>NC_091629.1:6767691-7080786 GCF_027580195.1 Bos mutus
AACAGGAAGTCATGCCACTTTTAACTTTTTGTAGTCTTTGTGAAGCAAAACTAGAATAACTTTCAAATAATTTTTACACTTCTCTGTAAAAATACAAGTGGTCAGGAAAAGTTTTTGTAAATAACTATTTGAAACTTGCAAATACTGTCTTTACTATTTTGAACATGAATCACCCAGAAAGTCAAGCAGCATTCTAATACAGATTCAAGACCACCCAGTTTAATTGCTTCAGATACCTATTAAGCGTGTATGCATGCTCAGTCACTCAGTTGTGTCAGACTCTGCGATCCCACGGGCTGCAGGCTGCCAGACTCCCCTTCTCCATGGAATTTCCCAGGCAAGGATACTGGAGTAGGTTGCCATTTCCTCCTCCAGGGGATCTTCTCAACCCAGGGACTGAACCCATGTCTCCTGCATCTCCTGCATCGGCAGGCAGATTCTTTACCACTGAGCCACCTCAGATACCTATTATTATTTAAGAAATATTAACTCTTTACTAAAATCACCAAAGGATTAAAAATTATTCAAGCATCTCACTCTCATTCATTCCCCCCTGGTGCCTGCTTTTGTCTATTTCAGTCAATGAACAGCAGAATCTGCTGCTAAGGAGGAAATGAAAAATGAAATTCAAATAATCATGGCCTATCTCCTCGTCTCCAAGTCCCCCTTCCCTGCCCCAGCCCCAATTCATGAAAGGAAACAAAACTTTCAGTCTTTGGGGGTGTTATTGCTTGACTAACAATCACTGTAGGGTTTTTCAACAGCATGCTCCGTTGCTGCACTTTAGGTGTATTTCAGAAACCCTTACCTACATGTAAAGTACAACTGCACTGATCACTAATTAGTAAATCTGGGAAAGAGTAGGTAAGACACTGGAATTAGCTAAAGTTTATAGAAATGAATTTCAACGTTGTGATACTCAGGTTGGTCCTATCTTGCGTATACAAACAAAATTAGCGTCCAAGTGCAGACACATGTCTAAATACGTTAAACTTCACTCCTCCGATAATTTTAAGAAATGCAAAAGCATCCCAAGTGTGTATGTGTGATACATAGTTGTCCCAATGCCAGAGCTGGAAACTTTCATGATAATCAATGCTATGCTATAAATTACTAAATTATTAAATAATTTTTGTGCTACCAGTGGAAAAAAATTGAAGCTGTTTGAGACTGTGAACAAAACTCTATGACATTTGACATTCTGAATTAGGATGTTCTAATTTTAAGTCTGCTGAGTTTAAAAACAAAAACAAAAACATTCATTAAGATAACTTTGAAGAAACTGAGTTTACTTTCAGGAATCCTCAAAAGTAAAAATATTAGAATCACATGAACCCCACTGTTAAAATTTAGCAGGATTTCATTTTGACATTTGATTGGTCTGTTCACTGTTTAGAAAGTGTGCATGAAGCTGCTTCTCATTTGGGGAGAGAGACTTCAGGAGAGCCTCACAAAAAGTTGCTAGTAAGGTTTTCTTGGAGGCAAGCCTCCTTCCTCACCAGTGAGACAATTATTTGAAACAGTTCCAAATAACCTTACCAGCCCATGCTTCTTTTCAAAACTGTTTTGCATGCACCTTGCCAGTAATTTCCTGTAATACTCCTGGGATGGTCAGTCAAGAGATTTGCAAAGTAGGTATTTTTAAAATTTGCTATAATTGAATTATACCGTAAGAGACTCAACTTGTCTTCATGAGTAATATTAAGATAAATCCCCAGTAATGTCATCCTTAGGTTATTCTCCTCATTCTCTCTTACTTTCTACTGGATATCCTATAGCATCATTAAAAGAAAACCCATGAAGGAAAGATTTAAAAACAGGGCACTGTTTATTGTGCAATTCTCATGGTAAAAAGTATTTTACATACTTTGTGTGCTTTAAAAGGGAATTAACAAAATGATTTAAAATGTATATCTCAGTTTCTTCAAAGTTATCTACATGTGTATAATGGATGAGAAACACTTCCCCTGAAATCTATATTTTTACAATGTATATACCTGTACTGATAATATTGAAACTAGATTCAATGTAGGATCCTAACTGTTCTCAAAGTTGACTTTTACATGGGTCAACAGCTATCCCATTAAATAGAAAATTAACAGGATTCAATGACATTTCAGGTTTCTTTCCTTAATGACCAATACTGATTGCCTGTCAAAACATCAATGGTGCAGTTGTTAAGTGTTTGCATTGTTCAGTTTTATTTTTCAAAGTTTATCTAAATAGGCCAAGACATTTAAGTACATTCCCCAGTTGAACTGGCCCAATATTAACTTGTAGAGAACACGAGGGTGGAGAAAACAGGATCAGGAATATATGTCTGTACTGATAAAAGATTCAGTCAGGATTCCTTTTGTATGTTAACCTGAAACTCTTACCTACTATTCATGAAATGTCCATAATTCTAAACATGATTTCATATTTTAAACATACAATGATTTGCCTCAGTAGGAAACTAGTCTATGGAGTCTGGAATTTGTTAAGTTCACCAGATTTCAGGAAAGCTTCTGGGGCAAAAGGGAAACAGAAAGACTAAAGCATTCTTCTTTATTTACACACTCAATAAAAATTTATTCATACACTCTTACAAAATGTGTACACAAAACATCCATATAATTACAACTTCACACTCACCAAAGGAACTCCAGGTTGAAGAGCAAGTCATTGTGCAAGCATTAGCTTACTCTTAACTATTTTACAGATGCACCAAAAATGTCTGTGTCATTACCATCACTTAACATGACAGTTTTCATTCCAATCCCAAAGAAAGGCAATGCCAAAGAATGCTGAGACTACCGCACAATTGCACTCATCTCACACACTAGTAAAGTAATGCTCAAAATTCTCCAAGCCAGGCTTCAACAATACATGAACTGTTAACTTGAAGATGTTCAAGCTGGTTTTAGAAAAAGCAGAGGAACCAGAGGTCAAATTGCCAACATCCACTGGATCATGGAAAAAGCAAGAGAGTTCCAGAAAAACATCTATTTCTGCTTTATTGACTACGCCAAAGCCTTTGACTGTGTGGATCACAATAAACTATGCAAAATTCTGAAAGAGATGGTAATACCAGACCACCTGACCTGCCTCTTGAGAAACCTATATGCAGGTCAGGAAGCAACAGTTAGAACTGGACATGGAACAACAGACTGGTTGCAAAGAGGAAAAGGAGTACGTCAAGGCTGGATATTGTCACCCTGCTTATTTAACTTCTATGCAGAGGACATCATGAGAAACACTGGGCTGGAAGAAGCACAAGCTGGAATCAAGATTGCTGGCAGAAATATCAGTAACCTCAGATATGCAGATGACACCACCCTTATGGCAGAAAGTGAAGAGGAACTAAAAAGCCTCTTGATGAAAGTCAAAGAGGAGAGTGAAAAAGTTGGCTTAAAGCTCAACATTCAGAAAACGAAGATCATGGCATCTGGTCCCATCACTTCATGGGAAATAGATGAGGAAACAGTGGATACAGTGTCAGACTTTTGAGGGGGGCTCCAAAATCACTGCAGATGGTGACTGCAGCCATGAAATTAAAAGACGCTTACTCCTTGGAAGGAAAGTTATGACCAACCTAGATAGCATATTCAAAAGCAGAGACGTTACTTTGCCAACAAAGGTCCGTCTAGTCAAGGCTATGGTTTTTCCTGTGGTCATGTATGGATGTGAGAGTTGGACTGTGAAGAAAGCTGAGCCCCGAAGAATTGATGCTTTTGAACTGTGGTGTTGGAGAAGATTCTTGAGAGTCCCTTGGACTGCAAGGAGATCCAACCAGTCCATCCTAAAGGAGATGAGTCCTGGGTGTTCTTTGGAAGGACTGATGCTAAAGCTGAAACTCCAATACTTTGGCCACCTCATGCAAAGAGTTGACTCATTGGAGAAAACGCTGATGCTGGGAGGATTGGGGGCAGGAGGAGAAGGATGACAGAGGATGAGATGGCTGGATGGCATCACCGACTCGATGGATATGAGTTTGGGTGAACTCTGGGAGCTGGTGATGGACAGGGAGGCCTGGTGTGCTGCGATTCGTGGGGTTGCAAAGAGTCTGACACGACTGAGCAAGTGAACTGAACTCAACATGACAGTGGTCTCAATGTTTACTTATCCAGGATCAAACCCATTGAAATATGTTCTCAAAAACTATGTCTGGATCACCAAGTAGCTCTTTAGACATCAGTATTTTTACTGCTGCTGCTGCTAAGTCGCTTCAGTCGTGTCCGACTCTGTGCGACCCCATAGACAGCAGCCCATCAGGCTCCCCCATCCCTGAGATTTTCCAGGCAAGAGAATCCAACCACTGGAGTGGGTTGCCATTTCCTTCTCCAATGCATGAAAGTGAAAAGTGAAAGTGAAGTCGTTCAGTCATGTCGGACTCTTAGCGACCCCGTGGACTGCAGCCCACCAGGCTCCTCCGTCCATGGGATTTTCCAGGCAAGAGTACTGGAGTGGGGTGCCATTGCCTTCTCCGAGTTTTTTTTTTTTTTTTTAACTACTTCTTATAAAAAGGCCAAAACACATTGTTTGCAGATTGCCTTTCTTTAGTGGAAAGCTGAGCACTGAAGAACTGACGCTTTTGAAATGTGGTGTTGGAGAAGACTCTTCAGAGTCCCTTGCAAGGAGATCCAACCAGTCCATCCTAAAGAAAATCAACCCTGAATATTCATTGGAAGGACTGAAGCTGAAACTGAAACTACAATACTTTGACCACCTGATGCGAAGAACTGACTCACTGGAAAAGACCCTAATGCTGGGGAAGATTGAACGCGGGAGGACAAGGGGACGACAGAGGATGAGATGGTTGGATGGCATCACCGACTCAATGGACATGAGTTTGAGTAGGCTCCAGGAGTTGGTGATGGACAGGGAAGCTTGGCGTGCTGCAGTCCATGGGGTTGCAAAGAGTCGGACACGACTGAGCGACTGAACTGAAGGGAACTGAGTGGGGAAAAGTTCCTTTTAAGTTCAAAGATTCAAAGACTGTGACTTATGAGGGGAAAGCAGCTTGTTATTTAAAAGTAGCATGGCGACTAGGCCAAAGATGTGGTACCCACAGGGGAACAACCAGAGAACACGACCTTCCTGTCTTCTCACACAGTCTTCACCTTGGACCTCCAGCCTTGCGCATCTCGGTTTATGTTTATTTCCAGGGAGGGTGGCTGCACTCCCAGGAGCCCGGCGAATGAGGCGGGGAAGCCAGAGGTGTTCGGAAGCCGCTTGGTAAGCCGCTCGGTTACGGGGCCTCCGTTGTGGGCCGGGCAGCATCGCTCACTCCCGGGCCGGCCGGCCGCCGCTGCCCGAGCCGCGCAGGGAGGGAAGCGGCTTACACTAGGGATCCGGGTCCGGCGGAGGGAGCAGTGAAGACGTCCGAGGACACTCGTCCCTCTGAGTCCGCGGTCTGGACCGCGGTCGCCTGGCTGGCTGGTCCCGGCGCCAGCGGGGCACGGGAAAGAAGGTGGCGCGCCTTCCAGAAGCACCGCTCGGTCTGTCTAGGGTTGCGAGGATCGGGGACGGCGGCTCCGGAGAGCGAGCGAAGCCGACCGACCCGCGTCGCCCGCCGGCCCTCGCCTCCCAGGAGCCGGAGCGGCGGCCCCTCAGAAAAAGCCCTCGAGGTGCGCTGGGCAAACGGCCCCCGGCTACCCGCTCCGCCCCGCCCCCAGCTCCGGCGCCGCCGCCTCAGGCCCCGCGGGTCCCGCCGGCCGGCGCGCCACTTACCCGCAGCGAAGCGATTTACGTAGCGGACCTCGTCACTGCTTACGGACGCGAGGAGGTGGGACGACGAGCCCCACCGGGACCGCCGCCGACCCACGTTGCCCCACGTCAGTGCTGATGCGGCCGCGGCCTCCCAGCCGAGCGCGATCCAACGCGGCGTCGCAGCCGCCCGCCCGCTCGCGGCCTGGAGTCCGCGCGTCCACCCGCCCGCCCCGCTCCGCGCCTGTCCCGGCCCAGTGGACGCCGAGGAAATCCACGCTCGAACCCCGCCCCCTGCCGGCCGCCGGTGGTGGTGCGGCGCCGACAATCCAACAATTGAATGGAACGAGGCAGGGGGGGGAGGGGGATGAGGGGCGGGGCCTGAGGGCGGGCTGGAAGGAGGGGTCTGAGGTGGGGAGGAGGGGCCAGGGGCGGGGCCTGGAGAAGGAAGTAGGCTGGGCGGGGAAGAGGACCGCGTTGCAGACGGGTTCTGAAGCGGTGCGGAAGAAACCAGAAGTGGCCTTGTGGCACCTGCTCTAGGAAGTCAATCCTTAGAAAACTGCTAACCCAGGCGGTCCCGTTGTGTGTGCCGAAGTGGCTTCCCTTTGGATTTCCCCCGCTGCCAGGCAAGGCCCGGGAGCGCATCCTACCGACACCACCCCGCCGCCGCCGGCCACAAGCCCCGGAGACCCCGCCTGCCGCCGATCCTCGGCGACCTTGCCAGGGTACCGGGGTCCCCATTTGGTGATTTCACGGAGGACAGGAAGGCTTTTTGGTAACAAGCAAAACCCTCGCCTGGAAGAGGGGAGAGTTTCGTTTTCGTCTAGCTGGAAACCCGGGGTTTTCTAGTAATAGGGGCGGTCCCGGCCGATAAAACGGTCACCTGGTGTGTACCAGGAACTCTGTTATAACGGTGACCCAACGTCCGACCTTAGGTTCTCAGTAGTGGGTCACACCGAAAACTGCCGTCAGGGACACTATTTGAAAAGTTGCTGAGTAAAGAAAATAAGAGCGTAAGTCACGTAGTGCAGGTGGAGAAGGGCAGCTTTGAGAAATAGTAGCATCCCACTGCGGTTCTCCCAGAAGGGGAGAATCCTGAACTGTTCAGTGCTAGATTGTTGCCATTCCGACGTACTGTCAGCAGTAAATGCTTGCTAGCAGAGATGAGAGGGTAATAACCTGGTCGGTTCACGTCCTCCTTTCCACATTAGCAGAGCTTTGAAATTCTTCCTGGACAATAGTCGATGCCTGCCTCCTCCTCCTGTTAAAAATGAGGGACATTACAAAGCTAATAAAAAAGTTAACCAAATCCTTTTTCTGTGTGTGCTGAGGTAAGACTGGCACAGGATATTTATTCATAAGTAATCAATGAAGCTCATTTTAGTTCAGAAAAAAAGAGAGAGCGAGAGAGCCATTAGAAGGAATGAGAAGGAAAGAAAGACCAGAATGCTAAACCTGAAAAGTCATAACCTTTGTTTTGGTCAAGGTTGACCATGTGCTGGAAGAGTAGATTTTTAGCTTCCAGTGATTTATGGGGAATTGTGATCACTCTCCTTCCCAAAACATTGTTCTCCACCTACTTGTTTATCACTAAATTTTTTTAAACAAAGTGTACATTCTTTGTAGATAGAATCCATCAGACAGAGGACTTCAAATGCAAATATGAGTCAGAGGGGGCCGAAAAGAATTTGCAGCCCGTGCCAGTGACAACTCAAGACAGAGAGCCTGTATCCCTGTTGTTGTTCATTTGCTAAGTCGTGACCAACTCTTTGGGATCTCGTGGACTCTGCAACTGTGGCACTTCAGGCTCTTCTGTCTTCCACTATCTCCCGGAATTTGCTCAAATTCATGTCCATTAAGTAGATAATGCTATCCAGCCATCTAATCCTCTGCTGCTCCTTTCTCCTTTTGCCTTCAGTCTTTCCCGGCATCAGGGTCTTTTCCAGTGAGTTGGCTCTTTGAATCAAGTGGCCAAAGTATGGGAGTTTCAGCTTCTTCAGCCTCAGTCCTTCCAGTGAATATTCAGCGTTGATTTCCTTTGGGATTGACTGGTTTGATCTCCTTCCAGTCCAGAGGACTCCAGCACCTCAGTCCGAAAGCATCTATTCTTGTATCCTTAGGAGCTTTCACAAGCACCACTTAACCATGCCCAAATAGATCCAAGTAACCCAATCCTGCCTTCTGGCTTTTTGTAATTGATCACTTTCCTGACTCTTCTCAGCCCCATTCAGCCCCTCCCTGTTCTTCCATTCTCCTTTAAAACACTCCATTGCCTTTCTAAAGTTGATGTTGAATTCAGTTCATGCTAGACTCTTTTTCTCTATTGCTATAGTAGATAGGGGGCTTCCCTGGTGGCTGAGTGGTAAAGAATCTGCCTGCCAATGTTGGAGACGTAAGAGACACAGTTTCGATCCCTAGATCAGGAAGATCCCCTGGAGGAGAACATGGCAACCCACTCCAGTATTCTTGCCTGGAGAATCCCACGAACACAGGAGCCTGGCAGGCTACAGTCGATAGAGTCACAATGCGTTGGGCACAACTGAAGCAACTTAGCACACAGGTGCATAGTAGATAGGTGATTAAAACCACTTTCACTAGTGTTAGCTTTATCTGACAAGTCACAGGAAGCCATTAAATCATTAAATATCCAATATCCTTGCAGTCAAGGATATTTCCCACCCATGAAGGCAGAAAACGGTGATTGCCCTTCCTTTCCTTCTCTGATTTTCTTCATTAGAGAGATTTTTTTTATACCTGCCACACTCCCTTTCCCAACAGTTAGGTCCACCGTGGGTACAGTGTTCTCCCTCTGTCATGCTGTGCTTTCCTCATAAATCCCACATGTATGCCATACACCCCACATCTCTGCCTTCCTCTTGCACCCCACACCTATGGCTTCCTGTCATTCCTCCTACCCCCACATCTTTGCCCATACTCTCTTTAGTTTCTCCTTTTTTCCTTTTTGACTACCATTTAGTTGCTAGAGGAGAAAATCAAAAGCACCTTTTTTTCCTTACTTTCTCTGATTCTATTTCATTTAGAAAGCCGGAACACATAATCATGTTCATTATGGATTTTTGCATTAAATATTCTTTTTAAGTATTACATTCAAATGTCATTTATTTTGATTACTGAGTTCTTGTGCCATCATAAATTCTGTGCCCAAGATGGGTGGCTCTCTCCTATCATGGTAACCCAGGCTTGATCTGTGACTTATATTCAAATTTTATCAATTTTCCCAGTGTTATTCTCAGTAACTGTCTTCTCCCATCCATGATCCCATTGGAGTCATGCATTGCACTTACCTGTTTATATCTCTTTATTCTGGAACTATTCTTCAACCTTTTTTTTCCCCTTAACCTTGATATTTTAAATAGAATAGTCCAGTTATTTTGTAAAAGGGCAATTAAAAAAAAACTATTTATGGAGAACAGACTTCAAGGAGAACAGTCAATAGAAATTACCTTATAGGTTAAGTAGGCTTCATGGTACTATTGTTTCTACTATTTTGGGCATGGGAAAGTATTTTTCCTTCTAAACAATTTCTCATCAAACTTTTAGAATATAATTCATCTATAAATTTGATGTTATGTTCAAATTCAGAAATTAATGAATTGGTGATAAAATGTCCCTAACTGACTCTTGACTGATGATAATCAAGATAGGATGGATTTTTTTCCATGCTCTTAATTCCTGGAACAGGCCACTACAGGCCCTTTGCACATGCCCATTCCCTCTGACTGTTAGCTTTTCCCTTTTCTCTTTTCCTGGTTAATGTCTATTCATCCTTCAGAGCTTAGCTCACTGTGTCTTGTTCAATGAAGCTTCCCTTTACTTGGCAGACTGAATTCAGCCCCTTTAACCATTTATGTATCCTCATTTTATCCTCTAATATCCTCTAATATCCTCTAATATCATTTTATTAGATTTATCTTTTGTAGCACTTATCATAAGTTTAATTAAGTAATTATGTCATCATGTATTTAAAGCCCATCTCCCTTGCCAGAATGTAAACTCCATGATGACATCTGTCTTATCCAATGCAGTTTGCCTGATAACTTCTGAGTTATTCCTTAATTCAATAATAGGGAGAAACTATGACATTATGGGTAACATCAATACAGTTGCATCCTCGTATTAGGCTCTTACATAGCTGTTCACCTGCTTTTGTTCTACTTATCCAGTTCAGGGCCATGTGCTAGAGATGATTAATAACTGTTTTCTAAAAAGATGAGGAATAAGATTATGTTATCAAATGAACCATGTGAAAAATGAACTTGAAAGATTAGCCAGTGCCTCTCTGTAAAACACAAGGGAAATGATACCCATATTATTTTGCATATAAAATGCCTTATTTTAAAAAACATATCTATTTAATTGACTGAGTTGTCTCTTAGTTGTGGCACGGGGAAATTTTGGTTTCCCTCAGGGCTCTCTGGCTCAGTAGTTATGGCATGCAGCTTTAGTTACTCTGAGGCATGTGGGATCTTAGTTCCCCAACTAGGGATGGTTGGAAGGCATATTCTTAACCACTGGACCACCAGGGAAATCTCTAAAATGCCTTATATATATATATGCATTCTCCATCAATAATAAGTATTTTAACTAGAATTTAAAATTTAAAAATGTAAGGCCATGACAAACCTAGACAGTTTATTAAAATACAGAGACATTACTTTGCTGACAAATGTCTGTATAGATCGGAGAAGGCGATGGCACCCCACTCCAGTACTCTTGCCTTGAAAATCCCATGGACGGAGAAGCCTGGTAGGCTGCAGTCCATGGAGTCGCGAAGAGTCGGACACTACTGAGCAACTTCCCTTTCACTTTTCACTTTCATGCACTGGAGAAGGAAATGGCAACCCACTCCAGTATTCTTGCCTGGAGAATCCCAGGGACGGGGGAGCCTGGTGGGCTGCCAACTATGGGGTCGCACAGAGTCGGACACGACTGAAGCAACTTAGCAGCAGCAGCAGCAGCAGTCTGTATAGGCAAAGCTATGGTTTTTCTGGTATTCATGTATGGATGTGAAAGTTGGACCATAAAGAAGGCTGAGCACCAGAGAATTGATGTTTTTCAATTGTTATACTGGAGAAGACTCTTGAGGGTCCCTTGGACTGCAAGGAGATCAGACCAGTCAATTTTAAAGGAAATCAATCCTGACTATTCATTGGAAGGACTGATGCTGAAGCTGAAGCTCTAATACTTTGGCCACCTGATGCAAAGAGCCAACTCATTAGAAAAGACCCTGATGTTGGGAAAGATTGAGGGCAGGAAGAGAAGAGGAGACAGAGAATGAGATGGTTGGGTGGCATCACTGATTCAGTGGACATAAATTTGAGCAAACTCTGGGAGATAGTGAGGGATAGGGAAGCCTGCTGTGCTGCAGTCCATGGGGTCACAGAGGTAGGACACGACTTAGCAACTAAACAACAACAACTAGAATTTACCAGGTCCTCGCTGCTACTGACAAGTACTAAGTTGTGTCTGACACTTTTGCACCCCATGTACTACAACCTGCCAGGTTCCTCTGTCCATGGGATTTTTCCAGGCACGCAAGCATACTGGAGTGGGTTGCCATTTCCTTCTCTAGGAGATCTTCCTGACCCAGGAATCAAACCCAGGTCTCTTGGTCTGCTGCATTGGCAGGCAGATTCTTTACGACTAATGCCACCTGGGAAGCCCTTGATCTTCATAAACTGGCAGCCTCTTATTTTGTAGGTTATAGTGCCATCATGTGGATACTTGATTTTCCTAAGATAAAATGTAACATTTTTGTCATAGAGACTAGAACACTATGACTGGAAACCCGGCCATCCCACACCCAGGCACTACTTATAATCCATACTAGTTACCATGTCTGGCTGAGTGAAGGTTCATTTGGGGACTTCTGAATCTTCATTGTAAGCATGCAGAATTTGGAAACATTCATTTAAATGATAAAAGAAACCTTACAAAATACAATAGCTTGAAGATGCCCACAATCCCTATGATCATCAGGTTATTTTGTGTGTCTAAGAATCCACCTGCCAATGCAGGAGACGTGGGTTCGATCTCTGATCCGGGAGGATCCCACATGCCTCAGAGCAGCTGGGCTCGGGAGCCACAACTACTGAACCTGTGATCTAGAGCCTGGGAGCTGCAAGTACAGAAGCCTACAAAGCCTAGACCCTGTGCTCCACAGCAAGTGAAGCCACCGTAGTGAGAAGCCGGCACACTACAACTAGCGATAGCCCCCACTCACCGCAACTAGAGGAGAGCCCTCACAGCAGTGAAGACATAGCACAGCCATAACTAAATAAACTTTAAAAATTAAAAAAAACAATAAAGCATACAGATGATTAGCTAGATGAAGAGCCACATAGGTCTGGAAGGGTTCCAGTGCGCGAGCTTCTTCTGTCCCTTGGAGTTGGGGTATGCCAGAATGAAGCAGGGCAAAGGCTAATAGAGTTTTGCCAAGAGAACTCACTGGTCATAGCAAACACCCTCTTCCAACAACACAAGAGAAGGCTCTACACATGGACATCACCAGATAGCCAACACCGAAATCAGATTTATTATATTCTTTGCAGCCAAAGATGGAGAAGCTCTAGACAGGTCAGCAAAAACAAGACCGGGAGCTGGCTGTGGCTCAGATCATGAACTTCTTATTGCCAAATTCAGACTTAAATTGAAGAAAGTGGGGAAAACCACTAGACCATTCAGGTATAACTGAAATCAAATCCCTTATGATTATACAGTGGAAGTGAGAAATAGATTTAAGGGACTAGATCTGATAGAATGCCTGAAGAACTATGGATGGAGGTTCGTGACATTGTACAGGAAACAGGGATCAAGACCATCTGCAAGAAAAAAAAAAAAGCAAAAAGGCAAAACGCCTAAGGAGGCCTTACAAATAGCTGTGAAAAAAAGAGAAATGAAGAGCAAAAGAGAAAAGGAAAGATATACCCATTTGAATACAGAGTTCCAAAGAATAGCAAGGAAAGATAAAGCCTTCCTCAGTGATCAATGCAAAGAAATAGAGGAAAACAATAGAGTGGGAAAGACTAGTGATCTCTTCAAGAAAATTTAGAGATACCAAGGGAATATTTCATGCAAAGATGGGCTCGATAAAGGACAGAAATGGTATGGATCTAACAGAAGCAGAAGATATTAAGAAGAGGTGGCAAGAATACACAGAAGAACTGTACAAAAAAGATCTTCACAACCCAGATAATCACGATGGTTTGTGTGATCAATCACCTAGAGCCAGACACCCTGGAATGTGAAGTCAATTGGGCCTTAGGAAGCATTACTACGAAGAAAGCTAGTGGAGGTGATGGAATTCCAGTTGAGCTATTTCAAATCCTAAAAGAGGATGCTGTGAAAGTGCTACCCTCAATATGCCAGCAAATTTGGAAAACTCAGCCGTGGCCACGAGACTGGAAAAGGTCAGTTTTCATTCCAATCCCAAAGAAAGACAATTCCAAAGAATGCTCAAACTACTGCACAATTGCAGGCATCTCACACACTAGTAAAGTAATGCTCAAAATTCTCCAAGCCAGGCTTCAGTAATACGTGAACCGTGAACTTGAAGATGTTCAAGCTGGATTTAGAAAAAGCAGAGGAACCAGAGATCAAATTGCCAACATCCGCTGGATCATGGAAAAAGCAAGAGAGTTCCAGAAAAACATCTATTGCTGCTTTATTGACTATGCCAAACCTTTGACTGTGTGGATCACAATAAACTGAAAAATTCTGAAAGAGATGGGAATACCAGACCACCTGACCTGCCTCTTGAGAAACCTATATGCAGGTCAGGAAGCAACAGTTAGAACTGGACATGGAACAACAGACTGGTTGCAAAGAGGAAAAGGAGTACGTCAAGGCTGGATATCGTCACCCTGCTTATTTAACTTCTATGCAGAGGACATCATGAGGAACGCTGGGCTGGAAGAAGCACAAGCTGGAATCAAGATTGCTGGGAAAGATATCAATAGCCTCAGATATGCAGATGACACCACCCTTATGGCAGAAAGTGAAGAACTAAAGAGCCTTTTGATGAAAGAGGAGAGTGAAAAAGTTGGCTTAAAGCTCAACATTCAGAAAACGAAGATCATGGCATCTGGTCCCATCACTTCATGAGAAATAGATGGGGAAACAGTGGACACAGTGTCAGACTTTATTTTGGGGGGCTCCAAAATCACTGCAGATGGTGATTACAGCCATGAAATTAAAAGTTGCCTACTCCTTGGAAGGAAAGTTATGACCAACCTAGATAGCATATTAGAAAGCAGAGAAATTACTTTGTCAACAAAGGTCCGTCTAGTCACGGCTATGGTTTTTCCAGTAGTCATGTATGGATGTGAGAGTTGGACTATAAAGAAAGCTGAGCGCTGAAGAATTGATGCTTTTGAGCTGTGGTGTTGGAGAAGACTCTTGAGAGTCCTTTGGACTGCAAGGAGATCCAACCAGTCCATTCTAAAGGAGATCAGTCCTGGGTGTTCATTGGAAGGACTGATATTGAAGCTGAAACTTCAGTATTTTGGCCACCTCATGCAAAGAGCTGACTCATTTGAAAAGACCCTGATACTGGGAAAGATTGAGGGCAGGAGAAGGGGACGACAGAGGATGAGATGGCTGGATGGCATCAGTGACTCAATGGACATGAGTTTGAGTACACTCCGGGAATTGGTGATGGACAGGGAAGCCTGGTGTGCTTCAGTTCATGGGGTTGCAAAGAGTCAGATACGACTGGGCAACTGAACTGAACCACCCCACCAGGCCCAACCTGGTGTTTACCAACCTGGAAACTCTCAGAATCTCACAGTTTAAAGGTTTGTATGGAGACTGCATCATGCAGGTGAACGCCAGCTCCCTTCCCTCACTGTAAGCTTAAAGTTCCAAGCTTCAAATCCTGGCTTGGTCTTCCTGGAGACCAGCCTCCATCCTGAAGCTATCCAGAGGCCACCAAAGATGCTTCTGTCACTCAGGAAATTCCAAGGGACCCATGAACTTTGTATCAGGAACCAAGGGCAGTGACCAAATGCATATTTCTTCCGTTTTTTTTTTTCTTTTTTGACTGTGCCATGCAGCATGAAGTATCTTAGTTTCCCAACCAGGGATGGAACCTATGCCCCCTCCAGTGGAAGCATGGAGTCTTAACCACTGGATTGCCAAGGAAGTCCCTGAATACACATTTCTTATTATGTCACAATTAGCCATTCAGCAGTTGTGCAGAGGTATCTCATCATTTTAATTTGCAACTTCTCTAGTGACTAAGGATGTTAAGTTGAGTAACTTTTCATGTGCTCATTTTCCCTCTCTATATCATAGGTGAAGGGCCTTTGTTTATTTAAAAAAATTTTGTATAACATTGGTCTATGAGAATTACTTACACATTCCAATAAAAGTCCTTATTATGTACATGCTTTGCAAGTATTTCCTCCCTGTCTCAGCTTGTCTCTCTACATTCCTAATAATGGACTTTGAAGAGAAGTTTTAAACTTTGATGAAGAAATCCAGTCAATTAATTTGTTATTTTTTGAATCAAGCCTTCAGTGTCATACCTAGGAAATCTTTGCCTGGAGAACAAAGATTTTTCTCGTGGGTTTTTTTCCAGAAGAATAATAATTTCAGATTTTACCGACCCGGCTGTTAAAATTTTATTTATGGTTAGGAGACTGTGAAAAAGAAATCAAGGTCCAAAGTATTTTTTTGCCATGTTCTAGGTATTCTTGCCTCAAAAATCCCATGGACAGAGGAGCCTGGTCAGTTACTATCTACCCTTTTTAATGTAAATGGAATCACCTCAACCTGGCTCAGGAGAGCGATAGAGTCTAAGGAAAAGAATCTTCTTTATCTCAGCACACTCAGCCTTATTGCTCAGACCAAAAATCTGATAATAATCTCTGAATCTTTTCTTTCTCTCACTTAGAAATGGCAAACTTGGGAATTTCCTGGTATCCATGGATAAGACTCTGCACTTCCACTACGGGTGGGGGAGGGTGCCTGGGTTTGACCTTAGTCTGGGAACTGCAAGCTGTGGTCAAAAAAAAAAAAAAAAAAGCAAATCCATTCATGCTACCTCTAAAATAATTCCCTAATCCATCCACTTCTATCTTCTATACTCAAAACCCTAATCCAAAACACTAGTATCTTCTGCTGAAATGCTGCAGTAATATCCTAACTGGTCTCTATTTCCATTCTTCACCATGTTACAGAACGAACTGGGTCTCCCCACTCAAATTTCCTATGTCCTCATAACATCTGAATGTAATCCTATTTGGAGCTAAGGTCTTCAAAGAGGTGATTAAGTTAAAATGAGGCCATTAGCGTGGGGACCTAATCCCATATGACTGGTGTTCTCATAAGAAGAGAAAGATCTCAGCAGTGTGCGCACAGAGGGGTGGACATGTGGAGAGAAAGGAAGTCATCTGCAAGTCAAAGAGAGGGCCCTGGGACAGTTCCTCCTCTTATGGCCCTCAGAGGAAACCAACCCCCTGGCTCCTTGATCTTGGACTTCCGGCCTCTGAAACTGTGAGGAAACAAACTTCTGTTGTTTAAGGGAACCCAGCGCATTGTGTTTTTGTTGTGGCGGCCCTAGAAAACCAATACATCCTCCTATGCTGCTGCTAAGTTGCTTCAGTCATGTCCAACTCTGTGTGACCCCATAGACGGCAGCCCACCAGGCTCCCCCGTCCCTGGGATTCTCCAGGCAAGAACACTGGAGTGGGTCGCCATTTCCTTCTCCAGTGCATGAAAGTGAAAAGTGAAAGGGAAGTTGCTCAGTCGTGTCCGACTCTGTGCCACCCCATGGACTGTAGCCCACCAGGCTCCTCCATCCATGGGATTTTCAAGGCAAGAGTACTGGAGTGGGGTGCCATTGCCTTCTCCGATAGCCCACGAATTTTCATTTGCTTATTGTTACCTATGTGTGTGTGTGCTAAGTCGCTTCATTGTGTCTGTCTCTTTGTGACTCTATGTATCACATCCTCCTAGCTCCTCTGTCCATGGGATTTTCCAGGCAAGAATACTGGAGTTGGTTGCCATGTCCTCCTCCAGGGGATCTTCCTGACTCAGGGATCAAACCTGCATCTCTTAAGTATCCTGCATCGGCAAGCAGGTTCTTTTCCACTAGCGCCACCTGGGAAGCCCTTAGCTTAAAAACCTCCAAGGATTTCCCACATGGTTAGGATGAACTCTAAACTTCTCATCATGGTATACAGAGTCCTGCTGCTGCTGCTGCTGCTGCTAAGTCACTTCAGTCGTGTCCAACTCTTGGCGACCCCATGGACTGCAGCCTACTAGGCTCCTCCATCCATGGGATTTTCCAGGCAAGAGTACTGGAGTGGGGTGCCATTGCCTTCTCCAATACAGAGTCCTACCCACACATTTTTTGATTTAGCCTCCAGTCTTCTAACTATTAATTCTTTGTTTCAGTAATTGTTGAGGATATTTTTTTTGTCTCATCTTTCATAACCCTCTTTATATTTTACAAACTAAAATTTTAATTTTTTATAACTTTATATTTCATAACTCTGTCTTTGTATTAATTGTTGAGGATTTTTTTTTGTCTCATCTTTCATAACCCTCTTTATATTTTACAAACTAAAATTTTAATTTTTATAACTTTATATTTCATAACTCTGTCTTTGTATTTTACATATAAAATAGATTGTCACATTTTCTTTGTGTGAAATTTTTTTCTTATAGTGTTTATTGATTTTTTTTTTTAATTTAAGGAGGCTGCTTCTTTCAGGAGCCAGATTCACTGCTTTTCATTAAATGTGTAACTGACATTAACTGTACTCCCTTTATTGTACATAATTATTTAATTTGGGGGGGAACCCAAATCCAGGCCACGACATTTAACCCTTGCTGAATGTCATGCTATTTGTTTCCTTTCTGGACCTTGAATATGTCTTTAAGTATCTTTATTCTGCATTGACCTATAAATTTTTTTCCCCAGAGATTTTGATTTATTTAATCTGAGTTGCGATCTGGGAAGGATCTTTTAAAAGGTTCCCTAAGTGATTCTAGCTAAAACTGAACCACTGCAAGATCAACAAAGTAGACAGGGTTGGTAGAAGAATCTAGGCTCTCAGGTGATACAATTCTGATTACTTTCTTCTGTCCGTTGTGAGTTCCTTTATTTTTTTTTTAATTTGTTTATTTTAATTGGAGGCTAATTACTTTCAATATTGTAGCTGTTTTTGCCTTGACCTATAAAATGAACTGTTGTTGTTTAACCGCTAAGTCATGTCCAGCTCTTCTGGGACCCCATGGACTATAGTCTGCCAGCCGCCTCTGTCCATGGGATTTCCCAGGCAAGGATATTGGAATGGGTTGCCATTTCCTTCTGCAGGGGATCTTCCTGACCCAGGGATCAAACCCATGTCTCTTGCATCAGCAGGCAGATTCTTTACCACTGAGCTACCTGGGAAAGCCCATAAATTGAATTAACTGGACATTAATTGAGCACCTAGTATTTGCACATTACTATGCTTTCCTAAAATTTTATCTATCTTTAACACAACAGCGGGCCAGCAGTCCCTTCTTCCCACCACGCCAAGTTTCTAGGCAACCAAGAAAAATGAGAAGTCAAAAAGACTGAGAAGGCAGAGGGCAGGAGAGAAAAGAGAAAAGAGACCAAAAGACAAGATGCTAAGCTCAATGGGAAAAGTAAAGAAATGTCTTGCACCATCTTCTGTATATGTGTGTGTGTATGTTGTTAAGTGTGTATGTGTCTCATAGTAACGTTTTTGTACAGCTAATACACTGTATTTGAACTCTTACAGATGTCAGAGAGAAAAATGATTCACCATAAAGTTAATGCAGCTTTAATTTCCTCTCCAAGGCACTCTGTGGAGTCCTAATATATTTATTTGTTATTTTATATTTTTTTTCTTAAGGACAACCTCTCAAATCCTGGATCTGGTGAGGTTACATTTTATTGCAAAAATTTAGATTAAATATAGAGGGGGAGGGATGAATGGAGGATAGAATATGAGGTCAATATTAGATCCAAGAAGCTTGAATGAACACATTTTGAGTCAAGTAGATTTTGGGTGAGACTACCTAGAAAGCTCATTGGTCTTTGGTTTAGAGGATTTGCAAAAATCCAACTGATTAGACTTCGAATGAAAAAAAATATCAAATTATAGAGCTTTCCCTACTGATTTTATAACTAGCTCTTTCCCTTTAAAGGTAGCATTATTCAGTTTAGGTTTTATGGAATTTCAACAATTTGGAATGGAAATAACATTGAAGATCACCTAGTTCAAGTTTCTTATTTTATCAAGGAGTCATAGATTTTTTTTTTTTAATTTTATTAGTTTGCTGCTGCTGCTGCTGCTGCTAAGCCACTTCAGTCATGTCCGATTCTGTGCAACCCCATAGACGGCAGCTCACCAGTCTCCCCCGTCCCTGGGATTCTCCAGGCAAGAACACTGGAGTGGGTTGCCATTTTCTTCTCCAATGCATGAAAGTGAAAAGTGAAAGTGAAGTCGCTCAGTCATGTCCAACTCTTAGCGACCCCATGGACTGCAGCCTACCAGGCTCCTCTCCCCATGGGATTTTCCAGGCAAGAGTACTGGAGTGGGGTGCCATTGCCTTCTGCATTCTATTAGTTTATTTATTTATTTTTGGCTGTGCTGGGTCTTCACTGCTGTGCAGGCTTTTCTCTAGTTGCAGTGAGCAGGGGCTACTCTTCCTTGTGGTGCACTGGCTTCCCATTGCCATGGCTTCTCTTGTAGAGCACAGGCTCTAGGGTGCACAAGGTTCAGTAGTTGTGGCACACGGGCTTAGTTGCCCCACAGCATGTGGGATCTTAGTTCCCCAACCAGGGATTGAACCTGTGACCGCTGCATTGGCAAGCAGATGCTTAACCACTGGACTACCAGGGAAGTCCCGAGGCACAGACATTTAAATGACTTTAAATGTGAGGTTCGGAGAAGGCAATGGCACCCCACTCCAGTACTCTTGCCTGGAAAATCCCATGGATGGAGGAGCCTCGTAGGCTGCAGTCCATGGGGTCGCTAAGAGTTGGACACGACTGAGCAACTTCACTTTCCCTTTTCACTTTCATGCATTGGAGAAGGAAATAGCAACCCACTCCAGTGTTCTTGCCTGGAGAATCCCAGGGACGGGGGAGCCTGGTGGGCTGCCGTCTATGGGGTCCCACAGAGTCGGACACGACTGAAGCGACTTAGCAGCAGCAGCAGCAAATGTGAGGTTACAGCTACAAAACATATCTCCTGTTTCTTGTGCTCTATTGTGTCTACTCCCTCTAGTTAGAAACCATTCTGTTTGGTATGCTAGAATTAGAGCAATAAACTGAACACTAGCTCTGCTACTGCTGCTGCTGCTGCTAAGTCGCTTCAGTCATGTCAGACTCTTCGAGACCCCATGGACTGCAGCCTACCAGGCTCCTCCGTCCATGGGATTTTCCAGGCAAGAGTACTGGAGTGGGGTGCCATCGCCTTCTCCGAGCTCTGCTACTACCAGTGTTAAAAGCAGCAGCTCTATTCAACATCCATTTATGATAGAAACTCTCCAGAGAGTGGGCACAGAGGGAACATATATCAACATAATAAAGGCCATATATGACAGACCCACAGCTAACATTATACTCAATGTTGAAAAGCTGAAAGCATTCCCGTAAGATCAGGAACAAGACAAGGATGCCCACTCTGACCACTTTTATTCAGCACAGCAAGTGTCTTTTAACTTCATGGCTGCAGTCACCATCCACAGTGATTACGGAGCCCAATAAAATAAAATAAAATCTGTCACTTTCCACTTTTTCCTTTTCTATTAGCCATGAAGTGGTGGGACTGGATGCCATAGTCCTAGTTTTTTGAATGTTGAGTTTTAAGCCAGCTTTTTCACTCTCCTCTTTCACCTTTATCAAGAGGCTCTTTAGTTCCTCTTTGCTTTCTGCTGTTAGAGTGGTATCATCTGCAATATCTGAGGCTGTTAGTATTTCTCCTGGCAGTCTTGATTCCAGCATGTGATTCATCCAGTCTGGCATTCCACCTGATGTACTCTGCACATAAAGCAGGGTGACGACATGTAGCCTTGTGCTACTCCTTTCCCAATTTTGATCCAGTCCATTGCTCCATGTCTGGTTCTAACTGTTGCTTCTAGACCTGCATACAGGTTTCTCAGGAGGCAGGTAAGGTGGTCTGGTATTCCCATCTTTTTAATGTATGTGTATATATATTTCAAACACATTTTAAACTGCTTGAAAAATGTCTTATTTTAAGATCAAGTGCTATAGTTTGTCTCTCTTTCCGACTATCAGTCATCACCTTTATAATTTATATATTCTTCCCTAGCACTGATAGGTAAAGCCTATACATAGAATTGTAAAATGTGGAACATGGAAGTAGACTTAGGATTCTGCTAGTCTAGTCTAGTCTTTTTGTGCTGGATTTAAGAATCTGCTTGCAATGAGGGAGACCTGTTCGATCCCTGGGTAGGGAAGATCCTCTGGAGAAGGGAAAGGCCACCCAGTCCAGTATTCTGGCCTGGAGAATTCCATGGACTGTATAGTCCATGGGGTCACAAACAGTCAGACACGACTGAGCGACTTTCACTTCACCACTAGCTCAGCGGTTAAAAATCCACCTGCAATGCAGGAGATGCAGGAGATGCAGGTTCAGTCCCTGAGTTGGGAAGATCCCCTGGAGAATGAAATAGCAACCCACTCCACTATTCTTGCCTGGAAATCCCATGGACAGAGAAGCCTGGTGGGCTATAGTCCCTGGGGTCACAAAGAGTTGGAACTGACTTAGTGACTGACACCACACACACACCACTAAAGGTGAAAAATAATTATCTTAATTAGTAAAAGGCATTAGGCTAGGGGACCTAGTATTTCAATTTTCTGTTTTTCTTCCCACAAATTTTTAAACAACTTGTGCTTTCAATTTTTAAAAATAGAATTGAGGAGGCAGTTCAACATGGTGGTGTAGGAAGATCCTGAACTCGCCTCCTCCCACAGACACACCAAACCCCCAGCTGCTTGTGGAACCATTCCCTCTGAAAAAGGTCTGGAAACTAGCTGAGCAGTTCCTGCACAACAAAGGATAAAAGGGCCACACTGAGATGGGGAGGAGAAAAGGTCTCGACAAATACTCCACCCACAGCATGGTGACCCACAGTCAGGAGGATCTCACAAATACGGAGCTTCTCCCTAAGAAGCAAGGGGTTCACACCCCACATCAGGCATCGCAGCCACTGGGACCAGTACCAAAGAGATGAGGCCCCAGAACATCTGGCTTTGAAAACCAATGGGGCTTCCCTCCAGGAGACCCAAAAGGCTGGAGGGAGCTGAAAGCCCCTCACTTAAACGGCTCAAGGGCAAACTTATTCACCTCAGGACCCAGTGCAAAAGTAGCAACGTGAAAAGTATCTAGACTCCATGAGAAGGAGATTCATTTGCTTATCATAAATCATCTGCCAGTGGGGCAAAGGCCTGTTGGGAGGTCTCTCGTGGTGGTCATGCTACCACCCCCAGGGCATGGTGCAGCAGCAGACTGAAAAGTGCCCACAGTCTTCTCATGAAAAAGGCCTATTTACTGGTCCTGTCTTTTATTATTTACTTCAGCCTGAGGGGCAGGCTTCAGGTTTACCGCACATCTAGGGACTCCAGCGATGCTCTCAGGGGACAGAGGTCATTTGTGTGCGCTTCCTTGGCCTCCCTGCATCTCACCAATATCTTCCAGAAAGAAGTACATACATTCCTCTGGAGCCCCAAATTTTGCAACTTTACCATGGGGACACCTCAAGATCAACTTGTCTGGAGGCCAGGAGGGCCTCCCACAAGACTTGCACTCCCACAAGACTGTATGTATTTCTTTAAAAAATTTTTTTGACATGTGTACACAGCTATATTTACTTACCCACTCCAATATTCTTGCCTGGAGAATCCCATGGACAGAGCACCCTGGCAGGCTACAGTGCATAGGGTGGCAAAGCGTTGGACATGACTGAAGCGACTTAGCAAGGGTGTTTGCTCCACGGCATGTGGAATCTTCCTGGACCGGGGAACAAATAAGCATTGGTAGGTGGATTCCTATCCACTGTGCTAACAGGGAAGTCCACGTTGCCTTTGTGTTGGTTTTTGCTGTACACGAAGTGAATCAGCTATATGTGTACCTGTGTCCCCTTCTTGAATATCTCTCCCATCCTTCTCCCATCTATCATGAGGTTGAATAGTGAGAAATATTTGTATTTCTTAAGTCAATTGCTTTGCTTCCCTGGTGGCTCAGTGGTGAAGAATTCTCCTGCCAATGCAGGAGATATGGGTTCAATCCCTGGGTTGGGAAGATCCCTCCAGTATTCTTGCCTGGGAAATCCCATGGATGAAGGAGCCTGGCAGGCTACAGTCCATTGGATCACAAAAGAGTCAGACAAGACTTTGAGACTAAGCAACAAAGTCAATAGTAGGTTCTTAGATGCAGTAACTGTAGGATTTTGTCTGGTATCTCAGATTCTAGAATAAGATCTAAGAAAAAATAGACTCTCTTGATACTTGTTTAGTTAAATTAATGAATAAATAACATATTTGTGAATAAAAAAGATGCTGCCTGTAGGTGACTTCCAATCAGCCCAAGGTGCTTCCACTGCAGGGGGTGTTGCTTCTATCCTGGTGGGGAACTAAGATCTCTCAAGCCCCACAGTTCAGTCAATAAAAAAGTGATTACACTTAGCAGTTAATCCATAAGTATTTATGAACTTCCATAATGGGGCTTCCCTGATAGCTCAGTTGGTAAAGAATCCACCTGCAATGCAGGAGACCTGAGTTTGATTCCTGGGTTGGGAAGATCCCCTGGAGAAGGGAAAGGCTACCCACTCCAGTATCCTGGTCTGGAGAATTCCGTGCAGTGTATAGTCCATGGGGTCACAAAGAGTTGGACACAACTGAACGACTTTCACTTTCATAATGACCTTAGAATTGTCCTGGCACTATGGCGAGTCTGTGACGATTCACCATCATTCTCCCGAGGATGCTCATCATTCAGATTCAGAAAACTGACCAATACAAACATTTGTGTTGTGTCGTACATCACAATCACAAAAGCTATGAAAGCTCATAGGTGAGGAGCTTCAATAGACCTAGAAGGGGAGACTTCCAAGAGGAGATGAGAATATTGCCGAGTCTCTGAAACCAAGCAGGACCCTGTGGAGTTCCCAAGGATTGGGGCCTTTCTGTCCCCCATTTCTTGTAGGCAAGACTCCTCCCCTGACTTCCAAAGAATGGATTGAAACAGTTGCTAATCAAGGAGGAGCAGCCATGAAATCACCCGAGGCATGATTAAAGGGACCAGAGAAGCTTATCAGGATTAGGAGAGGAACCACCTGAGATGAGATGAAGGGAGTGCAAGGAGATCTTTGGAACTGTGGTGCTGAAAACTCTTGAGAGTCCCTTGGACTGCAAGGAGATCAAACTAGTCAATCCTAAAAGAAGTGAACCCTGAATATTCACTGGAATAGACAGATGCTGAAGCCGAAACTCCAATACTTTGACTACCTGATGTGAAGAGCCGACTCATTGGAAAAGACCCTGATGCTGGGAAAGATTGAAGGAAGGAAGAGAAGGGGATGACAGAGGATGAGACGGATGGATGGCATCAATGACTCAACGGACATGAATTTGAGCAAACTCTGGGAGATGGTAAAGGACAGGGAAGCCGGGCATGCTACAGTCCATGGGGTTGCAAAAACTGACATCACTGAACAACCAACAATAACAGAGGTCTGCTCACATCCTGATCTTGTCAGACCCCGCCTTTGGCCCACTGTTTTAAAAACCCTCATCAAATTCTTTAGGGTGGATATGCAGTTTTTTGAGGCTGAAGACCAGTGTGTCTTCCTTTGCCTGGCAAAGCTATGAAGTTGTCCTTTTCTACTTCACCCAAAATTCTATCTCTGGAATTTGATTCAGCACCAGTGTACAGAGAGGCTGAGCTTTTGGTAACATTTCCATGAGAAAGAAGGAAATCCTGCCATTCACGACAACTTGGATGAAACAAGTAAAATAATAGAGAAAGAAATACTGTGTATTCTCACTTAACATGTGGAATCTAAAAAGTCTGATAGTCAAGTGGTAGTTCCCAGGGACTATGGGGTGGGGAAATGGGGAGCTGTTGGTCAGAGGGTCATACTTCCAGTTATAAGATGAATATGTTCTGGGGATTGATGCACAGCATGGTGATTATAGTTAACACAACTGTCCTATATATCAAAAGTTGCTAAGACAGTATATCTTAAACATTCTCACTACGAAAAGGAAATGGTAATTTTGTGAGTTGATGGAGGTGTTAGCCAAGCTAGGTGATAACCATTTCACAACACTTAAGTGTATCAAAGCGACAGGTTGTACACTTTAAACTCACATAAGGTTATATGTCATTTATCTTGACTTCCAGGTATTGTACCTCTCAAGTTTAACTTCTCCAACTCCTGGTTTTCGTGGATGAGAGACCTGAGACTTCCTTGAAGGTTATGAGAGCTGCTCAGATGGAAACCTGAACACTGTGTTGTAAATACATTCTCTGCTTCCCTACCACCCGGAAGACCTCTCCTCTCATTTTCTCCTCCTCTTCCTTCTGGGTCCTCCAGATACCCATTTACAAGATGGGCATTGTCCTGCTCCCCTGTTCTTTTATGGGATTGATTGGTCAGAAAAGACTAGGTAAATTGGAGGAAAACGTACATGAGAAAGAAACTTGGATGAGAACCCAGGATAACATGGAAAGAAGTAGGGTGATATAAATGAGTAGTGAGAGAGAGCTTGTCAGTGTGATGGAGCTCTTTTGAATCCCGTGGTGGTGGCAGTGCCACAGATCTAAACAGTGTTCAGGGACTTCCCTGGCCATTCAGTGGTTAAGACTTTGGCTTCCAGTGAAGGCTCAATCCCTGGTTGGGGAGCTAAGATCTCACGTGCCTTGGGAAAATCAAAACATAACAAAAAACAAAACATAAACAAAAGAAGCAGTATTGTAATAAATTCTCAAAGACTTTAAAAAATGTTCCACATCAAAAAAGTCTTTAAACAGTGTTCAAATTGGTAAAAAAAAAAAAAAGTATATCTCTCCCCTAATCAATGTTACTGCATGATAATTTAAAATTAAATGAAAAAAAAAGAGAGAAAAAAAAAAAGAAAAAAAATTAAATTAAATGAAAAAAAAAAACAGAAGCAGTATTGTAATAAATTCTCAAAGACTTTAAAAAATGTTCCACATCAAAAAAGTCTTTAAACAGTGTTCAAATTGGTAAAAAAAAAAAAAAATATATCTCTCCCCTAATCAATGTTACTGCATGATAATTTAAAATTAAATGAAAAAAAAAAGGAAAAAAAAAAGAAAAAAAAATTAAATTAAAAAAAAAAAAAAAAAACAGAAGCAATATTGTAATAAATTCTACAAAGACTTTAAAAAATGTTCCACATCAAAAAAGTCTTTAAACAGTGTTCAAATTGGTAAAAAAAAAAAAAAGTATATCTCTCCCTAATCAATGTTACTGCATGATAATTTAAAATTAAATGAAAACAAAGTGTAAAACAGTGCAAAGGGTCAGGCTTCTCATCTTTCCTATCTTCCTAAATAGTCATAAGGGAAATGTGATGTGGATCCAGGTTACAAAGTGGCTCTCTGTTAGAAATAGTATAGGCTGCTGCTGCTGCTGCTAAGTCGCTTCAGTAGTGTCCGACAGCCCACCAAGCTCCCCTGTCCCTGGGATTCTCCAGGCAAGAATACTGGAGTGGGTTGCCATTTCCTTCTCCAATGCATGAAAGTGAAAAGTGAAAGTGAAGTCACTCAGTTGTGTCCAACTCTTCGAGACCCCTATGCTAATTTCTAAGACTACTTACATATTGTATGATTATGTGAATGTCACTTATCTCTCTTTTTTTTTTTTTACTAGCATAATACATCTTTTGGGATGCAAGCAGTTGCTGACTTTTTTTTACAGGTTGTTGTGATACATGAATATTTTTATTAAACATTAAACCATCGTGCAGTTCTTAGTATATTGGTCTTATTTGCTCATGCATAGAGATCTAGACAAGCAAACTTGAAGGTTAAAAGGGTCAAATTCTTTTTTTTGTTTTCTTACTTGACTTGCATTCTATTTACTGGCTCTTATCCTTGCCATGGGGTTCCCTGGTGGCTCAGACTGTAAAGAATTTGCCTGCAATGTGGGAGACTGGAGTTCAAACCTGGGAGGATTGGGAGGATCCCCTAGAGAAGGGAATGGCTACCCACTCCAGTATTCTTGCCTGGAGAATTCCGTAGTCAGAAGACCTGGTGGGCTAGAGTCCATGGAGTCACAAAGAGCTGGACACGACCTTGCCATACCTATCGATAAATATGCTACTTTAGAAATCCAGTTGCATAATGGTGCACAGTTCTTATCCTCAACGTTGGTGTTGAGCAGATGAAGCACTTAGGACCCACTCTGCACAATTTGACTTTATTAATTGACCTCCTTCTTTTGCTCAGAGATTGTGTCTTTGCCATTTGTTGTGGTGGTTATTCAGTCGCTAAGTCATATCCGACTCTTTGCGACCCCATGGACTGCAGTGTGCCAGGCTCCTCTGTCCTCCACTATCTCCTGGAGTTTGCTCAAATTCATGTCCATTGAGTTGGTGATGCTTTGCCATTTACTCTTTTACAAAATTAGCTTCCTTCCTTCCTTCCAGTCTTGCCACATTTGATTTGCTCTGCTTCTTTAATCCCTTTCTCCTAGAATGGGATGGACATTTCTTATTTTCACTTATTTACAAGTTTTCCCATCTTTTCTCATCACACTTCTCTGGGTGGATCATGATTCATTTCCACTCTAGTGACACACATATTTTTAATATGATATACCTGCTGAGAAAAATGTCATCTCTCTTTCTTTCATATATCACATATTATTTATTGTAATCCATTACTCAGAGTCACTCTTGACTCCCAATTCTGGGAAATCACCTTCTAAATGCATTATCTCAGACAGGGAACTTTATGGATATTTGATTTTTCTTTCTTGTTTAAAAATTTTTTATTGAATAGTTGATTTACAGTGCTATGGGTATATTTCTTTGAAATGAGCTCTCTTTTGACACAGCTTTGATTTTGTTAAATTACCTGTCTGAATGTAACTGCAAAGAAATATAAGGGATTCGGAGGTATTTTTTTTTTTATTAAAGCAATTTTTTTTCTAATTTAAAAGAGGATACTTTTCCCTTTCTTTTTTAATAACTTTCAACCAGAATTATCTACATGTAAACTTGGTGTCTGGTTCCACTTCTCCATAGGGAAAAATCTTAGGTGCTCTTAGCTTTTCTGATTAGAGACCCTAGACTTTTTCTTTATTTAAGTGTACATTTAGATGAGGTTTTTATTTTTATTTTTAATTAACAGACTGTATTTTTTAGAATAGCTTTAGATTTACACAGAAACTGAGCACATAATAGTGCCCACCTCTTCTCTTCCCCCATCCCCGGTTTTCCCTATTAACATCTTACATTGAGATGGCACATTTGTTACAATTAGTGAATGTATTTTGATATATTATTATTAACATATGGTTGAAATTTTCCTTAGTTTTTACCTCATGTCTTTTTTGTGACCCAGGATCCTGTCCAGAAACCCCATTACATTCAGCAGTCATGTTTCCTCTTGGCTGTGACAGTTTCTCAGACTTATCTTGTTTCTGTTTTTGTTTTCTGTTCAGATTTATGGAGATACAACTTATCTTGTTTTTGATGACCTTGACAGTTTTGAGGTGTACTGGGCAGGTATTTTGTAGAATGTTCCTCCCTGTATTAGAATTTTTCTCGTGATTAGACTGAAATTTGGGGTTTGGGGTAGGATGATCACAGTAAAAGGGCCAGTCCCATCCCATCACATCAAGGAGACATAGGATGAGCAACGAGTTGTCATTATCAATGTTGACCATCATCTGGCTAATGTGACATTTGTCATGTTTCTCCACTATAAAGTTTCTCTTTTAAATTCCCTTTTTGCACTGTATTCTTTGGAAGGAAATCACTTTTCCTAGCCTATACTTAAGAAGCAGAGACTTACGGTCCCTTTATTATACCTGCATAATTTATTTGGCATTCTCCTGCCTGAGATTGTTTTTTTTCCCTCATATAAGGCTTATTCAGTCATTCCTTTATATTA
Organism: Bos mutus; assembly: GCF_027580195.1. Taxonomy (NCBI): domain Eukaryota; kingdom Metazoa; phylum Chordata; class Mammalia; order Artiodactyla; family Bovidae; genus Bos; species Bos mutus. The sequence goes on from NC_091629.1 coordinate 6,796,542, forward strand.
GTATGGACCCATGGATACTTCAGGCTTCCCTTGTGGCTCAGCTGGTAAAGTATCTGCCTGCAATGCAGGAGACATGGGTTTTATCCCTGAGTTGGGCAGATCTCCTGGAGAAGGGAAAGGCTACCCACTCTAGTATTCTGGCCTTGAGAATTCCATGGACTATATAGTCCATGGGATCGCAAAGAGTAAGACATGACTAAGCAACTTTCACTCTCACTTCTCATGGATATTTACTTTCTACTTTGGGTTATCATCTTTGACTCGTTATTTTCTTGCTTACATTGTTCTAGTTCTGACTCATGGGAGCTTTTTCAGTTGGCTTCTGTGTCCTTTGACCTACTCCTATCAACGTGGATGTTTTTATTTTTGAGCACTTCCTTACTTTTTCACACTACAAGATGTTCCAGACTCATGTTGTGTATTTCCTGCCCTGGCCCTGCAGTTAGATGTTTCTCCAAAGAGGAGCCTTGTACTTTTATAAACATAAAACCACTCCTTAATCAGCTACTCCAAACATGAAAACAGTTCTTCAATCTCTGTTTTTCTGTTTTAGTTTCAGATCAGATCAGATCAGTCCCTCAGTCGTGTCCGACTCTTTGCGACCCCATGAATTGCAGCATGCCAGGCCTCCCTGTCCATCAACAACTCCGGAGTTCACTCAGACTCACGTCCATCGAGTCAGTGATGCCATCCAGCCATCTCATCCTCTGTCGTCCCCTTCTCCTCCTGCCCCCATCCCTCCCAGCATCAGAGTCTTTTCCAATGACTCAACTCTTCGCATGAGGTGGCCAAAGTACTGGAGTTTCAGCTTTAGTATCATTCCTTCCAAAGAAATCCCAGGGCTGATCTCCTTTAGAATGGACTGGTTGGATGTCCTTGCAGTCCAAGGGACTCTCAAGAGTCTTCTCCAACACCACAGTTCAAAAGCATCAATTCTTTGGTGCTCAGCCTTCTTCACACTCCAACTCTCACATCCATAAAAGATGGAAAAATGTTTTAATAAATGATGTAACTATGAAATGCAAATTTACAGTAAAGGTTTAAGAAAAGATGATTCAATTTTAGTATATTATAAAAAGGATAAAATTATTTGAAATCATAAGTCTCAGAAAAATCAGGGCTCCTTGGGTTTCACGTCTATAAAGGATGCTTAGAAGCACAGAAAATGGTTCTGGTTGGGCTCCTTGAATGGTGAGTATTATATGTAGATTATGAAATGAAAAGAGAAAACTATGTACACTCTTAAGTGGAAAATGAATGGAAATAGATATACTTGGTTTACTGAGTTATGTAATGACATTTTAATATATTCTATTTAAAATGTTTTTCATTAATTTACTTTAAATATAAATTTATAAATTACTATGCCTGTCTGATAATTACTTAAATATTCTCATAAAGACCAAAACCAGAAAGATTCAGAAGTAAAAATAGCTGGCTACAAAGTGGCAAATCTATAATATGTTCAGAGTTGTGTAAACGTATTTAATCATATTCATAGAAAAATCTTGAGGAATATTTATCAACCTAAACATGGTTATCTATTTCTGTAATATTGGTCTTTTTAAAAAATGTGTTTGCTTTTTTTTTAAAACAAAAAACATTTATTACTTTTGAAATTGGAAAAAAATAAAGGAATTCAATAAACATCACACAAAGCCAAAACACATTTTTAAGTAATATATGTAGCTTTTGCTAAGAAGTAAAACAAGAAGTAAAACTTTGGCCACCTTAAGCGAAGAGTTGACTCATTGGAAAAGACTCTGATGCTGGGAGGGATTGGGGGCAAGAGGAGAAGGGGACAACAGAGGATGAGATGGCTGGATGGCATCACTGACTCGATGGACATGAGTCTGAGTGAACTCCGGGAGTTGGTGATGGACAGGGAGGCCTGGTGTGCTGTGCGATTCACGGGGTCGCAAAGAGTCGGACACGACGGAGCAACTGATCTGATTTGATCTGATGTGAAAACAAGAAGAGGACTCAGAGATAAACTAGAGTTTAAGATTTGGTTTGAAGGTAAAGACCAAATATTGCTTAAAGCAGTGGCTTGAAGGGTTGATTAGAAAGGATAACTTTGTTTTTCTAAAAACTCTATGATAGGGTGAATGATGACCTATAAGAGGGCTCATGGTGTAGGACACTGCTACTGCCAGAGTCTGTGTCCCCACAGAGAGCTACTGTGGACCCAGGCCTCTGCAAGAGACCCTCCAACACTAGCAGGTAGGCCTGGTTCAGTCTCCTGTGGAGTCACTGCTCCTTTGCCCTGGGTCTTGGTATGTACAAGGTTTTGTCTGTGCCCTCCAAGAGTGGAGTCTCTGTTTGCTCCAGACCTGTGGAAGTCCTGCAGTCCAATCCCACTGGCCTTCAAAGTCAGATTCCCCAGGGATTTCCTGTCCCTTTGCCAGATCCCCAGGCTGGGAAGCCTGATGTGGGGCTCAGAATCTTCCCAACAGTGGGAGAATTTCTCTGATATTACTGTTGTCCAGATTGTGGGTTGTCCACCCAGTAGGTATGGGATTTGATTTTATCGTGATGGCCCCCTCCTACTGTCTTCTCGTGGCTTCTCCTTTGCTTTTGGATATGGAGTATCTTTTTTTGGTAGGTTCCATCTTCCTCCCGTTGATGGTTGTTCAACAGCTAGTTGTGATTTTGGTGCTCTCACAGGAGGAGATGAGTGTACCTCCTTCTATTCTGCCATCTTAAACCAACCTCTCATATTTCCAAAATAAAAAGGTTCTATGAGTTTTCATTTTTTTAGTGAGAAGTAAGGCATTGCTTTCTTTTTTTGTGTATCTCTTTAATATCTGGCTTAATAAAAGACAGCTAGATTCTCTGTGATTGAAGTATAGGAAGAAAATAGAAAGCCTTGGGTGGAGAATTCAATTGCCTTTTGGGGTGATTGTGGATATTCTTATCTGATACAGAAAATTTGACAGGTGGATGTTTCTTGAGGGTTAGTTGCAATGAAAATCTGCAACCATATCAGGTAATCTTTTGTACCCTGTGTTTTATGTGTATGTACACACACACACTCCCACACCTATCTATCCTCTGATCTTTCACTTTGAATTGATATTTTATCCATGGGTGATTTTAAAGTGGCCTGCATCAGTTATTTGGAAAATATTGATTCACTGTGTCATGTAGATCTTCCATGTATTGAGATAGCTTATCATCCAATATCAAAAAATTACAATCATTAATAGCACTACAGTCTCATCAGAAAAGTCTTTAAGCTGTCAAGCTCATGGTGGTGATGGAAGACATTTTCACATCTGAAGTATGGTGAAGTCATTCTGGCTTGAACTTTAGGCTAACTGGAACAGTTTGTCTCATGGCTTATTGAAGGTACAGTGTATGTCTACTTTAACCCTTAAAAAAAGAATTATTTAAAAAATGAAAATGGAGAAATTGTGGTTCAGGCATTCAAAAGGGAGCCAGGTTGTCATTATGGATATAGTTTCACACTTGTTACTCCATCACTGAGAACTTGAATTTTCTGAATTCAAGGACAGCAGTTCTCAAACACAATTATCTGTTAGTAGCTGACGGCTGCAACCTTATGGTCTCAAGGTCTTCCCTTTTAACTATGCAACCATTTTGGATCCCAACCAATCCTTACCTAACAAGCATCCTTACTTTTTGCTATTTCTAATCCTAAGTCCTGACAACTTAGGTTAACTTTGTGGTTTTTGCCCATATAAGCCTCCCTCATTTTTGAGCCTGAATCTGTGTCTCTCAGGCTATCATTCTCAGTTAGGCTGGAATAAAACTCTTTTCTATTCCTGTTATAGATTGTTCATTGATTATCTCAGTTGACAGTATTGACACAAATTTCCCACATTTTCAAATTTCACTTGCAAGCGAAATTTTATCATTGGCAACAAATACTGTCAGTTATTTTGCTTGAAGTGTTCGGCTCATGTTACTCATTTTGTAGAAATGTCCAAGACAGAGTAATGTTAACATTTCTATCAACTGTTCTTTCAAGGAAAAACGGCACTCCACGAAAAAATGGTTCAGCTGGCAACTCAGACACTCAAGTGTTTTTCTTCAAGACCAGTCCTACTGTGGTATTCAGCAAGAGTAGGCGTGTGCTTCCTGTTTCTTCCCTCACAATGTTAGAAGGCCTGTACTCAGGGTTGAAATTTATAAAATTAGTACTTTTTACTACTTCATCAAGGATATTCGTAATACAAAACAAGAACAAAGTACCAAACTGGGAGTGCATGGCATCAATGCAATGACCTACGGGACAGATTTGTGCCACTCTCTTTTTTTTTTGGCCTTGCCAGGCAGCTTGTGGCATCTTAGTTTCCCCACCAGGAATCAAACCCAGGCCCAGGCAGTAAAAGTGCAGAGGCCTAACCACTGGTTGGCTAGGGAATGTCTTGCCACCCTCTTGATTCTGCCTGAGGAGACGTCAGCCGGGTTTTGTGAACCCAGAAAAAATAACAAAGAACGTGCTATTTGCAAAGAAGATTTTTTGGGGGCGGGAGGGGGGCGTTGATAGAGGATGGTTTATTTTCTGGGTGGATTGGTGGCTCAGGCGCGTGGCCGTCTTCTGTGCTACACCCGGCGTCTGGCGGCCTTCTCAGGAGCGCTTCCGTGGGGGGTGGCTGCGCCCCCTCAGCCCACCTGGGCCCACGTGAGGAAGGCCAGGATGTCCCGCACAGGCACGTTCCTAGTCAGCGCCTTCACACGCAGGTTCCTGTCGTCTGTCAACAGCACCACCTCCCTCAGCAGCCGGATGGGCTCCTCTTTGTTGGTGGGCATGAAGTCCTTGGCCTTGTCTTTACAGTAGTGGAGGCAGCAGGAGAGTTCCAGGTGTTGCTGCAGCACAGCCCCTCTCCTATTGGAAGTAAGAAGACTGTTTTTAACATCGGGACCCCTGAAAAGATCTCAGATTTCCAGAGGTCTGAGGGCCATACTTTGAAAATTGCTGGATTAAAAGAAAGAGACCATGTGAGAAAACAGGTCATATAGTGGGATTGATTTTAACATATGATAGCTTTCTTAAAATAAGTACTGCAGACTTCAAGTGCTGTGAGAGGCAGATTAGAAGAGGAGAAAGATCGGTGGGATTTACCAGGTCAGGAGATTTTACGTGGACCTTGAAGGAATGGAACCCACTCCAGTATTCTTGCCTGGAAAATCCCATGGACAGTAGAGCCTGGCGGGCTACAGTCCATGGGGTCCCCAAGAGTCGGACACGATTGAAGGGACTAAGCCTACAGGCGTGCACTGAAGGAATGGTACAGAGTTTTAAGAAAGGGTGTTGGATGGGAAAGGCTCAAAACGCACAGAGAAGACAAGACTGACTTCTGAGATCTTTGGATACCAAAGGGTGATAAGAGAATAAAGCCAGGCTTTTGTTCCCTGGGGCGCTGTGCGTACTAGGGAGGAGATGGGTACTGTATGAACTTTTGTCAACATCACCCTGAGCATTTGTAGGCGAAGGACACCCTTGGATTGACAGGTGCAGGGAGGCGGGGAGTTGGGGTCACAGGCTGTGAAGGGACAGGCCTCTACTGAAAATACATATTTATGTCTCAGAATGTCTACAGATAAAAACCCACTAGAAAAGGAGTATGTCCGAGGAAACTAATTTTGCTAATACCTATCAATCCTTTGAAACGCCCATAGAAGTAAGTAGGTGGAAGGGAGATGGTGGTGTACCAGAATGTTCACGTAGTTCTAAAAGAACTTTAGGGGGAAATCCTGTGTTGAAACCATTTTTCTAACACATTGTTATCAGCAGCCCCCAGACTTAGGGGTCCTCAGTCGCCAGCTCAGCGAACCGCGAGCGCTCGTGGGCAGCTGGGACCGCTCGCAGTGGCTTGGAGCAAGGTTCTCTCGGCCTTCCGCGACCGCACAAGAGTGGCCCTCGGCCCTCGCCGTACTCGGACTCTACCAACGCCGGCGCAGGAGGGGGGTGTTTTGTGGTCGCGGAAGAGGAATCCCGAGGCTGTGCCAGGAAAGCAGGGCCTCGGAGGACGGTTGTTTCATCGCTCGCGTGGCTCGCCCGCCCTTCTCCCCTGTCCGCTCCCCACTGCGCCGTTCCATCCGGGAGCTCTCCCGTGTTCCCGCGACGGCAGGTGAGCGCCCTGGCCCCCGGCCCCGGGCCTGCCCCCCCCGCTCCTCGGCCGTGGTGGCGGCCAGCGGGGAGGCGCCTGCGCGCAGTAATGGCAGCGCGGTGAGCAGGGACGGAGCTGACAGCCGCCGCCGCCCACCCTCCTCGCCGGGCACCGTCCTGCGCGCCCTCGGACTGTCTCCCTCCCCTGCTCCCTGCCCCGCGTCCCGCCTCTGCAGCAGGTAACCCGCTGAAGGCCCGGAGCCAGCTGCGGGCTCCGGGAAACTTCCTCTCCCGGTTAGTGGGTGGCGGGGCTGGGGCGGGGAGAGGAGTTGGGGGCGCGGAGGGGGAGGGGAGGCATGGGGGGAGGCCGGGGACCGGGTGTCCCGAGGGTGACCCCGGCTCCAGGAGCGCCGGCCCCGGAGCCTGGCCGCCCCCGGACTGGATCCCGGGCCTCCAGCCGGCCTTGGCCGCCCCTCCCTCGGCCCCATTTTGCTCCTAGGGAGGGAAGGTGCGAGTGCATGTTCTCTTTTATTTACGCGCTCACGCGGTTACACAGCTCTGTGTGTTTGCGGTGTGAGGGGTGGGGGGCGGGGGGCATCAATCTCTTACATCCTTACCACGAGTGTCTTCACTTTTGTTTTCGCAGACAGCGAAGATTGATAGCTCTGGGGAGGAGTGCCCTGCGTGCATGCTAGACCTGTCTCAACCCTTGGGGTCTGGTGAAATAAGATCCTTAGACTCTTAAGGGCACTTAGTTACACACCAGGGAGTCTGGACCATTCCCTACCACCCTGCAAATACGTGCATGTACAGAAAACATTTGTGAGTTGCAGACTGTTTTGTCGTTAAATCCTCTCCTTTCCCTAGGGAGTACTAATACCTAGTTGTAAGGGAGAACCTTGGAAGTTTACATTCTGATAATAAGATTAAAGACTATTAACATTCAAGACAGACTTTGGCTTCACAGTGTAAGCATCTTTGAACTAGACCAGTCCCAGATCTATACAGAGTAAGATAGGGGAAATAATCACTTAGTTCTGACTTACCACCGACTACATAATAGGCATTTAAGAACACTCAAAAGACTGCTCCCTCCTCTTTACTATCTCACGTTTCTTTCCAAGGCAGACAATTGAACAGATTGTTTATATTTTGCCTCTTTTGCCCAAATACGGTGCTGGAAGACCCTTCCGAAAGAGTCGGAGATGAAATAGCAGATGTACACGGTGTTCTCAGTTACTCTTCCCTACCCCAGATACTGTTTATAAGTTGGAAGGACATCTGTACATAGTATGTGAAAAATACCCTTTCAATGTCTGAATGCTCACATGCATCTGAAATACTTTTACTTCACTCTCCAGCCTCTGGTGATTTTTAAGTGTTTTCTGTGGCAAGGTAGTTTATTCATGTTTTTTTATCTTCACCAGTGTGTCACTAAATGGAATGTTGTAGGCCTTCTTCAAAGTCCGTATTGCCTTGCCTTTGTCAGTTCACTATTTGTTAAGCACCTGGTTTGTATGACAAGCATTACCTGAGGCCTTCGGGATACAGCCATAAACAGGACATGTGAAATTTCTGCCCTCCTGGAGCTTCAGTTCTGGGAGGTAAGGGAAAGTCAGAAAGTAAGAAATAGAAGAAGTTTCAGCCAATCCTAAGTGCTATAAAAGAAGTAAAATAGGAAGTCGTGGTAGTGACGAGGAGAGACTGCTTCAGATGCTGTGGTCAGGAAAGACCTGTCTGAGGAGACTTTTGACCTGATATCTGAAAAGTGGGAAGGATATGGCCTCTGGAAGTCTGAGGAAACAGCAGATGGATATGTCCAAAGGTAGTTTCAAGCTTAGGGTCAGCAAACTGAAAGCAACCCACTGAAGTTGGGCTGAGACCCTCATGAGAAAGAAAAGTTTAGGTGGTAGCCATGGGTCAGGTCATGTGAGGTCTGTTATCAGAGGAGTTTGTTTGGCTTTTATTCTTAAGGAACATTGAAAAGCTGTTCCCTTTTTGTGAAGCTGGGAGTGAAGTGGGATATGGTCTGGTTTACAATCTGACTGTGAAGGAGATTGGATAAGAGGAAAGAAGCAGGGCTACTGGTGAGAAGGCTGGGGCAGATCTGAGTAGTGACCAGAGTCAAAGAAAAAAGATGCTGAGTTATATTTTGGAGTTGAAAGTAGTGATCTGGCCTGGTTCGGATGGGAACGCAGTTGGCTGGGTTGGGGGTGACTCCTGGGTTTGAGGCTTCACCTGGAACGTGGTGACGCCATGAATTGAGATGGTGAAGATGGGTGTAGGGTTGGATAGGACATTTGAAGTAGGACCTATTCAGTATTCATGTAGAGATGAGAAGCAGGCGGTTGGATACACAAGTCTGGAATTCAGTGGAGAGATTAGGGAGGCATTCATTCATTCAACAAGTATTTTTTAAGCCCCAGCTACCCACTCCAGTGTTCTTGCCTGGAGAATCCCAGGGACGGGGGAGCCTGGTGGGCTGCCATCTCAGGGGTCGCACAGAGTCCCTGAGCAACTGAAGTGACTTAGCAGCAGCAGCATGGACTAGGCAGTGGGGATACATCATAGTGAAAAAATAGACAAAAATCTCTGCCTTCATAGGATTTAACTTTTAGTCAGAGAAAGATGTGGGGAGTCATCTGACTTTATCTGTTGGTTATTATAATTATGTTAATTTTTATAAAGAATTAAAAAAAAAAACTCCTGTTTTGCTTCTTGTTATAATTATCTTTAGATACAAACTATATTCACGTGATTCAGAATTTGAAATGTTTGATGGAATATAGAATGAGAGTCTCTATTTCTTGTCCCAACATATTTGAGGCCAAATATTTTGACGGTCTCTCAACACATCTTTCCAAAGATAAATTTTGTGGACATGTAGACAAATGTGTGTAGGTTTCTTCTCCCCACTTGGCAAAAATGGTAGCATACTTGCTTTGATTTGACACCTTGTATTTTTTAGAGTATTAAATAGTATTAAAAAGGTTATGAAGCAGTATGAGGCCATCTGAAATAAGAAAGTACAGAAGAAGAGGAGATGGTCCTGGGGCACCGCAGCAGTTTCTGATTTGGTCCCTATCTTCTGTGAGTTTAGGACCTGCAGATATGGAGTTTAGTTTAAAGAGCTGTTTTGGTGAGGCTTTTTTTTTTTTTTTAACAAAAGTGTGCACTGTTTCTTGTGTGTTTCATCTTTCTTATCTGCCTGTTTTCTTTATGTGCTAGAAAAATGTTTGATTATGATCGAAAGCAGCATTTCCGTGAATGTACTGTCAGTTAAATTCAAGTAAGTTGATAAAAAGACCAGCATTGAATCTTAATGTTTTGAGGAAGTTTAGCTAATGTTAAAGCTTGGAAAAACAAGCAGAAATTTGGAATGTTTTCATGAGACAAAAGTTATTGCTACTTGAGATGTATGACTGAATTCTCTCTCAGTAATCAGTTAATAATCAGACTCTCTGTTCAGGGTTATCTGGCCCTTTGCCTGGGTTTGAATCTTAACAGTCAAGTTTCTGTTGCGTTGCAGATGTTAGCATAATTCTTATGTTACCATCTTTAGGAATACAGACCGTCCCCAATTTACAATGATTTGCCTTAACAATTTTTCAGCTTTATGGTGGTACAAAAGCAATATGCATTCAGTAGAACCCTATTTTGAATTTTGATCTTTTCTTGGTCTAGCAGTATGGAGTATGATAGTCTTGTGATGCTGGGCAGTGGCAGTGAGCCTCAGCTCCCAGAAAGCCAAGCGGTCATGAGAGGGAACAACCAGTATACTTAACAGTCATCCTGCACATGGACAACCGTTTTGTTTTTCATCAATGTAGTAGTCACAAAATTACATGAGGCAGTCAACATGTTATTCAAAGTAGGCTTTCTGTTAGATGATTTGCCCAACCATGGGCTCATGTAGGCGTCCTGAGCACTTTGAAGGTAGGCTAGGCTAAGGTATGATGTTCGGTAGGTGAGGTGTATTAAATGCATCTTGACAATATTTGTAACTTTTGATGGATTTGGGGAGACGTAACCTGATCTTAAGTTGAAGAAGATCTATATAAGATTCAGACTATGTTACCACTTTGTATTTGGGAAGGCCTGTTGAAGATACTGGAACAGTGAAGTTCCTCTAAGTCTTAACAAGTTTTGAGACAGTGACTAGAGTTAAGGTCATGATATTAGCATCTGGTACAACTTTTGGAGTGCGGTTAATGTTAGCTTCCCCTGTTGATTGACCCAGAGGAGGGGAGATGAAATATTTTCTGTAAGTTGCTTAAGCTTAATTTTTTTTGAAAAATTAAAAAACTCAGACTCATTGTGTTCCCTACTGAATTTAATACTATTTTTTATATTGCTTGACATTTTGATTTTCACTTAGCTGTCTTTAGCCAGACACTTTCTATGTAAATTGATCTACCTCTTTGGTTTCTTTTTTTTTTCTTGAGATTGTTCTGGATTTATGAACTGTTTTGTTCAGTTTGATTTTATTTATGTTATTGTTACCTCCCTTTTTTCTTTTTCGTCTGAGATAAGTAAGTATTTAGTTTCTAGGTTGGGGAAATATCTTTAAAAATACTTAGTTTTTCTTTTTTGCAGCATTAGTAGTAATACTATGAAATATGTATGCTTAGGCAATGGCACCCCACTCCAGTACTCTTGCCTGGAAAATCCCATGGGCGGAGGAGCCTGGTAGGCTGCAGTCCATGGGGTTGCTAAGAGTCAGACACGACTGAGCGACTTCACTTTCACCTTTCACTTTCATGCATTGGAGAAGGAAATGGCAACCCACTCCAGTGTTCTTGCCTGGAGAATCCCAGGGACGGGGGAGCCTGGTGGGCTGCCGTCTATGGGGTCGCACGGAGTTGGACATGACTGAAGTGACTTGGCAGTAGCAGTGTATTAAGCTTACTTAAACTCTGTAAATGTTAATGTTCTATTTGAAGATTTTAGTTATCCAGAGAATTTTCACTTATGTACTTTAACAGTGTAAATGTTACTGTTGTTATTTAATCATTGAATTATAGCCTGACTGATGAAAAATTCTGACACATATACAGTCAGGTTAGTAGTTTATCATCTTTATTTCTCTTATCAGCTGTAAGCTTCTTGAAGGCAACATCTTTAATACCTGGTAGAGGTCTGAGTATTGTGAATACTTAATAAATATCTATTAACTCAATGACTTAAGTCTTGTTCTAATGTAGGTTGCTTTTCAAATAATGAAATATTAGATTTACCATGTGTAAATATTTCTTGAATTTCTCAGTTTTGCTTTACTTCAGTTGACGGAAAGTACAGGATACTTACATTTTTATTTTATTTTATTTTTGTTTCTTTTTTGTTGATTTGGCTGCACCACGTAGCAAGTGGGATTTTAGTTCCCCAACCAGGGATCAAACGCATGGCCCCTGCAGCGGAAGCGCTGAGTCTCAGGCAAGCTCTGGACTGCCAGGGAAGTCCCCTAAATTTAAATGTTGAAATAATTTCAGACTGTACAGAGAAGTTGCACAAATGGTACAGAAAGCTCAGGTATACCTTTCCCTAGATTTCCTTAGTGCCAACAGCTATATAACCAGGGCACAATGAGCAAAACGAGGAAAATTAACATTGGTACCATGCTGTTAATTAAACTACAGACCTTTATGTGAATCCCACTAGTTTTTCCTGTAATGTCCTTTACCTTTTCAAGATTCAGTTCAGGATCAGACACAGCATTTAGCATCTGTCTCCCTGCTGCTGCTGCTGCTAAGTCACTTCAGTCGTGTCCGACTCTGTGTGACCCCATAGATGGCAGCCTACCAGGCTCCGCCGTCCCTGGGATTCTCCAGGCAAGAACACTGGAGTGGGTTGCCATTTCCTTCTCCAATGCATGAAAGTTAAAAGTGAAAGTGAAGTCGATCAGTCGTGTCCGACTCTTAGCGACCCCATGGACTGCAGCCTACCAGGCTCCTCCACCCATGGGATTTTCAAGGCAAGAATACTGGAGTGGGGTGCCATTGCCTTCTCTGATCTGTCTCCCAAGTCTCTTCTAATCTGTGATGATCTTTTCTTGTTTTCCATCATCTTCATGCTTGCAATGAATGGTCAGTTTATTTTGTAGAATGACTCAATTTGGGTTTCTCTGATGGTTTCTCATAGTTAGATTGAGGTGGTACATCACCATTGAGGTGGTACATCACAAGAATTGATGCTGAGTCTACAGCGTATCATATTGCAGGATACAGGATGTCAGTATATTGTATTAGAGGTGATGTTAGCTCTCATTAAGGTCATGTCTGTTAAATTTCTTTGCTTGTAGAAGTTACTATTTTTTCTCTTTGTAATTGCTGGATATATGGGGGGAGATTCTTTGAAACTATGCAGAAATCCTGTTCTCAAATTTTTGTCCTTTCATTTCAGCATTCTTTGGTAGTTCTTGCTTATAACAATAATTACAGCAGTGTTCACCTGATGGCAATTTTGTATTTTTCTCATTTCCTTCTACACTTATTAATTGGAATCCTTCTATAAGGGAGAACTGTCTCGTCTCCATATTTGTATCCATGTTGAGTCAGAGATACTTGTTTTACTCTATGGTTTATAATTTAATTTTATCTTTATTTAATCAGTCAGATTGTTCTTCTATGGCTTTCAAGTTTGCTCTTTGTCTTTTTAACATCCTCCAGCCTCTTTAAGAACGCACTTTCTGTTTTCTGACATCTTAACATGTCCAGACTCATTATATTGCCCCTGCTGCAGCCCTGGAACCAATCACTTCTCCAGTGAGCTCTAGTTCCTTCTCTTGGAGAATGGTTTTTAGAAACCAAGATCTAGATGTTATGTGTGCTAATTGCCATTGGGTGTCATTGCTCCTAGGCCCTCTCAGTGAACGGAGCTAGAAATACATATATGAATACTAATCCATGCATACACAACATCTGTTTATTTCTATATCTTTCATCTCTCTCTCTGTGTTAAAAACCATGCTGATAACTCTCATTCCAGTCAAACACTATAGGATTTACACTTGCTGTCCCTTTTTATTTATAACTGCTGTTTTCTGATAGAAATAGAGCATACTTTTCCAATAGTCATAATAATGGTTTGAAGTTACCAAAGTGAGTCCAAGGTTTTTAGATAATGTGACTTAATTTAGCTCTCAGGATAACAAAAATTGCAAGTCATTGGGTTGTTAAAAAGGATAACTAGAGTATAATTCGAGTAATCCTTTTTAATATTTGGATAGATGGTCAGGACTAGAAAGAAAATTCAGTCTTAATGTTTATTTGTGAAAAGGCTTATTGGTCACAGCTTTGTCTTACCTGTGCGCCAGAGTGGGTGGGCTTGCCTACTCATGAGAAACTCAGATTAATTCAAGTTCTCTAACTCATCCTTGAAACATCTGTAAGAATTTTTTTAAGGCTAGTTGGAGTCTTAAATTCCTGCCTGGCTTATTAAAATTGGAAAAAAGTGAGCAAGTAAGTGAAAAAGACATAAAGCTTCATTGAGATAGGAGCCATGGAAAGAAATACTGTTTGTAGACATGTGGGAGAGTCTCAAGTCATGGAGGAGAAAGGTCTTTAATTCTGGTCAAGTTGACTTTAGTTTGGAACCATATTCTTCTATAATTTTTTTGTTGTATTATAAATATATTCCGTACTTCCTACTGTCCCCCTTCCTAAGGTTTTCTTCCTGCACTATACATTTTGCCAATTGAAGTTACAGACCACTGTGTTTCTCTTGACTTTTTTCACCAGTGTCTGCCTTTTTAAAAAAACACACTACTAGAAATTCTTTTTATTTTTAATTAAAAAAATATTTATTTATTTGGCTGCACCAGATCTTAGTTGCGGCATGTATAATCTCTAGTTGTTGCCTGTGAACTGTTAGTTACAGCATATGGGATCTAGTTCCCTGACCAGGAATTGAGCCTGGATCCCCTGCACTGGGAGCATGGACTCTTAGCCACTGGACCACCAGGGAGGTCCCCTAGAAATTCTTAAGTAAGCAAGTCACATGATGGAAATGACATCTGTGGTGTGGAGCTGTGTGTCAAGCCTTATTGCAACAGTAAACATTTACCCTGAGCCTGCAGTTAACAAAGATACCTCTTGGCTGTAGCTCATGGGCCACACATTCAGTGCAGTAAGATGAAAGAGTTTAGATGCATGCTTGGAGCTTATCTTCATATGAAATCACGATAACTTTTGGTCAGTGTATACCAGAGGTAGTCTTAGAAATGGAAAATATTGAAGAATTAATAACGCTCTTTGATTAGGTATTAAATATTTTCCTTATTTTGTGTATTTAGGCTATAACCTGCTCAATAAGCCCCCTGGATGTCATTTTAAAAATTTACTAGGGTATATTGACTTACCTGAAATTTATTAGGCCCCAGTATTCTTTTGATCAATGCAAAGAAATAGAGGAAAACAACAGAATGGGAAAGACTAGAGATCTCAAGAAAATTAGAGATACCAAGGGAACATTTCATGCAAAGATGGGCTCAATAAAGGATAGAAATGGTATGGACCTAACAGAAGCAGAAGATACTAAGAAGAGGTGGCAAGAATACACAGAAGAACTATACAAAAAAGATCTTCATGACCCAGATAATCACGATGGTATGATCACTCATCTAGACCCAGACATCCTGGAATGTGAAGTCAAGTGGGCCTTAGAAAGCATCACTACGAAAAAAGCTAGTGGAGGTGATGGAATTCCAGTTGAGCTATTTCAAATCCTAAAAGATGATGCTGTGAAAGTGCTACACTCAATATGCCAGCAAATTTGGAAAACTCAGCAGTCCTGAGGGAAAACTCAGGACTGGAAAAGGTCTGTTTTCATTCCAATCCCAAAGAAAGGTAATGCCAAAGAATGCTCAAACTACTGCACAGTTGGACTCATCTCACATGCTAGTAAAGTAATGCTCAAAATTCTCCAAGCCGGGCTTCAGCAGTACATGAACCTGAACTTTCAGATGGTTATGCTGGTTTTAGAAAAGGTAGAGGAACCAGAGATCAAACTGCCAACATCCGCTGGATCATTGAAAAAGCAAGAGAGTTCCAGAAAAACATCTATTTCTGCATTATTGACTATGCCAAAGCCTTTGACTGTGTGGATCACAATAAACTGTGGAAAATTCTTCAAGAGATGGGAATACCAGACCACCTGACCTGCCTCTTGAGAAACCTATATGCAGGTCAGGAAACAACAGTTAGAACTGGACATAGAACAACAGATTTTCCAAATAGGAAAAGGAGTACGTCAAGGCTGTACATTGTCACCTTGCTTATTTAACTTCTATGCAGAGTACATCATGAGAAACACTGGGCTGGAAGAAGCACAAGCTGGAATCAAGATTGCCGGCAGAAATATCAATAACCTCAGATGTGCAGATGACACCACCCTTATGGCAGAAAGTGAAGAGGAACTAAAGAGCCTCTTGATGAAAGTGAAAGAGGAGAGTGAAAAAGTTGGCTTAAAGCTCAACATTCAGAAAACGAAGATCATGGCATCTGGTCCCATCACTTCATGGGAAATAGATGGGGAAACAGTGGACACCGTGTCAGACTTTATTTTTTGGGGCTCCAAAATCACTGCAGATGGTGATTGCAGCCATGAAATTAAAAGAAATTACTCCTTGGAAGGAAGGTTATGACCAACCTATGCTATACTAACTCACTTCAGTCGTGTCCAACTCTGTGCGACTCCATAGATGGCAGCCCACCAGGCTCCCCTGTCCCTGGGATTCTCCAAGCAAGAACATTGGAGTGGGTTGCCATTTCCTTCTCCAGTGCATGAAAGTGAAAAGTGAAAGTGAAGTTGCTCAGTAGTGTCCGACTCTTAGCGACCCCATGGACTGCAGCCTACCAGGCTCCTCCGTCCATGGGATTTTCCAGGCAAGAGTACTGGAGTGGGGTGCCATTGCCTTCTCCGTGACCAACTTAAATAGCATATTAAAAAGCAGAGACATTACTTTGCCAACACAGGTCCATCTAGTCAAGACTATGGTTTTTCCAGTGGTCATGTATGGATATGAGAGTCGGACTATGAAGAGAAGTGAAAGTGAAGTCGCTCAGTCATGTCTGACTCTTTCAGACCCCATGGACTGAGCCTACCAGGCTCCTCCCTCCATGGGATTCTCCAGGCAAGAGTACTAGAGTGGGTTGCCATTTCCTTCTCCAGGGGATCTTCCCGACTCAGGGATCGAACCCGGGTCTCCTGAATTCCAGGCAGATGTGTTAAGCTCTGAGCCACCAGGGAAGCCCCACTGTGAAGAAAGGTGAGTGCCAAAGTATTGATGCTTATGAAATGTGGTGTTGGAGAAGACTCTTGAGAGTCCCTTGGACTGCAAGGAGATCCATCCAGTCTATTCTAAAGGAGATCAGTCCTGGGTGTTCATTGGAAGGACTGATGCTAAAGCTGAAACTTCGATACTTTGGCCACCTCATGCGAAGAGTTGACTCATTGGAAAAGACTCTGATGCTGGGAGGGATTGGGGGCAGGAGGAGAAGGGGACAACAGAGGATGAGATGGCTGGATGGCATCACCGACTTGATGAACATGAGTCTGAGTAAACTCCAGGAGTTGGTGATGGACAGGGAGGCCTGGCGTGCTGCGATTCATGGGGTTGCAGAGTCGGACATGACTGAGTGACTGAACTGAACTGATTCTTTTGATAATTTTTGGAATGCCAGAGTTTTATTGCTGGGAATGATCAGTACTGAAATAAAAAGTTAAATTTGATAGGTTTTTTGTTTTATTTATTTTTAATTTTTTTTTTTACTAAAAAAGACATTAAGTGTTTAGCCATTTACATTGTTGATAATTATACTTTTGGAAGGCAACTGAAATGTTTATCAGTAATTAAGCTGAAGTCATACTGATCATTATGTTGAACATGGTTTTACATTTTGCTAAAATAGTTTGTGCTTCAAATAAAATATTTAATTATGTACCAGCATCAGTTCTGTTCTTAAAATGAATGTTTTGAGATGCTGTTACTGCTTTACCTGCTGAAGTGTAATTATCCAGATCACTTCTTTGTATGAAAAATGTCTGATTGAAAAACAGTATCACTCCATATTAAAATCCATCTGATGTTGGCAAAATTATATCTTTTGTATTTCTGCTATTGCTGGCAACTTTGTTTTCTTTAAAACATTGTTGGAGTGGGAGTTTTGTCAGGCTGTGTTAACATATCATAACACATTGTCAGGCTGTGTTAACACTTTGGGCCGGTACCATGTTGCTTCAGAGCTCTTTCAGCATCTGTACCTCAAAGTTAAGATTCTCGGGAGAAAGGAAATGTTAGTGTGTTCGTGCATAATCAGTTGCTCAGTCATGTCCAACTCTTCTGTGAGTCCGTGGACCCACCAGGCTTCTCTGTCCATGGGATTCTCCAGGCAAGATTACTGGAGTGGGTTGCTATTCCTTCTCCAGGGGCTCTCTTTTAGTGTTCTGGGGAGTGAGGTAGGTGTGTGAAGAGAAAAACTGAAAAGGAAAAGAGATTTTAGAACATTGCTATCAGAAATCTAGATAATTTATCAACTTGATTTTTGTCTTTAGCTTGGGTTACCTAGCTATTCTCTTAGAACTAGTAACTGATTAGAAAATGTTTGTTGTCAGAAAACTAGTCAAGTATCTGTCCTGAGTCTCTGACAATCAGTGATTTGATGTATGTTTTTGTATTTTTGACTTTTTCAGCAACCATTACAATATGTAGCTTAATGAACATGTCTGCTTTCACTTGGCATAATGCTTTTGAGAATCATCTGTTGTTGTCCACATATCAGTGATTTGTCCAACTTTAATACTGAATAGTATACTGTTGTGTGAATTCACCACATTTTGTTTTCCATCCACTAGTTGATGGGATATTTGGTTTGTGCGCTTTGGTAGTTATTAATAAAGGTGCTCTAAAAATTTGTGTTTAGGTTTTCCTGTGAATGTATGTCT
The DNA here is from genome assembly GCF_027580195.1 of Bos mutus. Lineage (NCBI taxonomy): Eukaryota > Metazoa > Chordata > Mammalia > Artiodactyla > Bovidae > Bos > Bos mutus. The sequence continues at coordinate 6,814,561 of NC_091629.1, forward strand.
TCATTTCTCCTGTGTAAATACCCAGACATGGAGTTGCTGGATCCCATGGAAAGTATATGCTTAACTTTAATAGAAACTGTCTAAGTGGTTATTAGGCAGCTTGTCACTGTTTAGTATGTTAGCTGTGGGCTTGTCTTATATGACCTTTATTATGTTGAGGTACATTCCCTCTATGCCCACTTTGTTGAGAGCTTTTGTCATAAATGAATGTTGAATTTTGACAGATGCTTTTTCTACATCTGTTGAGATCATCATGTGATTTTTCATTCTTCATTGTATTAATGTCATTGATCTGTGGATGTTGAACCTTGTATCCCTGGAATATATCACAGTTGATCATGGTGTATCAGTCCTTTTAATGTGTTGTTGAATTTGGCTTGCTAAATTTTTTTTTTTTTGCAGATGTTTGCATCTGTGTTCATCAGGAATATTGGCCTTTAGCTTTCTTTTCTTTTTGGTGTGTGTGTATTTATTTTGATACCCATTTTGTTTATTTATTTATTTTAAAAACTTTGTATTTTATATTGAGGTATAGCTGATAACAAATATAAAAGTTTTAGGTGAACAGTGAAGGGACTCAGCCATACATACATATGTATCTAGATTTTCTTTTCTTGTGGTGTCCTTTGGTAATCATGGTAATGCTGGCCTTGTAACATAAGTTTGGAAGTATCCTTCCGTCTTTTTTTTCTTGGAAAGAACCCTCCTGGAGCCCTTTGTTCTGTGTCTGTATAGACGGGTTGTTTTTAAAATCTGTCAAGCTTCTGTGCTGAAAAATTCCTGTTCCTCTCTTCTGTGTTAGATCCCTCTGTTTTGGGATCCCAAGTCTTTCTTGGTTTGTTAATTTCCTCCTTATAGAGGATATCTTCCAATAGATTCCTGAGTAAAATGATTTCATGTACATTATTTGATACCACTCTGGATAGAGAACTCTAGGTGATTAGTCATCTTCCCCTGAGCATTTTGAAAGCATTGCTTTATATTACCTCCAGCATCCAGTGTTGCAATTGTAAATCTATATATAATTTATAGTCTGTTGTGACTTTTTTCTTTTCTGAAAAATTATAAACTCCTTTCTTTATCCTCAGTGGTTTAGTATGCCAAAAAGTGGTGCCTTGTTATTTTTAAAATCAAATATTCTGGGTACTCAACATGTCCTTCTAAGTTGGAAAACTAATGTTCATTAGTTCTGCAGTATTTTTTCTTTAATAATTACCTCTCATTCTGATTTTCTAGAATGCATATTAATTGAATGTTAGATCTTTTGGATGAATAATCCTTTTAAAAATAACTTTCTGATTCTGATTTATGTGTTCCCCACTCTTCCTCATATTTATGGAACTGTTAATGATGATGGTAAAGATTTTTTTTAAACCCATTTACTTTGAAAAATTGCAAACATATACAGAGAATGAATAGTTTAATAATGCCTAATGTACTTGTCACTCATTCTCAACAATTATCAATCAGTGCATAAACAAGCTGTTTAATTTTGAGGTAGGTCTCAGACAGCATTTATTACATTCATAAGTATTTGGGGATGTGTCTTTGACAGATAAGAACTCTCATTTTTAAAGCTCTCCTAATTGTTATAAAAAATATTTTTAAGGTCATGAAATAGCTCCTCAAGTGTTTTCAGATTTCCAAGGTTATCATAAATATGAATTTTAAAAAAGAGCATAAATCTATATCCAAATAGGAACAATCATACTGTGGTAGATTAAATGTGCCTTTTCAGTCTATTTTAGTTTAATTTCTATTCCATAAATGTCTCTCACTCTCATTTTCTTTTCTCTCTCTTATGTGTGTGCATAATTTATTGAAGAAATCTGATTATCCAGTAGTTTCCTGTAGTCTGGATTTTGCACACTTGCAGGTTGATGGTTAGTGATGTTTGTATATATAATATGTATCACATAGGAGGAATTCAGAAGGTATTTAATGAACAGTAAGGATAATGATAAATTGTAGTTTTCTTATAAGTATTTGTAACAATTGTAACTTAAGTTGTGTTAACAGTATCTTTAGAAGAAAACTTTGTTGATGTCAATGTGAAAAGAACTTACTAATCCATTTAAAAAACTATTTTAACTCAAAAATACTGATATTAAACTAGGTACTTGAATTTTGGAGGACTCATCACATATCATATCAAACATAATAGAATGAATCCAAGTACAGCCAAGCAGTGAAATGCTATTTGCCTAGTCACTCGGTTGTGTCTGACTCTTTGCGACCCCATGGACTGTAGCCAGCGAGGCTCCTCAGTCCATGGGATTCTCCAGGCAAAGAATGCTGGAGTGGGTTGCCATTTCCTTCTCCAAGAAATGCTATTAGGATTAAAGAAATCCTTATGTGTTAATATGGAATGCTTTTCCAAATGTACTGTTAAGTGAATATATTGTTAAGTAAGTGGTGTGATGCCATTTATATAAAACAGGTGAAGAAAGACCATCTCTGTATTCAACTATGTAAAAAGGGGAAATAATGACATATATGCATAAAGTACTCCCAGACACACATAATAGATCCCTCTAGTGATGGGACCTGGTGACTGTAGCATAGGAGTGAGAAGGAGACTGAGATTTCAGAATTTGCAATCATGTAAATGTACCTGTTCTCCCCTACATTCCCCTCCACATTAAATTGCTCCAAAATTTTTGGTACGGTTATTTCACCTTAAGTGTCTTAACAGCTTTATTGAGTTATCCTTCGCATACCATTCAGTGTACTCATTTGAACTGTACAGTTCAGTGGTTTTTAGCACATGTGAGGGTTGTGCAAACATGATGACAATCAGTTTTAAAACATTTTCATCACCTAATTAGCAGTCACTTCCCATTTTTCTCCAGGTCCTGTAACCCTGTGCAAACACTAAAATACTTGCTGTGTCTGCTGATCTGTCTTTTCTGGATATTTCATGTAAACGGAATAGGCAGTAATAGGCAGTCTTTTATGACCAACTTTATTCACAGAATATGTTTTTGAGGTTTATCTATATTGTAGCATCTATCAGTACTCCATTCCTTTGTATTACAGAATAATCATTGGATGTACTACATTTTATTTATCCATTTTTTACTTGATAGACATTTGAGTGATTTCCACTTTTTTGGCCTTTATAAATAAATGCTGCTATGAACATTTGTGTCCAAGTTTTTATGTTTTTTTATTTTATTTTATTTATTTTTGGCTGGGCTGGGTCTTTGTTGCTGTGTGGGCTTTTCCCTAGTTGTGGTGCTTGGGCTTCTCTCTGCAGTGGCTTCTTTGTGTTGCAGAGCAAGGCTGTAGGGCACTTGAGCTTCAGGAGTTGTGGCAAGTAAGGTCAGTAGTTGTGGCTCCTGGGCTTTAGTTGCTCTGTGGCATGTGGGATCTTCCTGGATCAGGGATCGAACCGGAGTCTCTTGCATTGCCAGGTGGATTCTTTACCACTGTGCCACAGGAAAGCCCCATATCCAAGTTTTTGTGTGGACATGTTTTCTCTTGCATAGGAGTGAATTACTGAATCACGTGGTAGCTCTGTGATACCATACGATACTTAGAAATGGTGCTCCTAGTGAGAAAATCTAATCTATGAATCATTTTCAAATGTAATGAAAATTTCATAAATGTTATTGCCATAAAATTTCTTTCTTTGCCCTCTCTCTTTTACATCCTTGTATAAATGCTCCATGAGTAAAGATCATTTAAACAATTTAAATAAGATGAAGGAACATACATTTTATTTAAGGAGCTTAAATAAAGGAGCTTTCTATTGGGCAGGCATAGAAGCTAACCAACTCTTTTAGCATACTTCCTGTTACTGGTTTGTTAGTTTTTAGTGTATTTCCCTGGGCTGATGCTTCTCTCGCCTTGGTGTTCACATTTTCCATCCATCTAAGAGTGGATTATCACTGTACATAAACCCATTCTCTCTGTTCTCAACAGAGAAATCAATGCCAGTCTGATTCTGCTAAAACTTGAATAAAGCTAAAAGGTAATCGATGCAACCATTAAAATAATGTATAAGTAGGGTGTGTGGTATGATCCCATTCTTATAGGGGGAGGAATGGAATGTGAAGCAAACAGTGATAGCTTTTTGGTACACAGTTACACAGTAGTCTCCCTACCCTGAGGAAGCACTCAGATAATCGTGGCTCAGTTCAGTTCAGTTGCTTAATCGTGTCCGACTCTTTGTGACTCCATGGACTGCAATGTGCCAGGCTTCCCTGTCTATCACTAGCTCCTGGAGCTTGCTCAAATTCATGTCCATCGAGTTGGCTGAGGGTAGTTTAATCCTCTAATAGCAGTTAAAGAGAATTCTCAAGTTACACAGAAGAGGACACCTTACCTAGTTTAAGTGGGCCCAGAAAATTTCCTAAAAGCTAATATTCAGTTAGGTGAATGGATTGAAAGGAGGAGGCATGGAGAAGAGAAGAATTTTAGGTACAGAAAGCAATCACGGTAACGCTCAGTGTTTGTGAATCAGCCTGTTGTGTTCAGTGACCTCTAAGCAAAGAAGTTTCCAGATTATGATGCCAAGGAAAGGAGTCCCATGAGAAGAGCAAGGTGAGGATGGGCTTTAGTCCAAGGTCACATCATGGAAGCTTGATGATCCTGTTGCCAATGAGCTTAAACCAGATGCTATCCGTAGTGGAAAATCTCAAGCTGCTTTAAGTACCAGAGTGACATGGTCAGCTCTGTGGTTTAGGTTATTTTTGTTGCTGAATGCCAGATCCAAGAGTCTAACTTCCTTGGAAGTCAAGAACTCTGTTGACCACTGTTATCCTCACCTAGTACAATGCCTGGCATGGATGTTCCTAAGTCTGCTGGAGCAGGACATGGCAACCCACTACTAGTATTCTTGCCTGGGAAGTCCCATGGACAGAGAAACCTGGTGGGCTACAGTTCATGGGGTCGCAAGGAGTCAGCCATCACTGAGCACACAGCACATAGTTGTATATGGTAGTTGAGGGCAGGGGTTCCAGCGCAGGTCTGAATCCTGATGCCATCAATAAATAGCTCTGCGACCTTAAGCAAGTTTGTTAATCACCATGTAATTAGTTTTCTTATCCAGAAAATGGAGGGAACAGTGGGCCCTACTTCAGATTGTTGGGAAGATTAAGTGACTTTATATAAAGCACTTAGATGTGTGTTTGGCTCATAGTAAGTATGGGCTTCCCTGATAGCTCAGTTGTTAAAGAATCTGCCTGCAATGCAGGAGACCCTGGTTCGATTCCTTGGTCAGGAAGATCTGCTGGAGAAGGGATAGGCTACCCACTCCAGTATTCTTGGGCTTCCCTTGTGGCTCAGCCGGTAAAGAATCTGTATGCAATGTGGGAGATCCGGGTTTGATCCCTGGGTTGGGAAGATGCCCTGGAGAAGGGAAAGGCTACCTACTCCAGTATTCTGGCCTGCAGAATTAATTCCATGAACTATATATATAGTCCATGGGGTCGAAAAGAGTCAGACACGACTGAGTGACTTTCACTTTCATAGTAAGTACTGTATAAGTATTAACAGTTATTAGTACTTCTTTGATAAATAAAAGATGAATGCAAACTGAAACTGTTGGCCTGACCCTAGAGCTTTTATGGGGTTGCACGAGAATGGAAGGATTTAAGAAATCCCACACAGATAGGATGTGTGAAAAGCATGAGAAGTTAAGGTTAATTTTCTGTTTTAAAACTGGAGCTTTAGGTCCCCCTCTTCCCCCCAATACACACACACACAGGGACTACTGCTAGTTAGAGGAAATTTAAGGCCTGGTCTGTTGACGGAAGAGAGTTGATTCAGTGTGGCACACCCTCTTTGGGCTTTTGTTTAACCTCTCTGATTCCTTTTCTTCTCTTCTCTTGAAGTCTGTTCCCTGGACCCCTCTGCAGTTCTTTTCTTCACCACGTAAGAAGAGCCCAGGGCCGCCTCCAGTTCGTGGACCATGCAACTGGTCTCTTGTCTCGTTTCCTTTCTCTCTATGCATCCTGCCTTCTCCCTGCTGTCTCTTTACCTCCTTTTTTCCCCACAGTGGGACACAAAGAGGAAGAATGTTTCCTCCTTGTTTGGCCCTAGCTACAGGACTAACTTGGTGCTTCACAGTCCCGTAATGAGGGAAAACTTCGGGGAGGGTGTGAAGGCTTGCGCAGGAAAAATGCTCCCTTGTGCAATTAAATGGGGCTTTACAAGGTTTTTCTTTTAATTCTGTTCTTCTGCTGTGTTATGGAGAAGGATTTGGAATCCAGCTAAACTGATGCTTTAAGAAAAGAAACCCTTTAATGATTTTGTGTTTCCTCATATATGCGCTTGGTCTCCAGTTTAAGGAGTGCAAACCACGAGGATTTGGGGCTGAAGCCTTTTTGTCTTGGCTGAGTATCTGCTGTGGATTTCTCATGTTGGAGTTTAACTTTTTGGCTCATTGAGCCCCAGCTTCTTTCTGTCAGCACGTGAAGCTTCTCATTCTTTGGACCACCCTGAATTATAAATAATTTGTGTTAAAAGCTCTCTATTTCTTAGAGTTTGTAGTGAATACAAACATTCTGAAGAATTCCTTGTCTGGACAGGCATGAAAAGATGACAGCCAACGTTGATTGTTCTCACCACGCGCCAGGCTCTGTTCTCACGCCTTCCTGCATCCTGCTGCCTAATGATGCGATTGTTTTAGAGACAAATGACTGACCCCATGTAATTCATGCTAATGTTAGCATTGTCTTTAATTAACAGATTTCAACACTAAACTTGCACAATGTCTTTGAAACCAAGAGTAGTGGATTTTGATGAAACCTGGAGCAAACTCCTCACGACAATCAAAGCTGTGGTCATGTTGGAGTACGTGGAGAGAGCAACGTGGAACGACCGCTTCTCGTATCCTTTGGTGGCACCTACGCCTGCACCCGTCAGCACTCTGGGTTCATAAGCTTGTTGAAAACAGGTTTAAGCTTTCCTAAGTGGAAGAACTTTCCAGTATAACTATTTTCAAATGTATTATTGTTGACATTTCCAAATTTATTGCCTGTATGTGGCAGTCAACAGTCTTCCATAACCTTTTGTTCAGCAAATACTTTCCTGAGATTTAGCATATGTCAGACACCACTTCAGGCTTTGGGAGTACAGCTGTGAACAAAACAAGCCACTTTCCCTTCATTCTACTGAAGGAGATAGGCATTAAACAGATGTAAAGCAAACCTCATGCCAGTGCTTTTATTAATCGTAACAGGTTAAGTATCGGGGCGGTCCGGTGGGGAGGAGTGAAGCAGGGCAAGTGTCTGAGTGTGGCTGGAGTGTGTATGGGACTCTGCAGATGGTGGTCAGGGAAGGTCTCTCTGAGGATGGTGATAAAACTTGAGCAAAGACTAGGACAGAGGGAGGGAGCAGGTCACACAGAGACCTAGGGGCAGCGTTGCAGGCAGAGAGCACATAGCACATTCAGCGCCTGTGAGGCCGGAACGGTTCTTACCTGGGTTGTCTGCATTTGCGAGTTAGGGGTTGTATATGAAAACATAAGTAGGTGGTTTCCCTGTGGCCTAAAACCTGCTGCCCTGCATTCCTACATGAAAGCAATCTTATTTTAAAAACTTTATATACATACACACAGATATACTATACCTAATATGGAGAAGCTCTATACAGTCAGCAAAAACGAGACCAGGAGCTGACTATGGCTCAGATCATAAACTCCTTATTGCCAAATTCAGATTTAAATTGAAGAAAGTAGAGAAAACCATTAGACCATTCCTGTATGACCTAAATCAGATCCCTTACATTATACAGTGGAAGTGACAAATAGATTCAAGGGATTGGGTTCAAGGAATTAGTTGTGATAGAGTGCCTGATGAACTATGTACGGAGGTTTGTGACATTGTACAGGAGGCAGTAATCAAGACCATCCCCAAGGGAAAAAATGCAAAAAGTCAAAATGGTTGTCTGGGGAGGCCTTACAGATGGCTGTAAAAAGAAGAAAAGTGAAAGGCAAAGGAGAAAACGAAAGATAAACCCATTTGAATGCAAAATTCCAAAGAATAGCAGAATAGCAAGGAGAGATAAGAAAGCCTCAGTGATCAGTGCAAAGAAATAGAGGAAAACAATAGAACATGAAAAACTAGTGATCTCTTCAAGAAATTTAGAGATATCAAGGGAACATTTCATGCAAAGATGGGCTCAATAAAGGACAGAAATGGTATGGACCTAACAGAAGCAGAAGATATTAAGAGGTGGCAAGAATACACAAAAGAACTGTACAAAAAAGATCTTCATGGCCCAGATAACCATGATGGTGTGATCACTCACCTAGAACCAGACATCCTGGAATGTGAAGTCAAGTGGGCCTTAGGACGCATCACTATGACCAAAGGCTAGTGGAGGTGATGGAATTCCAGTTGAGCTATTTCAAATCCTAAAAGATGATGCTGTGAAAGTGCTACACTCAGTATGCCAGCAAATTTGAAAAACTCAGCAGTGGCCACAGGACTGGAAAAGGTCAGTTTTCATTCCAATCCCAAAGAAAAGCAGTCCCAAAGAATGCTCAAACTACTGCACAATTGCACTCATCTCACATGCGTAATGCTCAAAACTCTCCAAGCCAGGCTTCAACAGTATGTGAACTGTGAACTTCCAGATGTTCAAGCTGGTTTTAGAAAAGGCACAGGAACCAGAGATCAAATTGCCAACATTTGCTGGATCATCGAAAAAGCAAGAGAGTCCCAGAAAAACATCTATTTCTGCTTTATTGACTATGCAAAAGCCTTTGACTGTATGGATGACAACAAACTTTGGAAAATTCTTAGAAATGGGAATACCAGACCACCTGACCTGCCTCTTGAGAAACCTGTATGCAGGTCAGGAGCAACAGTTAGAACTGGACATGGAACAACAGACTGGTTCCAGATTGGGAAAGGAGTACATCAAGGCTGTATATTGTCACTCTGCTTATTTTACTTATATGCAGAGTACATCTTGAGAAATGCTGGACTGGATGAAGCACAAACTGGAATCAAGATTTCTTGGAGAAATATCAATAACCTCAGATATGCAGATGACACCACGCTTATGGCAGAGAGTGAGAAAGAACTAAAGAGGCTCTTGATGAAAGGGAAAGAAGAGAGTGAAAAAGTCAACTTAAAACTCAGCATTCAAAAAACTAAGATCATGACATCTGGTCCTGTCACTTCATGGCAAATAGATGGGGAAACAATGGAAACAGTGTCAGACTTTATTTTTTTGGGCTCCAAAATCACTGCAGATGGTGACTGCAGCCATGAAATTAAAATATACTTGCTCCTTGGAAGAAAAGCTATGATCAACCTAGATGGCATATTAAAAAGCGGAGACATTACTTTGCTGACAAAGGTCTGTCTAGTCAAAGCTATGGTTTTTCCAGTGGTCATGTATGGATGTGAGAGTTGAACTATAAAGAAAGCTGGGAGCTGAAGAATTGATACGTTGAACTGTGGTGTTGGAGAAGACTCTTGAGAGTCCCTTGGACTGGATCAAACCAGTCAATCCTAAGGGAAATCAGTCCTAACTATTCATTGGAACGGAGAAGGCAGTGGCACCCCACTCCAGTACTCTTGCCTGGAAAATCCCATGGACGGAGGAGCCTGGTAGGCTGCAGTCCATGGGGTCTCAAAGAGTCAGACATGCCTGAGCGACTTCACTTTCACTTTTCACTTTCATGCATTGGAGAAGGAAATGGCAACCCACTCCAGTGTTCTTGCCTGGAGAATCCCAGGGATGGGGGAGCCTGGTGGGCTGCCGTCTATGGGGTCGCACAGAGTCAGACACGACTGAAGCGACTTAACAGCGTTCATTGGAAGGACTGATGCTGAAGCCTGAAACTCCAGTACTTGGGCCACCTGATGTGAAGAACCGACTCATTGGAAAAGACCCTGATGCTGGGAAAGATTGAAGCCCGGAGGAGAAGGGGACAACAGAGGATTAGGTGGTTGCATGGCATCACTGACGCAATGGACACGAATTTGAGTAAGCTCTGGGAGTTGGTGATGGACGGGGAGGCCTGGAGTGCTGCAGTCCATGGGATTGCAAAGTCGGACACAACTGAGTGACTGAACTGAACTGAATATAATGTATGTATATGAAAGTGAAAGTTGCTCAGTCATGTCCGACCCTTTGCAACCCCTTGATCTGTACAGTCCATGGAATTCTCCAGGCCAGAATACTGAAGTGGGTAACCCTTCCCTTCTCCCGGGATCTTCCCAACCCAGGGATTGAACCTAGGTCTCCCACATTGGAAATGGAGTCTTTACCAGCTGAGCCACAAGGGAAGCCCAAGAATACTGGAATGGGTAGCCTATCCCTTCTCCAGCAGATCTTTCCAACCCAGGAATCGAACTGGGGTCTCCTGCGTTGCAGGTGGATTCTTTACCAACTGAGCTATCAGGGAAGCCCTAAAAGAGTGATCTGCCCTTTCTGAGGTTCAAACTCAGGACCTTCAGATTGAGACTGACATGCTGCCTCCTGTGTTAAGAGGGCAGACATGTATATTATAGCATTAATAATATCATTATATAGGTAAAAACGCAGTGTGACCTCCAGCACCCAGGATATATACTCTGGAAAAAACCCACAGCATTCCAGTACTTTAGCTTCTTAGTATTTGGGAGGTTAAAGCGGTCTCTAGGAACCCTCAGCCGCTGGTAGCTGGGGAGAGGGGTGGGTGGCTGTCTCACCAGCTCTGCCCAGTGTTTGCCAGGCACCGTGGCTGGGAGGGCCTGGGGGCAGCCCTGGCAGACTGCTGACCTGCCTTCACCTTCTACCACAGGGATATTCCACATGAAGGAAGGGAGTGGGGTTGAGGCCTGGTCTCTGGGTTGAAGGGCCCTATAGGAGGCTTTATGGACAGAGTAGACCCTGCAGGAACCAGAGACTCTTTTCGTCTAAAGGGAAGATGAGACGTGAAGGTATTACGTGGGTGAAGGTTCCTGTCGTCTCCTGCTCACTGCCCCCTCCAGCAGTGCCCTGGGGCTGAAGGATGGCTGCCTCACTGAACAAGGTGTGTGTTCTCTAGAAAGGCTGGGATTTCATAAGAGTGATTCAACTTGTTGTCAGTGCCTAACCCAGTTGTTAATATTAAACCAAATGTTGGTGCAGGAACAGTGAAGTTCTTTGAATTCATTACTGTTGCAGCTGTCAGTAAGAAACATTCGATAGGCTATCTGTGTTCTAGTCACTACAGATACAGAAAATGATGGTAACTTTTCTAGAAGACTTCATAGTTTGCAGAGATCTTTTACATTTTTAGTGTTATTTGGTGCCCCAAACACGCCTATCAGACCGGTGGGGCAGATATAATAGATGTGGAAACTGGTACTCAGCGGTAAAGGGACCCACTGACGCTGTGCTGGTAATCATTGATGGAGCACAGACTTTATGCAAGATTTCTAACATCTGATTTCTTGTACTTTGCATTGTATCTAGATGATAATTGATAGTGGATTTTGCCTTTGAAGAGCTTATTATTGAACTAGTCTCTTTTAAGTTTTGTGTGTGTGCGTGTGGAACATCATGAACTGTTTCTGATTGGAATCTTAGTAAAAACTTTAAAAAGTGTTAAAAGTTACTTGTGCATGAATGAGGTTGGGCTAGGCAAGTACTTAGGTACTTTTAAGGCTATTTTAACTAAAATAATGAGTAAAAAGAGAAGAGAAGGAGTTGGTCATAGAAGATGACAAAGAGAAAATGAGCATAAGTTAAAATGGAATAATTAAATGTGTTCTTATTCTACAGAATATATAGTTACTTGTTAGTTTGGAAATGGGTTTGAGATAGCTAGCTTCCTAGAAAAGTCCCTTCAGTTATTGATATTTCTAAAATGTTTATTGTTTGATCTGTCTAAGATGATCCAATTACTCTTCACCTGATCATGAGTTTTCTGCTCCTCCCCTGAAATAAAAAAAAGTCTGCGCAAACAGCAAACTTGGAATCTCAGTTTTAAAATTTTATTTTGAAAAATAAAGACTGTGTCCCTAATTGTTCTACAGCCAGTTTCTCTCCTTTTCCTGTTATTTTGCCCAGGAATATAAGGTTGACTTCTGATACTCAGGTATTAAGTAGAAATTTTAGCAGTGATAAATCTTTCATATTTTGAAACTGAAAAAAAAAAAAAAGCCCACCACTCTCCTCTGAAGATTGTGCAGCACCATATGTTAGCACTTATTTTTTTACAAAGCATTTGTAGGGTGTGTGACTTACCTTATGTGGTCCTGTCCTGTCACATGTTGGGTCAGTGTCCTTCATTCTGTGTGTATCTATATAATCCTAAACTATAAGAGTGAAATAAAGATTTTCCATTTTTTAACTTGAGTTCAAACTTGAGTTAAATCTCATTTGTTTTAAAGTAATGTGAATATGAAAACCTTAACAATTTAACTAGAGATATCTATGCTTTATGTGTGGCCTATCCTGAACCCCTTGGAGAAAGACTTTATACAGAAACTAAGATTTTTTTGGAAAATCATGTACGGCATTTGCACAAGGTAAGGACTGCTGTATACATGATGTAAGTGTATTTGTGGCTAGATAGTTATTTGACTAGTTCACTGTTTTCCAGTGCAGAACTTGTATCAAATTAAGGTTATTTGTTTTGTTTCCTAAATAGCATTTTTCTAAAATGTATTTAAGAGCTATGAGTCCAGCACTGTGTGGTTAGGTTCTCCAAGGGAAATCAGTTTAGTTACTCAAGGTCATGCTACTAGTAAGTGAGGAGAGTTTCAAATCAAGAGTTGTTCAACTTGAAATCAAGTCCTCACATGTTCTTCGGATGGTGTTTGTAGAACCAGGTTTTTTTGTTTTTACTGTCTCTTCCCCACCTCTTGGTGAATCTCTGTAATCAACCTTTTAGCTGCCTCTTAAAATCCTATGTAAGGTCTTGAAAATCCTAGGATTAAAAAGGAGAATGGTAAATGAGAAAGTACGACAGGAACTCCCCGTGACCAGTTATTTCGGTCAGTGTGCCATGCACATGAAGGAAACATCACAGACTTGATGAGCTGTGTATACGCATTGACAAATTTGCAGTATTTGGCTAATGGCAGCATTTCTAACTTATTTCAGATTAGTGATCTTATCAGGAACTGGATGAGATCATTTATTGTTTGAGCTAGAAACTTTTGACCACCTTTTATTAGCCCTGTGACTCTGGGCAACTCACTTAACCTACCTCACTTAACCTGGATTGAACTTTAAGTTCTTTTATCTATAAAATAGAGATAAAGTAACATAAACTGTGTAGTTGTCTAACCCTGCACATGACTAGGATGAGGCCTTTTTCAAAGAGTAATAAGTAGAGCACAATTGATCCTGTGATATTTCCCTTCTAATCTTTGAAGAAAAGCTAATTTTTCAAAGCCTGTTTTATCTGTTTATTATTATTTCTAAATAGGGTAAGTCCCTAGACTTAGAATGACTAGGTCTTAAGTCATGAACAATTTTTATTGTTTTGACTTAACGCGGTTGGTCTTCCATGTCTATGTCTTCCATACTGGTGGGTGTGGAGGCCTGACTGGAGGGGAGTTGAGCCTCTGTGGGTTTTGGTATCCATGGGGCATCCTACAAACAGTCCCTGCTGATACTCAGGAATGACTGTAGTAAGAAATTGTTTCTGGATTTATATTTTATCCCACCAGCCGCAGAAGTTCCTAAGGGGGCCCTATTCCCTAGCATTGTTAACACTGTGCCATGTCAGTCTCTCAGTCGTGTCCGTCTGTGCGATGCCATGGACCATAGCCTGCCAGGCTGTCCATGGAATTTCCCAGACAAGCATACTGGAGTTGGTTGCCCTTTCCTAATCTTAGGGAGTCTTCCTGACCCAGGAATTGAACCTGTGTCTCCTGCATTGGCAGGTGGATTCTGTACCGCACTATGCCACCTGGGAAGTGTGGCATTATTAATAGTGGTTGGGATATTTAATTTATCTACCACATGGTAGGCAAAAAAAGTACTGTTTGTCGGCTGTTCCTATCATTGTGAGCTTTAATTGTTTAAATCCCAAGTTTAAAAGCATAGCATTTCATCAGAGTTACTAGATGAGCATTGAGGTCAGGACTTGCCCAAGGTCACACGGACAGTTGATGGAAGGATAGTTGAGGTACAAGAAGGGGTGACTTTGGGAATGTCCGTCCTAGCCAGTGAATTTTTGTTGTTATACTGAATTTCAATTAAAAAGTTCAGGCCTCAGATTTCAGCCTGATTTTCATTTTTCAAAAAATAGTAGGCTTTTATTTTTATTTTATTAAGTAAATATACAATACCTTATTTGGAGAATGTGGAAAAATGGTCAATTTTCATAGTCTTATTCAGAAAAGTGAATAATGTGAGGTGATGACGTACAACTAGCAGTCTGATCAAAATTGATGGACATGGGGAAAAAGAGAGATACATGGCAATAGAATTACATTCTGTTTTAATCTGACCTAGTATTCTAGCCCAAGGAACAGCATCAAACCATTACATTTTGTTTTTTTTATCTTAGGAAATGAAGCATTTACTCTGTAATGTGGATATTTCATTTTCATCTCTAAGATTCATGTTTTTTTTTTCCTAGCTCTTTCATTGTTACTGAAGGTAGTTAAATTATTTTTTTTTATTTTTAATTTAAATTTATTTATTTTAATCGGAGACTAATTACTTTACAATATTGTATTGGTTCTGCCACACATCAACATGAATCCACCACGGGCGTACATGTGTTCCCCATCCTGAACCTCCCTCCCTCTTCCCTCCCCGTACCATCCCTCCAGGTCATCCCAGTGCACCAGCCCCAAGCATCCTGTATCGAACCTGGACTGGTGATCCATTTCTTATATGCTATTATACATGTTTCAATGCCATTCCCCCAAATCATTCCACCCTCTCCCTCTCCCACAGAGTCCAAAGACTGTTCTATACATCTGGGTCTCTTTTGCTGTCTCGCATACAGGGTTATCATTACCATCTTTCTAAATTCCATATATATGCGTTAGTATACTGTATTGGTGTTTTTCTTTCTGGCTTACTTCATTCTGTATAATCGGCTCCAGTTTCATCCACCTCATTAGAACTGATTCAAATGTATTCTTTTTAATGGCTGAGTAATACTCCATTGTGTATATGTACCACAGCTTTCTTATCCATTCATCTGTTGATGGACATCTAGGTTGCTTCCATGTCCTGGCTAGAAGGTAGTTAAATTAGAATGTAATCTGTAAATATGATATACAATGCTCAAATTATGTCACTTATGTAAGAACATTAGTTTTTGATAAATTTCATCGCTTACAAATGAAAATGACCACTGTTTTGTGAGTAAAAAGCGTTTTTTTTTTTTAGAGAGTTTTGGAGTCTGAAGAGCAAGTGCTTGTTATGTACCATAGGTATTGGGAGGAGTACAGCAAGGGTGCAGACTATATGGACTGCTTGTACAGGTAAGTGCACTTTCACTTTCACTCCCCTGACAGACGCCTGTGTTTGGTAGTTGAAGGAGTTTTTGCTTTTATGACCTATTAAAATGCACAGAACTGAAGCATTTCATGATGTATGGGCTTTTCTCTGCTAAGGGGAAAGGTCTGTAGTGCGGGTCATGTGGATATTTGGGAGCCAGGCCATGTGTGGAAACTTAGTCTGTGAAAACTGAAGCTGTATTTGATGGCATAGCTCTGTTTCTTCAGTTGTCTGGGACTGGGTAGCACGCATTAAATCTTGACAGATCTAAAGTGAAACTTGAGCTTGGATGAAACGTCTAGTGGGTCTAAGCCAGCACCCTCCTCCAGCGTGTTCCTCTTTGACTCCAGGATTCAGTATTTTGTGTCTCATGGAGGTACCCAGCCTCATCTCGTCCTGCCATTCCTCACGCCATTCTGTCCATCTGTCTGGATTGCCTTTCTTCCTTTCCCTGAGTGACTAATCCCCATTCCCTGCCCTGAACTTCTTGCCTCAGTCTCCTGCTTAGATCTCCTGCCTTAACTGCCCCCTCCTGCATGTTTCCACGGCCCTCTGGCCTGGTGCTCTCTGACTCATTCACACCAACACTGGAAATAGGTACTGGGGTGCACAGGCAGAATTGCATTTATTGAAGGATCGTGGATAAATAAAGGAATGATGCTGGCCCCAGAGGCCTGTGATGGCTGCAGTGAGAACTGCAGCCCCTTCTGTGTTGTGGCTTGGGCCACAGATGAACCGCTGCCTCTGTTTCTTACTGAGGAGAAACTGAGAAGCCGAGCTGACTTGCACATTTACATGGTGCTTTGCAGGAAGCCAAACCGGGGCCAAAGTATGGTCACCTCCTCGTGTTTGTCCTTCTTTGCTTTATGGGTTTTTTGGTTCCTTTTGTTTTTATATTACCGTTGGACTTTACTAGATGTAGGTTGCTTATGTTAGAAACTGGAGCTTAATTCTAAATAGCCAGTAGCTCTGTTTCTTCTTAGAAGAGTAAAATGTAATAAAACCAAACCAGAAACCAGCAATGGCTAACAAAGGCATGGCTTACTGTGGCTTTGGCTTTTATAAAATGGTGTCTGCCATCCATTAAACATCCTGACCATTTGATTTTTTTCCCTACCTCATCCACCAAAGTTACCTAGTCATAAATAGAACTTTGAGAATCCCTTAGCTGAACTATGAGGGAGAACAGAGGGAGGTTTAAGGATCAGAGTGAGGGCGCATGAGTGCCTTTTCACCTGCTGAGAAGCTGGGGCTGCTAATGTACAGATGACAAAAGAAAGCACTTCACCCGTGTGTGGGCAGTGGGACCCCTCAGTAGCTGAGATGCTTCAGCAAAGATCCAAGTTATTTTTCTGTTCTTTCTTAGTTTTCTGAGACAGCATTCTCTTGGTTCTTCTGCATCTCTCTTGACCAAAATCAGTTTGGTGCTGTTGAAATTAGTACTATTAAAGAACTTTTATTAAGTTTTATAATATATATGATGCACATATATATGTGCGTATGATAAAATCATATGAGGTGATTTTTTACAGTGGAGGAAAACTGTGGGTCATAGAGGTTAAATGTCTTTGCTCAGAGTCCCTGAGCTGGAAAAATGACAAGGGGAGAATTTAAACCAAGATCAGCCTGATCAACGGCTTTATTCTGCCTAGTCTCATTCTAGATAGAGACTGTCGTCATGTAGGTTCTATTCTCATT
The DNA here is from genome assembly GCF_027580195.1 of Bos mutus. Lineage (NCBI taxonomy): Eukaryota > Metazoa > Chordata > Mammalia > Artiodactyla > Bovidae > Bos > Bos mutus. Next base: position 6,831,664 of record NC_091629.1, read on the forward strand.
CACACTCCTTATTCTTTCTAGGATGATCTCAGTTACTCCTGGTTTTAACTATAACCTGTATATCGATTACCACCAAAATAGACGTTTATTTCAGGTAGCCTCAGCTTCAGAGGAGTATTCTTAGCTGACAGCCTGTACCTCTAAGGTGTTCTGTGGGTACATAGTACTGCTGCACATGTTTATCTTTTATGCATGTTATCTTTTATGTTTATGATAAACGTGTTATCTTTTATGCATACACTGCCTCCAGTAATGCTTATCTCAGTTAATGGTAGTAATAGACACCCAGATGTATGTGCCAGAAGTCGCTTATCCTTCACCTGAGGTTATCTTCTCTGCCTGACGGCTCTTGGTCAAATCCTCCAAATGTCTCTTGAATTTATTATTTCCTTTGCATTGCTATTATAGTATGGTAGTTCGACCTTTTTATCATTTCTCACCTGTTTATTAATGATAATGTAACCAGTTTCCCAGCTTTTGATTTCTAATTTAGTAAATTTCTTAAGTGCAAATTTGATCATTTAGTACCTTTCCACTGTCTGTAGCAAAGGCTTAGAGTCAATGGCTCACAGGATTCACTTGGAGTGTTTTGTTTGACCTCCATGTGGTTGGCTTCATGTGATAATCATCATTGCTTAATTATACCGGTAGACTGAGTCATGAGATCTCACGAAGGTACATTTGGCAGTAATTAGATGAAAAGTGTTTGATACTTGTTGGATAGTAGGTTATCCAGGCTATTTTGTTAGCAATCTCAGTCTATAAGGAAATCTGTATAAAAAAATGTAAAGGAAAAAAAATCAGTTTTGTTTCAAAATTATTTTTCAATATTACTTTGAAGTAATTTCTAGCCTCTTCTTTACTCTGGTTGATTTATAAGATGGATGTGCCTTAGCATAGGTGACTTAAGGATTCTGATCTTAAAGGAAAATAATAATGTTCCTGTCCCACTTTTCCTGCTACTCCATACCTGTTTAGGCCCTGCTGGCCCTTGATGGAACTGCTGGGACACAAGGTTACTTGTTTAGTCCTAAGTTGTGTCCGACTCTTTGCGACCTCATGGACTGGAGCAGTTAGCTTGAGACCTAACAACTCCTGAAATCTAGCAGGTATTAGCATGAGAACAGTTCTCGTAATGCAATTCTCTTAAGATAGGTTGAAATGCCTGATTTCTTAGAGGCTTCAAATTTACCTTTAGGCTCTTAGTTCTTGTTAGTTAATGCTGTTGGGTTACTGCTGGTACTCCAGAAAAGCAAAGGATAATAATTAACCACTTTGAGCCAGGACGAATTATAAAAATGTGTACTACTGCACAAGTTGCACCTGAGCAGTGAAGGTATTACCTGTGCAAAAGAGTAAAGACTATTTAAAGAATTTATTGGAAGCTATTTTACGATCTCATAGTATATATATGTTCGTTTAAAAACAAATGTGTGGTTAATAAATTCTACTGTAAAACGCTACAGTGACTTAGAAATTAAGAATCATGTCTGAATCAAAATGAACAACTACCCTACTGTTTTCAGTTATATCTATAAATTATTTTAAAAGCTTCTCTATCAAGCTTAAGCTGTCAAGAGTAGAATATCTGGAATGAGAAGGATCTAGATAATAAAAGTTAGTTTAAAATTTATCCCATGAGGGAAAGAGACTAGTGACTGGTCTTCTGAAATAACACAGCGTATGAAGCTCCCCTGACACAGGGTACTGGCTCTGAAATATACACACAGACCTTGGGAAGGGATCAGTGAATCCAGACTTCTGCAGATCTAGCAGCTTCTCTCCCAAGTCAGCAGTGCTAAGAAGTTTACGTTTAATATAGGAATAAGGGGGCTGCTCTAGGCTTCTGGATAGGAAGTTGGTATCCTAAAATAGTTTTCAGATGAATGAGAGATGCCAGAAATGGGAAACAGAGACCAGTCATGAGAATGTTGATGCGCTTGATCCAAACGAAGAGTCAACAAATGTATTGAAAGTGAAAAAAGAAAACAATGGGAGGAGGTGATGAATAGTTTAGAACAGGAGGACCAGCTGATGAAAAGGAGATAAAATGGAGCGTGAGGTGAGTGGTGCTCGCTCAATTCTAGGTAGGATTGCTGATGGCCATGGTATGCTGACCGGAAAAAGAGTGGTTTGGAGCAGAGGCTCTTTCAGAAAGGCACATGTAATGGTGCAGGTATGACAGTTAAGTTCCCCCTGCTCAGAAATGTTACATTTCTTCCTGTTGTTATGTCCTGCCAGATGGGTAAGCTCACCGGGCAGAAACTACATTTTTGTTTTCCTTTTTTCTGTCCCCATTGCCTTGTTGTACCTGGCGCGTAGTATGCATTTGGTCAGTACTCGCTGAATGAGAGAGGGAGCCCTTGTGAATTTTCTGAGTCAGCTCTGCCACTTAGTAGTGGATGGACCTCTGCCGAATTCTTTAAACTCTCTAAGCTGCAGTTTTCTTACACATAAAATGGGGATCCTAATGGTACCACAAATACCTGCCTCCTATTATTCAGCCAGCAGCAATGCTTAGGGCTGTCTCTGACGCGTAATAGGCACTCCATAAATATTAGTGACTGTTTTTATTTCCTGACATTCATGGCTTTTATGATCTGGCTCCAGGCTGCTTTTCCACACTTGTGTTCTACTGTTAGCTTTTGCCATCCATGCTTGCTGGAAAGTTACCCGTTTATTCATTTTGTTAATTCGAAGAAGTATTTTTCAAGGACTGCCTGTCTGCCTGCCACTGTTCTGGATACTGTCTGGCAGCCCTCACATTCTAGAGAGTATGTGTAGACAAAGAAAGAACAGGGTTATTTCACATGGTGGCAAGTACTGTGAAGAAAAGAAAACAGTTGTGTATCAGACACTAACTTCACAGGAGGGTGGGGAGTGAAGGCTGGTTTGGCTTGGGGGTCAGGTCAGGCCTGAGAGGTGTGTGAGCCAAGACCAGAGTGACCTAGGCCAGAGGTGCCTCCCTGCCCCAGAGAGTCTGGTTTCAGGTGAAGCAGGCGTTTTCTCTTGAGCTGAGGCTTCCTCTCTCTCTCCTGGAGTTCCCCTTTGCTCAGCTGGAAGCATGGTTGGAAACCCAGCAGGAAATTACAGGGGTTATAGTGAGAATGGAAGGGAAGGTTCATTGGTACTTGGAAGGAAATGAGTTTGTAAGCAGTGGACAGAAGAGACTAAAATGTTGAATGAAGCTCCACAGTGTAAGCCCTGGAGGCCAGAGCTTGAAGTGAGTGAGCGTGGGAGGGAATGTGTGTAAACGATTGTGGCCTTGTGCTTTATTATTTCCCATCGTTTCCTAGAATTGGCAGAGGAGTTACGCCGTTGAGATTTTTGTTGTCTTTGCTTTCAGTTTCAGTTGTCTGTGAACACTGAGTAGACCTTTGATTTCGATGCAGCAAACGTGTGTGTTTTAATACAGAGATTTCGTGGTTGTTGCCTAAATACTTGTATCGTCAATAGCCGTTTTCACCTTGGCAGAACCTGTCCAACGAATAGTTTTAGGAGGTGAGCACGAAGGGCCTTGTGAAATCTGGGATGGTGGCAAATGGTACTTGAGTATTGCGTACCCTTTGCACACATTTCCTTTAATCTTAGAACTCTGTCATCTCAGAGATTCTAAGAGTTCATCACAGTCAGTCTTTTTTTATAAAGCTGTTTCCCTCTGGTTGACACGGTGGTCTTAATTCTGTCCATTTTTCCTTCTACCTGTCTGTAACAGTCTACTCCATTTTCTTACCTAGTGATTGTGATTTTGTTTTTGGTTCAAAAATGAAAAGTTACATATTTAATGGTGATAAAATATAAATTAGAGAACTTACTTGAATTTGATCTTTTTAAGCATTTTCTGTTTAATTCTTTGCAAAGTGAACTCAGCTTATTTAAGGAGAATCTGAGAATGAGCAAATTAACTTGTAGAGGGTCTGACCCTTGGATAGCAGGTCTAAGAGTATTAGAAATTTTGGGAGCAAAACCCTTGAGTTTTTTTAAGTGGGACTGTGGTAATAGGATTTTTTTTTCCCCTACCCTAGAGGTCTTATTTTTTGTCTTTTAGGGCCTTGCAAAGAGAGTTTGGCTGATAATTTTTATCTTTTTTAAAAATTATATTTCTAATTTCTTTGGGGTGTATTACTGAACTATTCTGTAGTTGATTATAACTCTAAAGTTATTGTTCTAAAATTCCAAGTTATTTCTTTTCCTACTGATTTTGACATAGCATCTTGATAGTACATTTGTTTTTCAGGTATCTCAACACACAGTTTATTAAAAAGAATAAACTGACAGAAGCTGACCTTCAGTATGGTTATGGTGGTGTAGATATGAATGAACCACTGATGGAAATAGGAGAGGTAGGACATTCTTTAAAGACTGGCAAACATAAACCTGTTTTTATATACTGAAGTAACGTGATCCACTGTCTTCCTAAGAACGCTGAGTTAACTGTCTTAAAATTGTCAAGATTTAAAACATCATAAATGTTAAATAAATGAAATACTGTTATGATTTACTAAGACTTTCACATAGATGAGAAGAACAGAAAAGATGTGGGAAAAGTATTATTTTAATAATTAAATTAATGGTGGATGAATGACAGAAGGTTAATAGTTTTACTGTATGAAGAAGCTCATAAAATATATTTAGAAAATGTTGAGACTCTTATAGTTTACAATTTAAAAAAAATGTGAAGGACATGGACTTCAAAGAGAACCCAGAAGAGATGAAATAGAAATCTGTGGATGCAGCAAACTTATTTTAACTAAGGTTTTATAAAAATCATTTATTTCTGTAAGATTTCCAGTTAATGATAAAACCTTAATTCTGTTCCTTATTCAGAATGTCCGACATGTGAGCCAGTGTCATTTTAAATTAAGCCATTTATTTTCCTTATGTATATTCAGTTTTTATTTGAGTTTTGAAATAAAGTTATAAATACTTCTTCTGATGGGTATTTACTTTTACAAATGTTTAAAGCAAACACTTTAATTCACTGAGTAATTCAGTGAGTCAAATACTGAGTAATTCAGCCTTAATGATTTTCATTTTTCCTGGCAGCTAGCATTGGACATGTGGAGGAAATTGATGGTTGAACCACTTCAGGCCATCCTTATCCGAATGTTGCTCCGAGAAATCAAAAAGTGAGTGTTGACATCGATCTTCTTAAGTTGGTTCTGATTTGCTGATTGAAATGGTTTAAAATAGTGAACACTGGCCTGGCTGTCCACTGCACATAGGCCCCATTTTACTGTAATGACCCTCTTTTCCCATTTTAATACAGCCAGTATTTTAAAGTGGTTTTATAATCTTTTGGTTTTGGCGGGGGGCAAAACCACAAGATTTTACGATGACATATGCTTAGTAAATAAGTAAGTCCCCGAAGGAAGTGACTTCTTCTGTAGTCCCGAAACCTCTTGGATCCTGTAGGCAGTGCTGCTGAGTTCTTTGAACATATTCTCAATTGAAACCCTGATGACGATAACCTGCTCAGGAAACGAGATGCTTCCAGTTAGTTGGTTACCGTTATTACCAGTTAACTCATGAGGCAAATTTATGAGAAAAAGGCTCTAGAATGGTTGATTGTGCTTGTGGCCCAGAGAGGATGGCTTGTCCAAGCTGCTGTGTGAATAGATTGTGGCACAGTGTAAGTTTTCCTGTGGAGTCCAGAGCGGGGCGTCCTTGGCTCAGGTGTGGCCTAGAAGATTCTTACTAGACCCTAGGTGACTGGAACTGCTGTGAAGGGAATTCCCTAGACCAGTGAATTGCCACATGATATTGGCCACTCCCTCTGAAACTGCTTTCTTTAAGAAGACCCAAATAGGGAGTTTTTTTATGTGAGGGAAAAAAGGAAAGCATTTTTCTTACTGTGGGGCTCCTAATAGGAAATAAGGGGTTATAAAAAAAAAGTTCACCAAAAAGGATAAGACACTATTTTAATAGTTAATGTTAATACCAAATAGGAAGTATGTGGTAGGAATTAATAACTTGGTTTTTAAAAATGGTCACTCACACTTTTTCCGCTGTTTCCAAAGAGGATGAGAGAGAAAAAAGGCAGTGGAGAGGTAGGGTGGAACTGTTTTCTTCCTTCCTCTTTTCTCTGCTGAACTATGAATGACTGAAAGGGCACTCTCAACAAGGGTTTTAGGCTCTAATATAATTTCCTTTGCTAAAAATATCAACTTTATTCTTGAAATTCAGCTATTTTACAAGTATAATGGAAATATTATAAATTTTCTAAATGCACTTTTAATGAGTGTCTCTTTTGTAACAATTTTGATCCAACCTCGTAAATTTTTAAGTGTGATTGTTAGCTTGTTAAAAGTGAATTTAATGAAAAATTAAGGAAAGCATGACTATGTAAGAAAAACAGTAACAACTGTAGGATACTAATTCTGGAAAAGACATGGAGACCATGGTCAGAGACATTAGGCCAACTCATTTTAGTTTTGTTGTTACAGTCAGTTTCCTTTACAGTATTATTTGACATGCTTTACTAATATCTCATTTATTTTTTTATGTCTGCTTTATTAAGTAGGTATTATCTTACATTTTCTAGTGAGGGGTACTAAGGCTTAGTAATAATAATAAAATATGGAAACTGTGTACCAAGCAGCGATTGAAGTTTTATATGCTAATCCCATTTAATCCTCGCCACCCTAGGATTCTGGTATGATTTACCATTTATAATGTGTTAATCTTCTTTGAAGATTTCAGAAAGTTGAGGGCCATCTCGGCCTTGAGGTAAAGTTATCTGTCAGGCTAATGGAGGATTTTTTCAAAAGCAGAATGTAGATTGCAGAATTTTTTTGTTTGCTTAAGAGAGTCAGTGAAACAATTCTTAGTTTAATTTTTGTTTTTTGTGGTATCATTAAATGTGTACACACAAAATTTAATTGATAATCCAAAAGTAAAGTTGCTCCTTCTATATAAGGAAGAAAGAAACAAGTGATGGAGTCATAGATGGTGCATCATATTTTCATAGTGTCTGCTTTACTAAGGAAAGATAGAAGTAATTCTATTCATACAATAACTTGTCTTTTATAGTAAAATAGTAGAATGCCAGCTGGGACTTTCAATGTAGTAACAGCCTAACATTGATAATTTTAATAAATAAAATGCTGTAATTTCATGGATCTAAATGTTACAGTGTAAGAATGTGAAACTGGAGAGAAGAAAGCAGATCAGTTTTTTAATGCAAGTAAAAGGAATTGTTTAGATACTTAAGGATACTACTGAAAACACAAACTCTTTAATGTTAAATGAATTCAAAATTGCTTTTCTTTTTCCCAGTAGCTCTGTGTTAGCTTTCTAGTGTCAGATAGTCTTTGAGCAAAAATAAAAACTTTAAATAAAATTCTTTGTTCACCTGTGAATTAGGAGCAATTTATAACATAGGCTGCTGTGACTGATTTGTATTTTCTCTGACATGTTCATAGGCTTTTTATTCTATTTCTAAACTGTTAAGATTTCATTGAGGAAAAATATAGATTTCATTGAAGAAAAAATATAATCGTGGATAAAAATAAAATTTAATGTGTGTGTTAGTCGCTCAGTTGTCTCTGACTCTTTGCAACTCCATGGACTATAGCCAGTCAGACTCCTCTGTCTATGGAATTCTCTAGGCAAGAATTCTGGAGTGTGTTGTCATTACTTTCTCCAGGGGATCTTCCTGACCCAGGGATTGAACCCAGGTCTCCTGTGTTACAGGCAGATTCTTTACCATGTAAGCCATTAGGGTCTCATAAAATTTAATGTAATAGGCTTAATTCTTTCATATGTCAGTTTCTAAGAGAGGTTTAAATTTCCCAGCTCATTTTAGATTTATTGATTTTCATCCTTGCAGTGGCTCTTTTTGCTTTATGAATTTTGGGCCTCTGTTGTTAGTTGTATAAATATGAGGATTATTCTCTTCATGTTTTTTACTGTTACGTAGTACCTTTATCTATCTTGTGCTCTTTTTCCATGTTCTGTCACATGTTAATATTATTATAACAGTTTCCTTGGATTTTGGGGGATTTTGTTGTGTGTGTGTGTATCATTTAACCTTCTTCGTGTAAAATTAAATATAGACAGAGGAGACCATACAACACAAATGTATAGCTGAATGAATTATTGAAAGGCAAATGCGCTTCTAACTGCCACCCAGGTTAAGAACTGGAGCCATGCCAGCCTCCCCTGAAACCCTGTGTGTCCCAGCCCCTGCCTTTCTCCCAGAGACACAGCTGTCCTGACTTCTGCGCAGTCACTTTCCTGTTTCTTTATGGTTTTTTCACCCGTGTGTGCATTCCTGGATGCTATAGTTTAGTCTTGTTCATCCTAAAAAACATTTTAATCAACAAATTTCTCCTCCATCCTTCATTTTTTTTCCCACTTGTAATACATTTGTTCAGGAATCCTGGCCGTTTGATCTTTACACTTTCACACTGTCTAGATTTCTCTAGTTGAGTGTATGAGGCCCACTTATATGTGTTCCTTTGTCCTCTGTGTTTCCTGTAAATTGGCAGTTAAGTGGCCTACTCAGACCCAGGTCGGTTCTCCCTGGCAAACCAAGATATTTTGTTCTTTCATAATGTATGATTTTTACTCTTTTTTTAAATTTAAGCAGCCACTGATGCTAAATGCTGGCATCTTTTAGTTTATTGAGATTTGTAAAATAGTGCCACTTTAATCCTGTTGTTTGATTTTCATTTTTTAACTTGAAAAATTTTATTGAAATATACTTACCCTTGTCTATTATTTGGTTATCATATACGAAAGATGAAATAACTGCTTTTTTTCCTTTTCTTTACCCATTTGTCAGGATAATGAATTGGTTTGCTGTCATCTTCAGAAAATGGCCAGTTAGCTTTTTCCACCCAATATATCATGATGAAATGTAAAGACTTAAATATATTTGATGTGTTTCTATTGTCTCGATTTTATTAAAGTTTGAATAGCCTCTCTTTGGTTAGTTGGTGCCAGAATCTTTTTGCTATGACCATTGTCATCCTTGATAACTTTCTTGCTATCTCGTGTCAGGATGTTCCAGGCTTATCTTGTACATTTTCTTCCTCAGACCTGGCACCAGCTACTCAGTGAAAAACTTAGTTCAAAATACACAAGTGATATGTAAATGCATTCTTGAAAAACATTGAATGCTCCAGATCTTTTCCTCTCCATGGAGGTAATCCCTGTTTATCATTTGGTTAACTGTCTTTTCAAACATTTTCCTATGAATTTTTATATCTGTGTACAGAAATAAATACGATACAGAATATTTTTTGTTTTTTCAAGTGTATAATTTTTTCATTTTTTTCTAACTTTTAAAAATCGTTTATGACATACTGATTTATCTATCTTGATAATTTTTCTGTGTTTGTACATAAGAGATCTTACCCTCCTCCTTCTTCCTAAACTCTATATCAAGTATGGTTCTACCTCATTTTATTAAACTCTTCTCCTACTGATGTATATTAGGTTGTTTCCAGTCTTTCCATTAGTACAACTCTGAGTTCTGTTACGCACATGTGCAGCTTTTTAGAGCCACAGAGTATATGCATTTAGAATTTTGCCCTCTGTAAAGTAACTGTTCTTCCAAAGGCAGAGTATGGAAACCCATTTCTCTACCACTCATCAAGTCTTGATGCTACCAAATCTTGCTAGTCCGTGATTTCCCAATATCACCGGAGGTGCCCTCGAGTGGATACCAGAGTCTGGGTACAGACAGTTTACTTCCTCCTGGGACTACGCTCACTGCTCCTGCAGAGATGCACTGAGCAGCTAGTCTGCCAGTGAGCTCACTGGTTTTGCGCCAGCCCGCTTTCAGTAATGCCACTCCTCGCCCATCTTCCTTCATGTCTTCCACCCCCTTCTTGTAGCCGTCCTTTCTCTTGTGCATTTTTGTTTTTCTGTGCTATCTCGTCTTCATTCCATCTTATTTTCAATTTCTACAGGTCCAAGGCCTACTGCCAACAATGGAATATTAAAAAGTATCCTTCCTATCACTTCTCAGGTTTGGATTGAGGCAGGAGACTGCATTTAATTTTATCTTCTCATCTTAATCTCAGGGGGCAAATGAAGGTTTCACCAAGAGATTAATTTGCCCATTGTCACATAGCAGAATCAGGACTTATGAGAGTTTCAGCCTTTTTTTTTTTTTTGCTGCACTGGGTCTTCGTTGCTGCATGAGGGCTTTCTCCAGTTGTGGCAAGCGGGGGCTACTCTCTAGTTGGGGTGCATGGGCTTCTCACTGCGGTGGCTTCTCTTGTTGCGGAGCACAGGCTCTAGAGCACAGGCTCAGTAGTTGTGACTGATGCACAGGCTTAGTTGCCACCTTGGGCATATGGGATCTTCCCAAACCAGGAATTACACCTGTGTCCCCTGCATTGGCAGGCAGACTCTTAACCACTGTTACACCAGGGAAGTCCCTCAGACTAACTTTTTATGACCATCACAAACCTAGTCTGCCCTCTAAATGCCTTGGTTTTTGAAATCACACTCAGTGCATTTTTTTTTTCTTTTTTTTTTTTGGTCTCTTAGCTTTCTTCTCCTGCTTCCATTTTGCTCAGTCAGTACTTAAAATGCTAGCTTAATGATGCTTCACTCATTTACTAGGCACTGTGCTATATACTTTCTTGGATTATGCTTAATCTTTACCATATCCTCTGAGAGTACGTGCATTTGTTATCCCCACTTTACAGAAGGAAAAATCTCTGAGTACTAAGGTTAAGCACCTGCACAGGGTGACATATTAATGCAACCAGAACTTGAACTTAGGCAGTCTGACTCCAAAATCCGGGTCTTAAGAACTACAATAAACAATTCCTATAAGCTCCCAGCCGAATGATTTCATTATGGTTGTTGTAGGCATTTTCCACTTAGTTCTGTCACGATCAAATAATGAACCACATAATAAAAATTCTTTATATTCTTTTCTCAGAGCTCATCTCTTGGGATCACTGTTCTTAGATAAATCCAGAGCTTATTCACATAACCAGCTTAGTCATTGCTTTTATATAGTACTACCTTATTAGCATCATTTCAGTTTATTTTCATTATCTGTCAACTTAATAGAAATAAACTATAATGATTTTGTTGTACGTTTTGTGCAGTTATAAAAGTATGTGGTGATCTTAAAGATTGAATAATTATGCCTAAGGGTTTCTGAGTTCAGATGTTATTCTTACAGTAGAACACAACTTAGTCATTAAGCACTGGGAATATTGATATACTTTCTAGGCAGTACCTTACCAGATTCCTGCTTCTCTGGGCCTTTTGGTGTCAGAAACAAAGGGCAGGAGTAGGAGTGGGTGTTTTCTGGGTACTGAGCAGGGACAGTAGAATTTGGTCATGAAAATAACTTTAGGTAACCTGATTTAGATATTTCTCACTTTGTCCCAGACAGAGTTAGAAGGCAAAGAGCTATGTGCTCCAAATTGATAAATCATATCATTTTTTCACCAGATTTAATTTGGGCTTAAGAGGGAAGGTGAGCAGAAGATATGAGCTCACCTAGTGTTACCTTGTATGTATTTATTGCTCTTATTAGTGATAACAAAATGTAGACTTTGTAACCAAGATTTTGTGACTGTCAGAAGACTGTAGCCATATTAATTCAATCACAAAAAACTTTTTCCACAATATCCAGATTATTAAAGGAAGAAGGAAAGAGGCTTAGAGGGAGGTGGAGACAGGGAAGGACACTAACTTAAAGCAAAGGTTATTGCCTCAGTAATTTTCCTAAATGTTCGAAAGTCTTTCTATCCCAGTGTAAAACCCAGATGATTCTACTAGAAATGATGGTAGTATACTTTTCTGTTGCTTTTTTTGTAAAATAATTATTCATTCAAAGAAAGAAAATATTTAAAAGTAAGGTGGAAGGTTACCAATAGAAAGGTAAACCTTTGACTGGATAATGTTTTGATTTAGGCATTATTACTGGATTCAGAACCTTCCGGCATAGAGCCAGGCTGTGTTACTGTGGCTTTAGGCAAACCTCTTTTTTTTTTTTTCTATGTCTATAATTAGAAAAATAAAAAAATCACCTACATTTCTTATTGTGATTAAGACTTGCATCCCAGTAGTGCCCTTGACTGAGGAGGAGCTTATCAAAAGTCACATAATTGTGTCACTATCTCAATAACCGAGAAATATTGAGTCACATCTCAATAATTGAGATGATTTTAGATCCCTTTGTAGCTGTAAAAGAATATAGAAATATTAAAGCATATCTCAGTAAATTCTAAGTAGAGAATTACCTTTGTGGTTAGATGAAAGCAACTCAGTGGCTCTAGCAGATATCTTAGAGAACAATAGCTATTAGTCATTTCAATGAGCAAAATACTGTATTGAGTGTACTTTTGAGGAATGAGTCCCGTCAGATTACTGTAGGCATACTTGTGATGGTTTAAAAACTGGATTCTCAGACCAAATCCTCTAGTAACAGAGTTTGTGGTGAGTGAAATTCAAATATTCTTAACCACTGGTATTGCAAGTCTTAAATTGTTGGGTTCATAGCTAAAAAACTATGGGTTCATTGGGTTCATTGAATGGGTTCACAATGGGTTCATTTACTCTATTAAAATTGAAGAATTATCTTAGTATCAACATAGTATCTTTTAATTTTACAATTAAGCTTTTCTGTTGTTTATTGAAATGGCATCTAATGGGTACATTAACTGTCATAAATATTAATTCAGCTGCAGTATTAAAAATTGCATTTTAAGTATCGTGCATGCATTGATCTTTAAAATACTTCATAAATAAAGTGATCAGACCAATAGAATAAGCAGCCATGTTTTGGCATACTTTGGTATATTTCCATGGATACTTGTATTCTCAAGAATGTTTTTTGTTTTACCTTGTTTTAGTGATCGTGGTGGAGAAGACCCAAACCAGAAAGTAATCCACGGGGTTATTAACTCCTTTGTTCATGTTGAACAGTATAAGAAAAAATTCCCTTTAAAGGTAACAAAGCTTCCTTTAAAACATAAATTATTAGACCTTTAATTTCTTAGGTTGTTTGTTCTTATTTTTAAAATATGATTTAATTGATTTATTTAGTTTTATCAGGAAATCTTTGAGTCTCCCTTTCTGACTGAAACAGGAGAGTATTACAAACAAGAAGCTTCAAATTTATTACAAGAATCAAACTGCTCACAGTATATGGAAAAGGTAGGAAAGCATTATGTTAACTATTGTCATCTATTATATATCAGGTGTGGCTTATTTAATATTAGTTGTCTTAGTTAATATTTTCTTTTGGTGGAAAAGGTTCCGTTTTTCTTGATCAGTCATTGTTCTTGCTTGACATTTTCCATGAGAAAAAGTGCTGTTCCAGTTTTCATTGTGGTCAGTGCTTTCTGATAATCCTGATTAATCTAAAATTAATATATATCATATTCTTGACAAAATAATAAGCTATATTTTATGCTTAGTAATAAGAGAATAGGCTAAGTACTCTTTCTTCCTGTAAAATACAAGGAAAAAAAATAGTAAAAATATAATAATTCTAGATACTTGGTCTTTTGGTCTGTTAAGTTTGTGGAGACTAAGAAAAACTTGCATGAGAAATTTTAATCATTAAACCAGCACATTGATAACCATATTTAAAATGGCTATATATATTTTCTTAGTCAAAGAATAATCAGATGATAAATTCAGTCATCAGATATATCAGACATTTTAACTAGTTTTTTTCTTCCACAGTGCTGGATCTCAGGCATTTTATTATCAGATGATTTTTGTTAGTTTGTTCACCTTTAAGAAAAGTTTGAAGTGGAAAAGCTGTAGTGAAGCCTCCATAGGACATAGATCAGGAAATATCAGTACTTACTGATATGATACACTGGTGTCTGTTCCACAAACCCAGGTCCAGGAGTTGAATAATTCTCTTTTGCTTTGTCAGTGATTAGCTCCAGGACCTTGAGTAAGTTATCTGGGACATTTTCCTCCATTAAGTGCAAGTTACACTAAGTCAGTGGGTCTTAGCTTTTAGCCCTTTTTACATCTTAGACTCTTACTCAAGGTTCTAGATCCAGTCTTGAAAGGTACACACAGAGTATCAGTGATGTATAAACTCTCATCATTATATCTGACTCTCAAAAACAGGCTGTTGGCAAACACTGAAAACAGCTCAAATGTCTTTCAAGAGTTGAAAAGACAGGCAAAATGTATGTACATACAGTGAACTATTATTCAGACTTAGAAAGCAATAAAGTTCTGACACAGGCTGCAGCATGGATTAACTTTGAAGACATTATGCTGAATTGAAGAAGCCAGACACAAAAGAACAAATATCTTAGGGTTTAACTTATACAAAATGTCTAGAATAGACAAAGTCAGAGAGGCAGAAAGTAGATCAAAAGTTTTTGGGAGGGTAGAACAGGGAGGTATAGCGTAATGGTTTCTGAGCTTCTGTTGGGTGTAATGAAAAAGTTTTGGGAATAGACAGTTGTGCAACATTGTAAATGCAATTAATATAAGGCAGTGCTGAAGTGTAGCTTAAATAAGATTTTGAAATGATTTATGGAATGGAACTTTGAATTGTGAATAGAATTATATAAATAATTCTATTTGTTAATTTGCCATGTAAGTTGCTTACTGATATTTCAGGTGTTTTCACATAGTAGTTCATGACTGTAAGAATATATTTCTAAAGGTTCTAGGTAGATTAAAAGATGAAGAAATTCGGTGTCGAAAATACTTACATCCAAGTTCATATACTAAAGTGATTCACGAATGTCAACAACGAATGGTAGCAGACCACTTACAGTTCTTACACGCAGAATGTCATAATATCATCCGACAAGAAAAAAAAAATGGTAAGTGATACCAAACATCAATAGGAATAGGAGTGAAATTATAAACCCACTTTTTATATCATCTTCCAAGCCTCCTTAGGCTTCAAACATATTTAAGTAGTATGTTGATACGTTTTTCAATATGCCTTTTTACAGATTATTAATTATCTATTTTAAAAGACTGTTTGGAAAAATATATTTTCAAACTATTTTCTAAAGTCAAAAGAAAAACTGGGAAAGTGTGTTTGCACATTTTAAAAAACCACAGGGACTAATTTCTTTAATACATTAAGAATTTCTAGAAGGAGAAAAAACAAAGAACATGAAAGGGAAATAAAAGTAGATTTTAAATATTTGAAGATGCTCAGCCTCAGTCAAAATAGAAATACAAAGTAAAGATACGAGATGTTAACAATAAGCAGTGAAAAAATGGAATTTTTTTCAAAAAAAGCAATGAGAATTTTTCAATAATAGGGAATAAATCTAACAAGATATGTGCCAGACTCACACAGAAAGCTGAACATCGTTGAAAGCAGCATTGATAGATCCAGGGCAAGCTTTGCAAAACCCAAGATTAATTTTAAACTCTGAAAGTTACACTGTTAGCCTGAACGGTCAAGACAGTTTTGAAGAGCACAGTGAGAAACCTTTGCAGGATAGCGTGACTTCTAAAAATTACAGTAATTAAGAAAAGGAAGTGGCACAAGGGTAGTCAAAGTGACCAGTGGAATAAAATAAAAAGCCAGGAAATAACTCATGCATACAAAGATACTTACTTCATTTAAGACCAAGGCAGCCTGCAGAGCAGTGGGTGAAAGATAGTTTTTTGAACACACAGTACCAGGTCCATTGGATAACCAGTTGGGAAAGAAGTGAAATTTGATCACTACTTCAAACACTGTATACAGAGTCAGTCAATTCACCTTGGGCTTTTGATCTCAGTATAAAGCAGTAATGCTTCCAGAAGATAGCATAGAATAACTTCAGGACTTGGGGGTAGAGAAAGATAATTTAAATGAGACACAGAAAGCACTAACCACAGGGAAAGATGATCAAGTTTATTACTTTATCATTAAAAGGCTTAAACTCAATACAAAACCATAAGACCATTGGATCATCAAAAGAGCATCACAATAACAATCATAGGACAAAGGAACCAAGAATACACAGTGTGGAAAGGACAGTGTCTTTAATAAATGTTTTTGAAAAAACTGGATGACTGACTTAATGCCATACACAAAAATTAACTCAAAATGAATTAAACACTGTAACTTAAGACCTGAAACTATAAAACTCCTAGAAGAAAGCAAAGGTGATAAGCTTCTTGATACTTGTCTTAGTGATGATATTTTGAATCTGACACTAAAGTGAAAGTGAAAGCCGCTCAGTTGTGTTCTACTCTTTGTGACCCCATGGACTATCCATGGATTCTCCAGGCCAGAATACTGGAATGGGTAGCATTTCCCTTCTCCAGGGGATTTTCCCAACCCAGGGATCAAACCCAGGTCTCCCACATTGCAGGCGGATTCTTTACCAGCTGAGCCACAAGGGAAGCAAAAATAAACATGGGGTTCTGCATCAAACTAAAAAGCTGCCCAGCAAAGGGAACCATTAACAAAATGGAAAAGCGACTTACTGAATGGAAAAAATCACATATCTGATAAAGGACTCATACAACTCAATAGCAAAAAAAATTGATTGAAAAATGAGCAGAAGACCTGAATAGGCATTTTTCTAAAGAAGAACTCCAAATGGCCAACAGGTACATGAAAAGGTGCTCACCATCGTTAATCATCAGGGAAATAAAAATCCAAGCACAGTGAGGTACTATCTGGCACCTGTTAGCATGGCCATTATCCAAAAGACTAGAAATAACAGATGTTGGCAAGGATATAAAGAAAAGGGAGCTCTCATGTACTGTTGGTGAGAATGAAAATTGGTGGAGCCACAATGAAGAACAGTACGGAGGTTTCTCACAAAAAGTAAAACTTTCATGTGATTTAGCAATTCTGCCTCTGGGTATTTATCCAAAAAGAAAAAGAAAAAAAAAAAAAAACGCTAAAAAAGATAGAGGCATCCCAATGTTCATTGCAGCATTATTTACAAGAGCCAAAATAAGGAAACAAGTGTCTGTCAATAGGTGAGTGGATGAAAATAAACACACAAACACATAGATATCATTCAGCTATGTAAACAAAATGAAGTATTGCTAATTTGTAACAACATGGAAGGCTCTCCAGGGCATTGTGCTAAGTGAATTGTCAGACAAAGACAAATACTGGGAGATCTCACTTATATATGGAATCTAAAAAGCAAAACAAGTGAGCTCATTGATACAGAGAACAGATACGGTGGTTGCTGAAGTCAAGGTGGATGGGTGAAGGGAGTCAAGAAGTTTAGTAACTTCCAGTTACTAAAAAAAGAAAATAAGTCATGGGGATATAATAATATGTAGCATGGTGACTGGTTAATAATACTGTGTTACATATTTGAAAGTTGCTAAGAGAATAGATTTTAAAAGTTCTCATCACAGGAAAAAAAAGTTATAAATATGTATGGTGAAAGATGTTAACTCGACTGTAATGATCATTTTGCAGTATATAACAATATTGAAAATCATTTTGTTATAATCCTTAAAACTAATATATGTCAGTTACACTTGAAAAAAAGACAGTCATAGGGTTATATATTTGCAATTGTTGAAAAAGGTTTATGTCCAAAATATAAAATAATTAGGACATTTGAACAAGCACTGCAGAATATATATATATATATACACACATATATATATATATCCAGATGGCCAATAAACATATAAAAAAAAATCTCTCAATCTCACTAAAACAGAAATACAAATTAAAATCACACTAAGGTATCAGTAATTAATCACATTTTGATATAAAATGAAAAAGACTGAAAACAATAAGTGTTTGGAAGTGTATAGAGTAATAGGAACTTGTTATACATCGGACGTAGAGTATAAATTGATGTAGCCACCTTGAAACTCTTGACAGTGAGTAGCCACTAACACTGAATAAACATATCTCTTAGGATCCAGCCATTGCTCTCCTAGGTGTTAAAGCCCCCACCCAAAATGCATGCATACGTGCACAGAAGAATATGTGCAAGCATGCTCACAACAGCATTGTTTGTAATAGCCCCAGTCTGGAAGCAGTGCAGACGTCCTGTAGCTGTAGAATGAATAAAGTGCCACACAGAGATACGATGGAATGTTAAAGAAGAGTGGAAAGGAACACCTGAGAGCTGCGTACAACTCAGATGAACCTTTTATATTGAACCAAAGAAACCAAACATGAAAGAATTGGATGATCTCGTTCTTCGTTTCAAACAGGCAGATCGAATCTGTGGTGTAGTTGAATAGTGTTGTCATGACCGTGATTACCGTTGTGGAAGAGCAGGAGGAGTAGGGAAGGCAAGGGGGCTTCCTGGAGGAGGTTGTGTCCATTTCCTACTGTGGGTGGTGAGAACCTGGCTGGGGAGGGGGGTCACTTGTGGTAATTCATTGAGCTATACACTTAGGGATTGTATACTCTTCCATATGTATGTTATACTTCAATAAAAAGTTTAAAATAAAATCCACTACACTGAGATGTCATTTTGCACCTCTCCGTGTGAAGATCAAAGCATTTGTTGACAGAGCTCCCGGCTGCTGGGGGCTCTGTCTACAAGGTCCTTCTGTAAGACAGCTTTTGCACAGCAGCCCCACTTCTGGAAATTTATACTATAGATACTCTTGTCCATATGCAGGATTGTTAATTGTAACAATGTAAATATCAAAAGATTGGAAACAACCAAATTCTCATTCGTTGTTAAATAATTGTCGTATGGCTGTCAAATGGAGTGTTGCTGCTGCTAAGTCGCGTCAGTCGTGTCCGACTCTGTGTGGCCCCATAGGCGGCAGCCCACCAAGGCTCCTCTGTCCCTGGGATTCTCCAGGCAAGAATACTGGAGTGGGTTGCCATTTCCTTCTCCAGTGCATGAAAGTGAAAAGTGAAAGTGAAGTCGCTTAGTCATGTCTGACTCTTAGCGACCCCATGCACTATAGCCTACCAGGCTCCTCCATCCATGGGATTCTCCAGGCAGGAGTACTGGAGTGGGTTGCCATTGCCTTCTCCGGTGTGTTAAGCAGTTGTAAAATATGAGGAAAGGCTTTATGTACTCATATGAAAAGATCTTCAAGTTAAAATGTGTCTGCAGTCGCAAATAGTATATGAAATATGCTACATTGTTTATTGAACAAGGTGGACAGAGGGAAGAATATTGCTTGAATGGGTAGGAAACAGCTCTAAGAAGATATTAAACAGCCACAGCATTGCTTTCCCAAGGGAGGAGTACCGGGGGGATTAGGAGAAGGTGGGGGTGGGGGGCTTGTCTGCATATGCTTCTGTAATTCTGCATTTCGAACCATGTATTACTTATTGTATTAAAAATATTTTTTAAACTGTTTGTAAATTTCGTAATAAATTTCTTTCTCCCCTCAGACATGGCAAATATGTATGTCTTACTCCGTGCTGTGTCCACTGGTTTACCTCATATGATTCAGGAGCTGCAAAATCATATCCATGATGAGGGCCTTAGAGCAACCAGTAATCTTACTCAGGAAAATGTGAGTGACATAAGGAACGGAAGATTTTTCTCTTAATCAGACTATCATGGAGTTTTTCTTTTGACTTTACTGTTTAAAAGCATGAAAGAAAAGTCCTACCATGCTAATAAATGAGACATCTTTATTAAAATGTTCAAACCTGGAATTTGTTGGACATGTTTTAGAATTATCAGTGATTAGGAAATCAGTTGAGTAAGACTTCTTACACTACTGTGTTCATTTACCAATTCTTCGTTAATTTCTCACAGAAAAGTATGTTTGCTATTTCAAAACAGTTGTGTTTCTATATAACTAGCATCTGTGTTTAGCTAATTGTAGTAGTAATGGTATTAATCACTGATCATATAGACAACTTACAATTTGGTTTCCTTTTACATGTCCTGGGTATGATAGCCCAGGAAGCAAATTTGGATTAAAACTATCTTCCCTAAATACATGCTTACTACCCAAAATACTCAACAGTGATCCTCATGTCCCCAATTCTTACCTGTCTTAAGAGTTCCCTGCCATTTAAATGAGTTTACAACAAGGTGTCTTTCCTATCAAAGTATGCTCCTGTTGTCAAGTTTTGTTGGATCACCTTCCTTGGTTTTACTAGTAATGGATGACAACTGAGGTAGACATGACATCATATGTCACTTGTCTTCCCTAAGTAGAGCTATTTGCTCCCCTATGAGGAGTGATCTGTGTATAGACCTTATTTAAAGAAAA
This sequence comes from Bos mutus, assembly GCF_027580195.1. Taxonomy (NCBI): domain Eukaryota; kingdom Metazoa; phylum Chordata; class Mammalia; order Artiodactyla; family Bovidae; genus Bos; species Bos mutus. The sequence continues at coordinate 6,851,770 of NC_091629.1, forward strand.
GAGATGTCATTCACTCGTGTCTGACCCTTTGCAACCCCATGGACTATACAGTCCATGGAATTCTCAAGGCCAGAATACTGAAGCGGGTAGCCTTTCCCTTCTCCAGGGGATCTTCCCAACCCAAGGCTTAAACCCAGGTCTCCAGCATTGCAGGTGGATTTTTTACCACCTGAGCCACAAGGGAAGTCCAGGAATACTGGAGTGGATAGCCTATCCCTTCTCCAGCAGATCTTCCCGACCCAGGAATCGAACCTGGGTCTCCTGCATTGCCGAGGAATTCTTTACCAACTGAGCTATCAGGGAAGCCCTATAGACCTTATTGACAGGACCTTAGCCGTAGATTTAGATGCATGTCCTGTCACACTAATGCATAAACTTTTCTGTTTTTGTCAAACTGTTGGTTTATATTGTTTAGATCTAATAGCCTGTATTATTTATTAGTTTTCTTAGTTTGTGTTAGTTTTACAGATTCAGAGTGTGGAGTGACATTGGTCATAGAGGCATAGAGTTTAGTGTCACGGCCTGGGAGATGCAAGTACAAGAGAAGGTGTTCATAGGAAACTCAGAAAATGTTAGCTGACTTAGAGGTCTTAGGTCTAACTCCATAGTCATCTCCATTAATAGTGAAAACTCACTTTTGCACTACTAGGTATCTCTTCCCTGTGAGATGTAGAGAACGCTGCTGCTAAACTCTTGAGAGTCTCAGTTTTCACAGATAATACCTTTTTAACCTCTCCCCTCTCTCAGCCGTTAGTGACTTTGAAGGCCGTTTTTGTTTATGTAATCCCCTATGAAATCGATAGGCCTGGTAGTTCTGGGATTGTATCTTGTTACCTTTATGATACAGAATCCTAGCACCAGAGAGAAGTGTGTTTTCCATGGGTTCTTCTGGAAGAGGAACCACAGTCCTCCATTTCTGGTGTTGAGTGACAGCTCATTTCAACACTGAAGTTTTGGGTTTTGACTGTCTCAGCTGAAAACATTTTTTGAGGATGTGTGTTGTTTGTAACATTGTTTGCTGGGGGAAAACTTTACTCTTAAGCAGTCTTTACTAAGCCTAATTGTTTTATCCCTGAACTTCTTAAAATATGGTTTTGTATTTCTTACTTTTAGATGCCAACACTATTTGTGGAGTCAGTTTTAGAAGTACATGGTAAATTTGTTCAACTTATCAACACTGTTTTGAATGGTGATCAGCACTTTATGAGTGCGTTGGATAAGGTAACTTTTCAATACATGTATCTTTATCTATATATAATTCTCCTAATTTAATCATTATTCTTTAAGTAGTTTCAGAAATAGGGCTACTAATTATGAGATTTCTAATCTGTACATGAAGCTTAACCTTAACCAACTTCATAGTGAAAGTCGGAAGTATGTAACTTATAATTTTTAAGTAAATAACTAAATTATTAAATTGAGTGCTTGGATTATATGGGAATTGAATTTCCCATGATTTTTCTGTAAAAGGAGACTTGTTAATATACTAGTACATTCTGAAAATTACATGTATAATTTTAGTATTATTTAGTGCTCTTTTTTCCTTTGAATATAATACTTAGGCTATATTGAAAAATACTTGAAAGAAAAATAAATATATTTTACAAACGTGAATTTAAATTTCCTTACATGTTTGTTGTAAAATTTTTTAAAATATAGTTTTATTTTGTCAGTGTTCAGATATTAGAAATAAGTTTTAAAGAGCATCTTTCAGTAGGAACAGGATACATATAATCATTATATAATTGTCACGAGGGATACAAGGATAGGAGTTTACTCTGTATTATATATGAAAAGAATATTAACAAACTACCACCAAAATGCCATGTGTTGTGTCAGGTAGTAATTTTTGGATGTACCGATTATAGCATATATTAAGCCAACTGTATTTTTACTCTATTCAGTTCAGTTCAGTCACTCAGCCGTGTCCGACTCTTTGTGACCCCATGAACCACAGCACGCCAGGCCTCCCTGTCCATCACCAACTCCCGGAGTTTACCCAAACTCATGTCCATTGAGTCAGTGATACCATCTAACCATCTCATCCTCTGTCGTCACCTTCTCCTCCTGTCCTCAATCTTTCGCAGCATCAGGGTCCTTTCCAATGAGTTAGCTCTTTGCATCAGGTGGCCAAAGTATTGGCGTTTCAGCTTCAACATCAGTCCTTCTGATGAACACCCAGGACTTACCTCCTTTAGGATGGACTGGCTGGATCTCCTTGTAGTCCAAGGGACTCTCAAGAGTCTTCTCCAACACCACAGTTCAAAAGCATCAATTCTTCGGCGCTCAGCCTTCTTCACAGTCCAACTCTCACATCCATACATGACTACTGGAAAAACCATAGCCTTGACTAGACGGACCTTTGTTGACAAAATAATGTTTCTGCTTTTTAATATGCTATCTAGGTTGGTCATAACTTTCCTTCCAAGGAGTAAGCGTCTTTTAATTTCATGGCTGCAATCACCATCTGCAGTGATTTTGGAGCCCAAAAAAGTAAAGTCAGCCACTGTTTCCACCGTTTCCACATTTATTTGTCATGAAGTGATGGGACCAGATGCCATGATCTTCGTTTTCTGAATGTTGAGCTTTAAGCCAACTTTTTCACTCTCCTCTTTCACTTTCATCAAGAGGCTTTTTCGTTCCTCTTCACTTTCTGCCATAAGGGTGGTGTCATCTGCATATCTGAGGTTATTGATATTTCTCCCGGCAATCTTGATTCCAGCTTGTGTTTCTTCCAGCCCAGTGTTTCTCATGATGTCCTCTGCATAGAAGTTAAATAAGCAGGGTGACAGTATACAGCCTTGGCGTACTCCTTTTCCTATTTGGAACCAGTCTGTTGTTCCATCTCCAGTTTTAACTGTTGCTTCCTGACCTGCATACAGATTTCTCAGGAGGCAGGTCAGGTGGTTTGGTATTCCCATCTTTTTCAGAATTTTCCACAGTTTATTGTGATCCATAGAGTCAAAGGCTTTGGCATAATCAATAAAGCAGAAATAGATGTTTTTCTAGAGCTCTCTTGCTTTTTTGTTGATCTAGCGGATGTTGGCAATTTGATCTCTGGTTCCTCTGCCTTTTCTAAAACCAGCTTGAACATCTGAAAGTTAACGGTTCACATATTGCTGAAGCCTGGCTTGGAGAATTTTGAGCATTACTTTACTAGCGTGTGAGATGAGTGCAATTGTGCGGTAGTTTGAGCATTCTTTGGCATTATCTTTCTTTGGGATTGGAATGAAAACTGACCTTTTCCAGTCCTGTGGCCACTGCTGAGTTTTCCAAATTTGCTGACACATTGAGTGCAGCACTTTCACAGCATCATCTTTTAGGATTTGAAATAGTTCAACTGGAATTCCATCACCTCCACTAGCTTTGTTCATAGTGATGCTTTCTAAGGCCCACTTGACTTCACATTCCAGGATGTCTGGCTCCAGGTGAGTGATCACACCATCGTGATTATCTGGGTCGTGAAGATCTTTTTTGTACAGTTCTTCTGTGTATTCTTTCTACTTCTTCTTAATATCTTCTGCTTGTGTTAGGTCCATACCATTTCTGTCATTTATTGAGCCCATCTTTGCATGAAATGTTCCCTTGGTATCTCTGATTTTCTTGGATTGATCTCTAGGCTTTCCCATTCTATTGTTTTCCTCTGTTTCTTTGCATTGATTTCTGAGGTCGGCTTTCTTATCTCCTTGCTATTCTTTGGAACTCTGCATTCAAATGGGTATACCTTTCCTTTTCTCCTTTTCTTTTCACTTCTCTTCTTCTCACAACTATTTGTAAGGCCTCCTCAGACAGCCATTTTGCTTTTTTTCATTTCTTTTTCTTGAAGATGGTCTTGATCTCTGTCTCCTATACAATGTCACGAACCTCCGTCCATAGTTCATCAGGCACTCTATCAGATCTAGTCCTTTAAATCTATTTCTCACTTCCACTGTATAATCATAAAGGATTTGATTTAGGTCATGCCTGAATTGTCTATTGGTTTTCCCCACTTTTCTTTAATTTTAGTCTGAATTTGGCAATAAGGAGTTCATGATCTGAGCCACAGTCAGTTTCTGGTCTTGTTTTTGCTGACTGTATAGAGCTTCTCCATCTTTGGCTGCAAAGAATATAATCAATCTGATTTCAGTATTGGCCATTTGGTGATATCCATGTGTAGAGTCTTCTCTTGTGTTGTTGGAAGAAGGTGTTTGCTATGACCAGTACGTTCTCTTGGCAAAACTGCATTAGCTTTTGCCCTGCTTCATTCTGTACTCCATGGCCAAATTTGCCTGTTCCCTAGGTGTTTCTTGACTTCTTACTTTTGCATTCCTGTCCCCTATAATGAAAAGGACATCTTTTTTGGGTGTTAGTTCTAAAAGGTCTTTTACCCTATTGCTGGCAACTAATTCCTGTTCTGTCTTCCATTTAGGCCCTTACATCAGTTGTAAATTACAGAGAACCCAAGTCTGTTTGCAAAGCACCTGAATTGGTAAGTTTGATGGTTGCATAAATGTAATCTTATGAAAAATTGTCATTAGAGAATGCAAGCTGAGATGAATGTCAGACTTTTTTTGGTAGCAGTTTTTTAAAAAATTAATGAAATTAATTATTAAAAATAGAAACTGATCAACATTGTATATAATTTGGCATTTGTATAAGGGATGCAGTAGGTCATCTCTGTAGCCTTTTCTTAAAAAATAATTGAAGGAGAAAATATTCCATCTTACAAACTTTGGGTTGGAAAGGATGACTGCTTTAAAATAATTTGTATCGCATTTCATAGAAGTTTAATTTTATCTTCAACTCTAAAGGGAGAATTTGATGACAAATGAAAGCCTTTAAAGGAAGCTTGCTTATAAGGTTGTTGTACGATTTTTAATAAGTATTTTTTAATGTCAATGACATTGCTGCTCAAAACTCACCTAAGTGTTGCATCAAAACCTAGTTACTTATATCAGTGCTCCATCGGATCATTCAGTGTTGATTAGATTTTACTTGTTTATAGTTTTTTTAAAAAATTCACCCATTGACATGTATTTTAAGTTTTAGTGCATAATTTGAAAACATAAGCTTGAGGATGACAAAAACCCATGATCCTATTTTGCATTGTTACCATGGTGCCTCCTTTGAGAAGGACCCTTTGTAAGAGTTACTGTTGATTTCTATTTGAGCTCGCTAAGTACTGTGACAACTTGCTGAAGAAATCAGCAAAGGGGATGACAGAGAATGAAGTAGAGGACAAGCTCACGAGCTTTATCACTGTCTTCAAATATATCGATGATAAAGATGTTTTTCAAAAGGTAATTTTTGAGTCTGAAAGTTTTATGTGTCAGCTTTGATTAATCTTTGAACTTTAAATCAGAAAGGAAATAATCTTTTAATCTTTTTTAATGTAGTTCTACGCAAGAATGTTGGCGAAGCGTTTAATTCATGGGTTATCTATGTCTATGGATTCCGAAGAAGCCATGATCAATAAATTAAAGGTACTGTAGGACTTTGATATGATGTCTTAGAAGTTATTTCACTAGCACACAGAGATGGTCATTTTCACAGTATGAGTAATAACAGGAAATAATTCATTAGCAGTTGACTGGTTAAATGTAAAGTGTAGTTTCATGTTCGCACATGCAAATGCTGTATTAAAGGACAGAGTCTCTATATGTTGATATAGAATCATCTACAAGGTATGATTTGTATTACTTAGAAACAAGCATACCTAAAATATTCCTTTAAGTACAGGTTTTGTGGAGGGCATTTGAATTTCAGTTCACTTTTATGTGATTTTAGTTTACACAATGATAAGATAAGCAGTTGCTGATTCATATTTATTCTGAGTTATTCAATAGTTGATAGTTTTCCTGTATAGCACACATTGAATATGCAGTCCTTTTCAAAGATACCAAAAATAACTTTTAATTTTTAAAGATAATGTTAACAAAGCTTTTTATATCCCAAGATTAGAGATCCAGATTTTTTGACCTGATGATCACAGAGTTTGGAATATTTTCAAAGAAATAGATTTCTTCATTATTCAGCTGATAGTATTAAAAATCTGCCTCAGTGTCCTCCTTATAACATTAACACTGGCTCAAATATTCCCAGTTACCTTTCATGTGTATTCAGTACTATCTGTAAACCTTCTAAGGTATCTTACAGTAATGAAGCAATTTTTAGTGTTGAAATGACATACAGATTTATAGAAAAGTTGCTGTTTTAAATGGAAATTTATTTCATGAATACTTGTTTTCATTCACTCATTTAATCGATGTTAAAAAAAAAAGAAAGGAATTTTTGAAATATTTAGAATCGCTGTTTTGCGTGATGAATAACGTAGGCCTTCGGTGTGAGTGTACAGGCCGGATCTTTGACCAGACACATAGCAGTAGCACATTCTTAATAATCAGTATGGTTTATTATTTTTGTTTTTAAATCTTTAAAACTTTCTTCTACAGCAAGCCTGTGGTTATGAATTTACCAGCAAGCTACATCGGATGTATACAGATATGAGTGTCAGTGCAGATCTCAACAATAAGTTCAACAATTTTATCAAAAATCAGGACACAGTAATAGATTTGGGAATTAGTTTTCAAATATATGTTCTACAGGTAGGTGTTTTATTGTGGACATTTACTAATCATTTCTGATACAGAGGACTGATTAATAGATGGATGCCTGATTGCCTTTCTTTCAGTCAGAGGGTTATAGCTTCTGAAGTTACATGTTACGTTGATATGGAATGAACTGTGCCCTGATAGTCATGCTGATGGGTTTTATCAGCATTTGAAGGGAGGAGAAAAGGTTGTTTTAGTTGCTTGTGGTGGTGGTGTTAGTTGGTGTGTCGTGACCAGCTCTAAAGATCCCATGGACTGTAGTCTGCCAATGTCCAAGGGGTTTCCCAGGCAGGAATACTGGAGTGAGTTGGCATGTCTTCTCCCGGGGATCTTTCCGACCCAGGGTCAAACTCAAGTCTCTTGCATTGCAGGCAGATTCTTTACTGCTGAGTTACTAGGGATTCCCATTGTAGTTACTTGCATCATTTTATAAACATTCACTTTCAAGTGAGAGGTGTATCTATTTAACAGTTTTACTCTTCTCCTTTTAGGCTGGTGCATGGCCTCTTACTCAGGCTCCTTCATCTACATTTGCAATTCCCCAGGAATTGGAAAAAAGTGTACAGATGGTAAGTGGACAGAAGATATATTGGAAGACCAAAGGAATTTTAATAATTGTCTTCATGTTATATCACTTTAAATATTTCTTCAAAGTCTTAAGGGCTCATGTGATGTAAAAACATAGTCACAAGTTATGATTATTCTGCCTTGTAGGAAGAACGTAAATGATAATAGTTTCTAGTTAACGCTTAACTAAAACAACTTGGTGGTGTCGGTTCTTTGTCAGAACGTGTCTCTCACTCTTAGTAAATTGATTATCTGTCATGAGTAATTCTAAATTACAACAATGTTGATGTTAGAAGAAAGTTTTAGAATCCAGGACTGAAAGCAGTCCTCTTCTAATTTTTCGCTTGAATGTGGAGCCGTTTTTATAATTCATTTATCCTTTATAATGGTTATTTTTGTTTCTGGGCTATAATTTGTGTAAATATATAGTAAATGGGAATTATTCTAGGAAAAAAAATGTATTGAAGATGGAAAATATAAGTAAACATGGTCTTAAAATGTGACTGAATAGAAACCTGAGAATTCTAACCTAGAGCGTTTTCAGAGACTGTGGAGACTCCATTGTCGGCAGCTGTTGAGCTATAATTCATGTACCATATGGCTTAGTCATTCCATAAGGCTGCTGTAACAAAATACTGCAGCTTAGGTGGCTTATAAACAACAGACTGATTTCTCATGGTTCTCGAGGCTGGAAGTTCGAGGCCAGGATGACAGCATGGTGGGGCAAAGGCCCACGAAGGTGACAGACTGTGACCTCACGTGGGAGCAGGAACTGGGGAGCTCTGTGGGATTTAATGCCTTAGATGAGGGGATCTAAGCACCTCCCAAAGGCCCTACCTTCAAGAACCATCACATTGGGCATCAGGATTTCAACATACAAATTTGGGGAGACACATTCAGGCCACAGCACTATACAATTCATGTAACATGGACACTTTCAGTGGTTTTCAGTATATTCACAGTATGTTCATCAGCACCATTAATTTTAGAACATTTTAATTGTTTAATTACCCTGAAAGAAACCCCCTACCCTTTAGCAGTCACTCTTCACCTTCACCAGCTCCCTGCCCGCTCCCCAGCCCTAGGCAGTCTGCTTTCTTTCTCTGTAGATTTACCCGTTCTGGACATCTGTTGTAGTGCTATGTCATACATGGTCTTTTGTGACTGCCTTCATTCATTTTGCAGAATGTCGCGGTTTATCCATGTTTTAGCCTATGCCAAATACTGCCAAATAATGTTCCATTGTATGGAGTCACCACATTTTATTTACTCACCCAACATCAGTTGATGGGCGTTTGAGCTGTTTTGATCTTTTGGGTGTATAAGTCATGCTACTCTGAACATTCATGTACAAATTTTTGAATGGATGGATGTGTTTCCATTTCTCTTCCAGCTGACCCTTTTTGATTCTCTAACTCACCAAACAAGCCTTCTTATTTCTTGATTGGATGGAAGTTTAGGTAGCCTTTTTTTTTTTCTAGCAAAATCTTTATTATCCTTTTCATTAACTTTTTATTTTATGTTGGAGTATAGCCAACTAACCAGAGCTTCCCTGGTAACTCAGCTCTTAAAGAATACACCTGCAATGCAGGAGACCCTGGTTCAATTCGTAGGTTGGGAAGATCCACTGGAGAAGGGATCGGCTACTCACTCCAGTATTCTTGGGCTTTCCTTGTGGCTCAGCTGGTAAAGAATCTGATTGCAATGCAGGAGACCTGCATTCGATTCCAGGAAAAGAAAAAGGCTACCCACTCCAGTCTTCTGGCCTGGAGAATAAGTGGACTATATAGACCATGGGGTCACAAAGAGTTGGACATGACCAAGCAGCTTTCAGTTTCACTGCCAACTAGCAATCTTGTGATAATTTCACCTTCATAGCCGATTAACAATCTTGTGATAGTTTCAGGTAAACAGTGAAGGTGACTCAGTCATACGTATACATGTATGCAAGAGGCTTTCATTATCTTTCAGTAGTCTTTTATTTGGGCAATAACTTGAGCTTGTGAACCTCAAGGTATGCATATGTTATTTAAAATGAAAACGGAGAGAGTTGCCTGGAAACATACACACTACTATATGTAAAACAGGTAGCCAGTGGGAATTTGCTCTATGACTTAGGGAGCTCAGACCAGTGCCCTGGAGGAGTGGGATGGGTGAGAGGTGGGAGGGGGTTCCAGAGGGAGGGGACATATTTATACTTACAGCTGATTCATGTTGATATATGGCAGAAACCAACACAATATTGTAAAGCAATTATCCTTCAGTTAAAAATGAATAAATAAAAATAAATTGAAAATGATACTTCATTACACTGTTTCCTAGAGAAGTTCACAATGTGCCGTTTGAATCTTTGAATTACGTATGTTTTTGTTTCTTTCAAAATAAGGATTATAAATCAAATAACAGTGTAAGCTTTGGGATCATAAATCCTGGTTTTACATATTCTGTCATTTACTGTGCTCTGTGACTCAGGGCAAATAACTTTCTAATTTTCTGTTAACTGATGATACTAATACTCAGAGTGCTGATATGAAGATCAAGTGAGATGTGTAAAGTAAGTACTCAGTAAAAGATAGCTGATAGTAGTTAATGCTAACACTGATGGTAGTGGTAACAGCAGGCTAGCATAATATGAACAGTCAGGTATATTTTAAGATACCATGCATAAGGTAGACTTAGAAGACTGACCGGCCCCTCACCTTTAACAGTCTTAAAACTTATTTCTTCTTAAGAGCCTACTTTGCCAATTGAAATTAAAGGAGAAGTTGGGGGCAGAAATAGTAATAGTTTCCTCATAACTTTGTCATTCTTTTCTTTCTCCTTGAAATAATTATTTTCCAGTACTTATTGGAGTACTGGAATAAACCCCTTAAACTTTGTTTATTAACATATGACCACCCCTAGGTTCCAGTGTCCTTACTTACAAACAAAAAGCGAGTTTCTTTCTGACTGTAAAATCTTGCTTTCAAGAAAATTGTTTTCTCCATTTGAACTTTCTTTCAGTACCAGTAGAGGGAGTTTGTCCTTTTTTTTTTTTTTTTTCCTGCTGCTGCTGCTGCTAAGTCGCTTCAGTCATGTCTGACTCTGTGCGACCTCATAGACTGCAGCCCACCAGGCTTCCCCATCCCTGGGATTCTCCAGGCAAGAACACTGGAGTGGGTTGCCGTTTCCTTCTCCAATGCATGAAAGTGAAAAGTGAAAGTGAAGTCGCTCAGTCGTGTCCGACTCTAGCGACCCCATGGACTGCAGCCTACCAGGCTCCTCCGTCCATGGGATTTTCTAGGCAAAGTACTGGAGTGGGGTGCCATTGCCTTCCCTGGGCTAGTAAGTCCAATTTCAGTATCATTTTCTCACTGTAGATTATGTACTAGCTCTTTAAAAAGAACTCTCTACTTTTTGGACTGATGTTCCACATTCAGTCAGAGGGAGGAATTTTTTTAATATCAAAGCTATGTTACTAGAATGTTTAATTTTCCACAGTAGTATCAACAAAAGGATACAGAGTCAAGACTGATGCTTTGCTTGTATTAGTGTTTTACTGTATGTGGAAGTTAAATCATGGTGGTCACTTTTGGAGTAACTGTTGACACTAGTCAACCGGTCCCTTCAACAAGGGTATATGATATAGGAGACTAGAGATGAAGGTATGATTTTATTATTTATATTTTCATATTGAAATGTGCACAGTAATGTTTTTCGCTTAGTGCTTTATGGGCTTCTCTGGTAGCTCAGCTGGTAAAGAATCCACCTGCAATGCAGGAGACCCCGGTTCTATTCCTAGGTCAGGAAGATCTGCTGGAGAAGGGATAGGTTACCCACTCCAGTATTCTTGGGCTTCCCTTGTGGCTCAGTTGATAAAGAATCTACCTTCAATGCGGGAGACCTGGGTTCGATCCCTGGGTTGGGAAGATCCCCTGGTAAAGGGAGCAGCTACCCACTTCAGTATTCTGGCCTGGAGAACTCTGGATAGAGGGAGGAGCCCGCAGGCTACAGTCCATGGGATCACAAGGAGTCTGACATGACTGAGCAACTTTCACTTGTATTTATAAAGTTCAAATTGATATCATTCAAAACAGTAATTTCTGAATTTTTGCAAAAAGTCAGATTTGCAGGACTGTGGTTTGGCCGTGAAAACCACAGACCAAGTTGTAAGTGAAAAGGGCTGGTCTGATATTTGCATAATCTTTATTAGGAGCTTTTATTTTGCGTTTTCTTATCTATAAAATGAGTAAATATACTCTGTGGGCTCTAATGTCTTTTTCTAACATGAATTTTCTTTTTGCTCTTTTATTGTAGTGATAACCAAGTAAGTTAGGTTGTCGTAGCTGAAAATAATTTGATTCCTTTTTTCTTTTTTACAGTTTGAATTATTTTACAGCCAGCATTTCAGTGGAAGGAAACTTACATGGTTACACTATCTTTGTACAGGTAAAATGCATTTAATTATATCTAGTTTAATGAAATTTACCTGATAATGATTATGTTAAAATTTTGGACAGAGATTTCTTAGAGCCTAATTATAGTTGTCTTTTTTTTTCTTTTCTAATTATAGTTTTTAACCTTTTCTTCTTCATCTACCTTTCTGGTTACCTTTAAAGCAACAATAAAGAAGTCCACATGCAGCACTTTTAATAGTGTGCTGCTGATACAGAATTTCTGAATTTTATAATGGTTTCCTACATTTCTGTAACAAACCACTTTTTATAGATATTTGGAATTTTATTTAGAAACCCAGACTTGATGAGTCAGATACTCTTAAAAAACCTGTTCTTTCTAGATATGCCAGACATTCTCAGAAAGTTCATTAATTATTACAGCACCACAAGGAGACCTAACCATTTGATTTTTATTTGTGGTACTGTAGTGAACTACTGTAGAAAATGCTTTTTCCAGAATGTCCCAATTAACTTCCAGTACTTCCCAGTTTTAGAAAAGTTTAATCAAAATCTAATCATTTCCTTAGCTTCTTCCTGGAACAGTGGGGTCGACTTATTGGAAAGTAGAATTAATATTTTGGGTGGTGAGAGCTTGTATGTAATATTGCTCTGAGCTGCCTGAAGATGTGAGCCAAAGCAAACACTCAGAATTTTGTCTACTTTTGCTAAAGCTATGCTTTGAAAAGTGCATTGAATCAACTTTCAGTTTGTATAAGAAGGAAAGGATATCCATGTATGTTAATGTCTCTTAGAAATAATACAGGAAAATCTGATTAGTTGCCATACCTTTGTCAGGAAATTGACTGGAGAAATTTCTGGTGGCTCAGTGGTAAAAGAATCCACCTGCCAATGCAGAATATGCAGATTGATTCCTGGGTTGGAAAGAGAAACATAAGTACCATTTATTTGATTACTTTATATTTGAAATACGATGTCTCATTATGTTAGTAATGCATATTAGTACGTAATAAATAAGCATAATGCTGGAGACCTGGGTTCGATCCCTGGGTTGGGAAGATCCCCTTGGAGAAGGAAATGGCAACCCACTCCAGTACTCTTGCCTGGAGAATCCCATGGATGGAGGAGCCTGGGGATATAGTCCATGGGGTTGCAGAGAGTCGGACACGACTGAGCAGCCTCACTTTCACCTTCGCTTTCAATACATATTTATACAAGTGTATCTTTAGTGAACAAGCTGAGCATTTTAATTTTTCAGTTGTTTGTGAAATAAAGAGATGTTTGCTGATATTCTTAGTATGTGGTCACTTAGTAGTTGGCTTTTAGTTTTATACCTGTTGTGAGTTTTTATATTCTCATTTAGTAAATTGGTTTTAAGGAACAATACATTGCTGGACCAGTGTTTTAATGTACTTGAATTAAAGTTACTTTTACTTTCCCTAAATATCTTGGGGAGTTTAAACTCTCTTTGCAGTTACCTCAGCAGTAATCAGTCCATCTCTTCAAGTAGTTTTAATGAGGAACTTAACTTTTTGATGTTTGGAAACTAGGTGTATTAAGATATTGGTGAGAATATCTCTTCAGGGGTCCTGATCACTCCTGGCTGGAGCATCCACTGGTGATCATGGCTTGAATCGGGTTCTTACTCCTGGTTGCAGATCGATGACACTCTGTCATGCACTCAGCAGTTTAGCAGCTGACATTGTTCTGTAAGGAAAAACTTTCCGCTAGAGACTAGGTTGCTGATAGGTAACAAGGGAGAAACTCAGATGAAAGTGTTTTGAGAGTTCTGCCTACTGTTTATTCTGGCAGCTGTTAATATCACTTGAATTATGGTTGGCTAATTTTTCAAGTATGTGTGTATCAGAATGTTTTATTCTAGTTTGGAGTCTCTCACAGTTTCTCAGCCTGTTCTAAAGGTTAAATGACCTCTTTGTCATTCTCCTTTCCTGTTTACCCAGCAGTAATTAAGTGAATCATCCAGATTTCGGGTTTTCTTCCCTGCCCCACATGCTCCTCACCCTTTCCCCAGTCTTTTCAGCTCTGAGAGGATTAACAAGAGAATGGTGCTGGAAAAAGTGAGAAGTCCATGTACCCCTGATACTAATAATGTGTGGAAAATAGCAAGAAAACTAACAAGTTTTCATTTTTTCTCTAAGAGTTGCAGATTTGATTTAATTGCGTTGTCTCCTGATGCTCTCTGCGTTCTTGTGCCAGAGACTCACTCTGTTTCCAGACCCTTGGCAGTACGTTGCAGCATCTTTGACAGCTGGGTGATGGTCCTAGCTTAATCATCTAGATGCTTGAGGCATTATTTTATACTTTGTTTCTGGGATATGATCGAGCAGTCATTGCACAAATGGTCTAATGCCATTTATGCGGTTTATATTTTTGCCTCTCAACCACATTTCCTAAACTTTAATGTTGAGATGAAGCTCTTAAAATGCTCTTTATACTAATTGTTAGTAGGACAATCCTAATGGTAATATTCTTAAACTCTATGTGAATTGGATATTCCCATTAATTATTAAAACCTCCTTTTGTGGAAATTCAGAGATTAGAATTTTTTTTTTTCTCTAGGTGTTCAAATAATTTTGAAAAACATTTCTGAGTGTTAGTTTTTTTTTTTTAAAGTTGAGGCAAAGTACAAGTTAGAATAAGCATATCTGTCTGGTGATAGATAGTAAGTTGGAGAATTGACTTATTGCCTGTAAATTCTTTAATTATATAATGAATGAAATATATATTATTAAATAATAAAAGAAGCACAAAATCTTGACCAGAGTTGCTAATTATCACCAACAGAGCCTTTGGGGTAAGTTCATGTAAAATTCAACTTTCTTGAGTTAAAATGTAGAACCCAAAAACCAGATCTCATACTGATTTAGTTTATAAGTCAGTAAAAGTCAAATAATGCAGGATGTGTATGTGCGTATAAGAGAAAGAGAAATGCAGTCACTAAACCCCAACTTTGTGCTCTAGGAAGAGATTCTTTGACTTGTAGTAACCATTTCTTGTGTTACAAGTGCGTATCTGTTTGACAGCAGTGTTGGCTACAAGCTCTTCGGTGAGCTCACCCACCACCCCCGTGCCCCCAGATGGATAGAACTGTAGTTGACCGAAGCCTGATGTGTTTTTACAGCTCTCAGGGTAGTGTAGGGTCTAGAACATTTTTATTCCATCAACTGTTTCAACAAACTTGTTCAGTTGTGTCTGGCTCTTTGTAACCACATGGCCTGTGGTCCATGAAATTCTCCAGGCCAGAATACTGGAGTAAGTAGCCTTTCCCTTCTCCAGGGGGTCTTCCCAACCCAGGGATCGAACCCAGGTCTCCCACATTGCAGGCGGATTCTTTACCAGCTGAGCCACACGGGAAGCCATATGGCAGAAAGCAAAGAAGAACTAAAGAGCCTCTTGTTGAAAGTGAAAGAGGAGAGTGAAAAAGTTGGCTTAAAACTCAACATTCAGAAAACTAAGATCATGGCATCTGGTCCCATCACTTCATAGCAAATAGATGGGGAAACAATGGAAATAGTAAGAGACTTTATTTTGGGGGGCTCCAAAATCACTGCAGATGCAGCCATGAAATTAAAAGACGCTTTCTCCTTGGAAGAAAAGCTATGACTAACCTAGACAGCATATTAAAAAGCAGAGACATTACTTTGCCAACAAAGGTCCATCTAGTCAAAGCTATGGTTTTTCCAGTAGTCACGTTTGGATGTGAGAGTCAGACTATAAAGAAAGCTGCTTTTGAACTGTGGTGTTGGAGAAGACTCTTGAGAGTCTCTTGGACTGCAAGGAGATCCAACTAGTCCATCCTAAAGGAAATCAGTCCTGAATATTCATTGGAAGGACTGATGCTGAAGCTGAAACTCCAGTACTTTGGCCACCTGATGCGAAGAACTGACTCACTGGAAAAGATCCTGATGCTGGGAAAGATTGAGGGCAGGAGGAGAAGGGGATAACAGAGGATGAGATGGTTGGATGGCATCGCCGACTTAATGGACATGAGTTTGAGTAAGCCCCGGGAGTTGGTGATGGACAAAGAGGCCTGGCATGCTGCAGTGCATGGGGTCGCAAAGAGTCAGACACCCAGTTCAGAGCAACTGAACGGAACTGATTTCAACAAAATAATGAATCTGCCTGTTTGTCTCTCCTCACATTTGTGTTTGTTTCTAGAAGATTACTGGGGAAAAAAACTTAATTTATGAGACAAAATAACATTGTTATAGTTAAGCAGAAATTATGCTTTAGCCAGAGCTGCAATAGAGGTGTCCTCATAGTCATGAACCTTCCCTGGGGTAGACCAGATAGACACACAGGAGGCAGTTGTGGTAGCAGACTGTCTTCTCTTTTTGTCTGTTTCTCTTCCACCTCCACTTTTTACTGTTTTTTCTGCCCAGGTCTTAGCTTTCCTATTAACTGTTTGATAGCTTAACTGTGATTATATTGGATACCCCAGACTAATATCCCTCCACTCAATTCTCCCTCGTCCCCCATCCCCTCAGCAAACAAATGCTACATTGCTAGCAGGAATAACTTTTCAATAATTAAGTTCTTGGTTCACTCTTTCAAGAGAAAATACTGGAAATAATTATTTATCAGGTAATTTTGGAATGCTTCTTTGAGTGATCAGCTTATTGTCACAATTTTGTCTTAATTATAGGTGAAGTTAAAATGAACTATTTGGGTAAACCATATGTAGCTATGGTTACAACATACCAAATGGCAGTTCTTCTTGCCTTCAACAACAGTGAAACCGTCAGCTATAAAGAGCTTCAAGACAGCACTCAGATGAATGAAAAGGAACTGACAAAAACAATCAAATCATTACTCGATGTGAAAATGATTAACCATGATTCAGAAAAGGTATGGGGTAATACTTTAAGAAATTTAAGTATTATAAACATTAAAGCTTCATGGGACCTTTGCAGTCTTAAAAGTAAGGTTATGATCGTTAATGCCCTTTGTACTTTGTAGCGCTTGAAAGCCGCGTTACTTCAGGCTCTTTCAGTGTCTCAGAGAAGGCTCCGTCAGTTGGTACTCAAGTGCCCTTTGTTCAATTTTATTTGAAAATTATTTAAGAGTTGGCATCAGAAGGATTCTGATTAATTGAGGTTTTAAAACTGTAGTCTGTCATAAACTTTTCTGGGCTCTTCTGTGTGTTTAGTTAATGTTTGATTACATGGTTCTGTGATAGGAAATGACAGCTTATTGATGTCTATTCTGTGCGTATTTACAACATGTAACTCCCGTCTCCTGCTGTCACTCTCACATTTAATTTAGAGTCCTAAACTCTAGGATTCAGCTCAGCCCCATATAGTTTTAGTGTCTGTCCTGGGACTAGCAAGCTGATAGTACATTTCTTTTTTTCTTTATAACTTTTTTCCCCTAGTAACATGTTTTTGTTTTTATAGTATCTCATAGATATTTGAATAGTTAAAAAAGCAACAGATGTGGGTTCAATCTCCTGTTTGAGATTATCGTGCCTGTAAGGAAAACTTCTTGCAAATGATGTTGTGTTTTTATTCTACTTCATGGCCTACACCGGTTCATCTTGCTAAAGATGACTTTTGTAGCCTCTGAATGGCATGCATGCTGTAATTCAAATCAGGCTTTTCTTAATTTTGAGAAATGATTAATTTTTCTGACTTCAGAAACTTAGCAGAATATTGAATTAATAAAGTTTTAATTAAAAAGCTTTTAAGCTTAAAATTTAAGTTTAAATTTTTAAGCTTAATTAAAATGCTTAAAAAGGTAAGTATTTTTCTAAACATATATATTTTTGCTGCTCAGTAATGTACAAAATAAATATTGATAGATATTATGCACATTAAATGGGAAATACAAAGCTGTCATTTCTTTAATAGACTTTTTGTGGTTATTACTGAGGAAGTGCCATCTGCCAAGTGCTCCATGGTCCTGCTGGTGGAGAAATTCCAGTGTATGACAAAAGTGGCTTTCTTAAGCTCAATAGAGCTTAAGAGCTAAAGATTGGCTTTACAACTTCCACTTGAGAAAAGACCACTGGCTTCTGGCAGAGTGGATAAAATGTGCTTTAGGGGGTAATGTCAGAATTACACTCGGTGGTAGGGAAGTGAGCTTGTGTGCCATTGAAACCAATTGGCTTCTATCATTAGGTTATTTTTAATTGGTATTTTGTTATTGTAATAGTGTTCAAAAAATTTTGGTTAATTCGGTTTTTCAAAATGTAATGGAAAAATTATGAGCCTTGGTATTTAATAAAAATTAAAATGTTAAAATTCTGCTAAACATTGGGCCAGAAAAAGTTTTGCTGAATCTAAGCTGATTAAAATTCTATCAAGTATAAAATTAGGAAAGAATTGTTTTCTCTTTCATGATTTGACAAAAGACAATTATTTTCTCTTAAATAATATTTGTAATATAAGAGATTATGAGAGTTCAGTGTTTTTTGCTTGGTCATTATTTAACTTCATGGCGTGTTATTTGCAGCAGTTGTTATTTGATGATTTTATTTTTATAAGTGTAAATGAATTATTTTTAATTATAGGAAGACATCGATGTAGAATCTTCATTTTCATTAAATATGAACTTTAGCAGTAAAAGAACAAAATTTAAAATTACTACGTCAATGCAGAAAGACACACCACAGGTAAGTGCTTTCTGATGTCATTTCTTTTGTAAATATTTAAGCATTGGACTTTACAAGCAGTAACATTGAGACCAGTGCAGAATTTTGCACATCAAAATTAGGATACATCTTCTCTGGTTTATTCTTTCTATTGACTGGCCTCACAAACAGTATTTAGATTTTAAAAACAGTAGTATAATCTTTGGAGAAGGCAATGGCACCCCACTCCAGTACTCTTGCCTGGAAAATCCCATGGATGGAGGAGCCTGGTAGGCTGCAGTCCTTGGTGTCACTAAGAGTCGGACACGACTGAGCGACTTCACTTTCACTTTTTGCTTTCATGCATTGGAGAAGGAAATGGCAACCCACTCCAGTATTCTTGCCTGGAGAATCCCAGGGACAGAGGAACTTAGTGGGCTGCCGTCTATGGGGTCGCACAGAGTCAGACACGACTGAAGTGACTTAGCAGTATAATCTTAGGAAAAAGGTGTCATAGTTTAGTCATATTTGCCCTTTTGTTTTTTCTCCCAGTTTTATTGAGATATAATTGCCATACATCACAGTATAAGTTTAAGCTGTACAGCATAATGACTTGATTTACATACATCTTGAGATGATGATCACAGTCGGTTTAGTGAATATTGATCATCTCATATAGAGACAAAATTAAAGAAGTAGGAAAAAAACTTCCTTGTGATGAGAACTCAGGATTTACTGTCTTAACCACTTTCATGTATAACACACAGCAGCATTAATTATATTTTTCATGTTGTACATTACATCTCTAATACTCATTTTATAATTGGGAGTCTGTACCTTCTAACTGCCTTCATCCAATTTTCCTCCCCTCTCCCACCAACCCCTGCCTCTGCTAACACCAAATGTGATCTCTTTTTCAATGAGTGTGTTTGTTTTTGAAGTATAATTGATGCTACGTTAGTTCCTGTTACACAACATAGTGATTTAGATCACCACGAGAAGCCTAGTTACAATATATCACCATACAAAGTTACAACATAAATTTCCCCACACTGCACATTTCATTCCCAAGACTCATTTATTTTGCTGCTGGAAGTTTATACCTCTTCCTCTTCCTCACCGATTTTTCTCTTTCCCCCATCCCCCTTCCAACCACCTGTTGATTCTTTGTATCTGTAACTCTGTTTTGCTATGTTTGCTCTTTTTTTTTTTTTAGATTTTACGTATACATGAAACCATGGAGGCATGTCTTTCTCTAACCTATTTCACTCAGCATAATACTCTCTAGGTCCATCTGTGTTGTCACAAATGGCAACATTTTATTTATTCCTTTTTTATGACTGAGTAATATACCGTTGTGTGTCTATACACCACATCTTTTTATCCATTCTTCTATTGATGGGCACTTGGATTGCTTCCGTATCTTTGCTGTTGTAAGTAATGCTGCAATGAACATAGTCATATTTGCTTTTAAGTTTTATTAAAATGTATGGATTCGTTTTGTATTCTTTTCTACCTTGAAGAAATTTCTACCTTGAAGAATAATGTAATCTCTCATATTTTTCATTCATAAAATAAGGGAAAGTTTTGCAACACATTTCTTTCAAAGAAAAACTGTTGAAAATGCCTTCAGGCTTCCCTGTGCAAATAAACTGCATGGAGATCATGTTAATACTCAAACTGTGATGAGCTCGTAGGTCTGGAGTAGAGTCCGACCTGGGGTGAGCCAGTGTGCGCCGTGAACTTCCCCTGTGGATGTGGTGGTTCTTCTCGGGCAGCCTGTTCGTGTCACTGGGGGTTTCCTTATTGCTTCCCATGTGCCACCCTGACCTTGGGCTTGAGGCAGGTTGTGAAGGTCTCAGATATGTCAGGCGCCTCTGGGAACTTAACTCCTCCCCCGAGGTCAAATGTTAATCAGTTGCTATTCAGTTTGACCCCTAAAATGGTCAAGATCTCATGCCTATAGGCAATGGTGATAACATGTGCTATTGTATTTTATCTGCTGTGAGATCCCTGTTAATGTGGCACTGCCTGCTTCTGTGCCTTCCCGCCATTGTCTTCCCTTGACCTCCACTGAGAGAGGCCCTTCTGGCCCAGCCTTCCTGGCTTCTCTGCTTGAGTCAAATGGAGCCCTTCCCAGCTCTTGCCCTTGAAGCTTGATCCAGTATCCACTTGGAGCCAGTTGCTAAAGTCTGCAAGCTTTGTGGTATAAGTGTTTACTCAGTCATAGGTCCATGGTCTTGAGACATTACTCTCAGTAAGTAACTTATGAGTTCAGTGTCGTAAGGAAGAAATGCATTACTGAAGTAATGTGTCACTTAAGTTCTACTTTCTTGACTATTTACACTGAGTACAATGTACAGTAGTGTTCATTTTTTAAAAAATAGCCTCCCCACTTTAACTTGAGAAATTATATATAACTTATAGGTATTCTGTTGGTAATGGTTATGTTATATTGGGCACATAATTGTATAGTTTGATTCTCAGTATTGATTGGAGATTTATTTAAACTCACAAATAAAAGGAGTTAAAAACAAGTGCAATGACTGAGGGTCTCCTTTGCTTTTTATGGGCTTCATAAAACAGGAAATGGAGCAGACGAGAAGTGCTGTAGACGAAGACCGGAAAATGTACCTCCAGGCTGCTATAGTTCGTATCATGAAAGCGAGAAAAGTACTGCGGCATAACGCCCTTATTCAAGAGGTAAAAGGGGAACGTCCTGAAGACTTCTTGGCAGAGGGTATTAGAATTAGGCATGTTTCTTTGTGAAGATGATACAGAAACCTGTGACTCCTGTACAGCATAAAGAAATGCTTTTTGTTTCTGAAGGGAAACAGTGCTCATAAATCCAGTATTAAATTCACGTTTAGATTTAGAGGTCTGAGCCTCGTGTCCATTTATTGAAGGAGGTCGACCGTGTCCACCACTCACTCATTCCTTGAATTCGCGCGTCTCCCGTTTGGTGGAGCACTGTGCTAGTCGCCATGGGGTGCACACCAGCTCAGGACATGGCTTCTGCCCTTTGGGAGTTCAGTGTCGTAAGGAAGAAATGCGTTACTGAAGTAATGTGTCAGTAAATATAAAATTACACTAATGTGCCACAAAGAAAAGGGATATGGTACAATGAGAGTGTACACAGGTCTTGACTCAGGGGGTGTTAGGGAAAGCTTTCTTGAGCAGGTGTTCTTTCAGCTAAGAGCCAGAAGTTGCGGAGGGATTAAATGGAAACTTGAGGGCGTGTATGAATAAATTAATTAGTTTGTGATTTGATTTAGTATGTTATTAGGTTTGGCTGTATCTGTACCCTTCACCGTTTAAATTCCTTCATAGCCTCAACGTTAAGACTATTCCCACAGTTTGCATGAAAAGGTATTTTTGTGCATTGCATCAGAGTTGAACGAAGTGCTCCTGGTGAGAAGAGCATTTTTATCATCCGCCTCTCTCCCACAGGTGATTAGCCAGTCAAGAGCTCGGTTTAACCCTAGTATCAGCATGATTAAGAAGTGTATTGAAGTCCTGATAGACAAACAGTACATCGAACGCAGCCAGGCGTCCGCAGATGAGTACAGCTACGTCGCCTGACGCGGCGTCCTCCAGCGTTGGTGTGAGAGGTCGTTGCCGTCAGCGTCCGGTGTGTCCCCGTGGGAGAAGGCAGGCCTGTGCCTCCATAATTTGGTCATTTGGCAGCCCCTGTTTCTCTGCTGTTTACAACATCACCAGTGCCACGTCATGAGCGTCAGAGAAGATGCCTAGAGATATTTCAAGCTCATGTCATTATGACATTTCTTAAAACTTTATTAAAAAAAAGGATGAGTGAAGTATTGCTGAAATGTGGAAATCCGGCTGGGTACCATGCTTTTTCTCCCCTTCACGTTTGCAGTTGATGTGTTTGTTTTTTTTTTTTTTAATGTATCTTAAAGGACATAAGATTAAAAAAAAAAAAACCTAAATATTGTAATATGACAGATAACCTAATAATTGTATCTACATTAAAATGACAAACATGATATTGCTGCTTGTCAAATAAAAAAATAAAGAAATAGAATGCCTTTTTTATGTGGATGGAGTATCACAATGCTCAGAAATGTCCGTGAGTCCTCGTGTTCCTGTTTAAATCCTACATGAAAACATCTCAGTTATTGTTTCTGAATGCCTTCAGCGTAAAGGATGCGTTCAGCATAAGTGATGCTTTCTTTTTATGGATTAGAACTACATTGGATGTGAGCCTCGTGAGGAGTGAGGCTGTGATTCTGTTCGAGTTTCTGGTGGTGTCCTGCTGCAGCGCAGAACCGTGAGCGAGGGGACTTCGGGGACCCCGCGTCTGGCTTAGAAAGCGCCGTCATTCCCAGGCTGTGTTACTCCTGTCTCCGAGGTGCATCAGTTCTAATGAGGTCTGATGCCCCTCTGCTCCTTCCCTCCCCCTTCCTCGGGGTCGGAGGTCATCCTGCGGTACCGGTACCGGTGTCTGCCTGTGCGTTCCCCCCGTACCCCTGCCTGCCTGTTACTCTCCACCTCCTTCCACTTTAACACTAGATTCGCTCCTACGTCACAGATACTCTTAGCAATGCATAACCTAAATACTTTTTTTTTCTGTATAGTGCAGTACACCAGGTGCCGCTTTTATAGACATGAAAGTGCATTATTTTATGTGTATCAACAGCAGTATTAGAATGCTCTGGTTGATTTCCATATTTATTATCTACCCTTCCTCCACCACTACACACACATTTTTTCTTAAAAGCTGATATTTTAAAGCATGTCCTTCGTGGATCATTTCACTTGCAATACTTCAGTCACAGAAAAGGCCTGTAGGAAAACACAACCATAGTTACTACACTTAATTTATTACACTTAAAATATTACTACACTTAATAAATAATAATTACTTAATATCATCTCATATATGACTTGTATTCCAGTTTCTCTTATTATTGCCAAAGTGGCTTTTTCAGTTTTTTTGTTTGATGGTACTTTTTCTAACTCATGTCTCTTAAGTGTTTTAAAAACAAAATCTGCTGAGCTTTTAATGACTCCTCTACTGCATTTCTCATTTTCCCTTTTATCCCCTAGAGAGGAAATAACGGCAAATCATACAATATTGTACATCCACTGTCAAAAAACAAACCTTTGTTTTGATAACTTGTTGATGAAGTTTTCCAAATTGATTCCTTTTTTCTTAAATACTTATAAATGTTAAGTCTTAACCTGCTATCTGTCAAGAAAATATATTGAAAAATGGAGAAAATACTTGTGCCGAGGTTGACAGAAATGACCGACAGTTTTTGTCCCATCTTTTTTCCGTTTGACCTGAAAGGAGATATACTGAAGTCACGGTTGTCCTCCGTGAGGAAGGAGCCAGGTGCCCTCAACAAAGGTGCCTTCGGAGAGGATGGATTTAGTGCTCCTTCCGTTGAGCAGCAAGGAGCTGGGGAAGAGTGAGGCTGCGGGGTCGGGTGGGGTCAGGCGGGTGACGTCGTGGCACCAACCAAACCTTGGCACACGGCCCTGTGTTTGGTGCCCAGAGCCATGGGCAGGAAGGCTCAGAACGACAGAAGGGCAGAACGAGGGGCAACAGGAAAGGCTGTCAGTGCTTTGCCTCAGAAGACAGAAAGAATGTGACCAAAACTCTGAGCAGTTTAAAAATCATGCGTGCTGGGGTGGTTAATGTGAGTCAGAGATCGGGCTTAGAGCCGCGCAGCGTATAGCTCTTGTCAGCACTTTGTCTTTTCCGTTGGAACCCAGATACTTTCATTGCTGCTGTAGGTGCAGGTTTATTCTAGAGTTTGGTCCAGTATGGTATGACAGTCGCTCTAATATGAACAATAGGATAGACATTCTGGAGTTTGTGTTTTACCTTATAACTTACGGTCTTAATAGGATTTTATAACCTGTATATGCCACAATGCTATAACATTTCCGTTAATTTTTTTTTTTGACCTTTATGGAACGCAGACTGTGGCTGCTGCTTCTACTTGTTATTTGTTTGCAGTCTTCAAATAATCCTGAAAAATCAGCAGCATTCCTCTCTTTTCATAGATGAGGAAACTAGAGTGCTTTCCAGGAGTTGTTGCCAGAAACTGCATAACGTGAACTTAAAACCAAGGCAAAACTGTGCACCTAATGTAGTGTGTCCTGTGAATTAGATAGAAATAACTTCATTTTATATGTGAACAACGATCATCTTTCCTAACTTTTCATAATAAAAGTTTGTGTCCAGTTAATTTGTGAGTAATAAACACTTCCTATTTTAGTTTCTGAAGATACTTATTTAAGCTGTAAATACACATGGTTAAGTGAGTTGGCTCAAAACCTCCTCCATCTACAGGTGGACAGAGTCCTGAACAAAAGCAGTTTTTAACAGTCAGGCAGAGGGATGGGGTTCTCTAAGGCAGGCCATTGTGTATGATTATAATAACAAAAGCAACAGAAAATAAGTCAAAGAAACTGTTCCATCATGACATCAGGAGTCAGATTTGGCTCTTCACAGCAAAAAAAGGATATGGGCTTTTAAAACAGTAGTTGTAAGGGCAGCTATATGTGGGCCATAGCTAAATGGGTGGGAATGAATATGGAAAGGCTCACTGGTTGAGGATTGGCGTGTTCATGGGGCATATCTAAGGCTGAATCAGTAAAATCCTCAGGTGAGACAGAAGCCCCATTGGTTGGAGTTCATTAAAGGCCGGCTTCCCTGGTGGCCAGGAATGATTTTCACATTTGGTGACTGTGCTGCCTGGGAAAACGTGAGGTTTACCTCCCTGGCCTCCCTCTAGGGCTCAGGCAAGCCCCCTCCTTTGTCGCCTAACAGCCATGCCTTGGGGCCAGGTCTTGTGTGGGTACCATGGCTCTGACCATCAGCAGCCAAGGTATGATCTGTGCCCAAGTGGGGCATTTAGACTTGTGTTGGTCAGACGTGAACACCGCATTCCAAGGGAAAGTGCTGACAAAGGGGCCTCCTGGGCTCTTGCAGGAGGTCGGGTAGGAGAAGTTAAAGGCAGAAAAATGAAGCTGGGAGAGCGCGGGGTAGGCAGCAGCGGCCAGAACACCTGAGCCTCAGCGGTGTTTACACAGTTTACTTGGCCGAGTTATAGTTGTATCGGAAAAAAAATGAATGACGATGTTTTTTAAAACATAGGTGGTGAGTGCATGAATATTTCCTTTGCTGATGCCGTATAGTGTACATATTTATATTTTTTCTTTGGTGTTTATGAACTGTTTCAGAGTATTTGCGATTTCAGTGGAAATGGAGACACTGTGTTTGTGTAGAACGGACTCTGGAGGGAGGGCAGGACACAGGCGGCCCAGGCGGGAGTGGGCCGTTAGGAGAGGGCCAGTGGCGCCCTCCAGTGGGGGCAGTGGGTAAAGCGACACCACTTGCCAGTGGACTGGGTGAGGGCGGAGGTGAGTCAAAGAGGACCCGAGACTCGGCTGTCACAGCAAATACCATCCAGCCAGATGGGGCACCTGGACAGAGACAAAGGTGGAGAAGGAGCGGGGTGAGCCTGGTTCCAGATACCTGCGGTGTGTGTGTGAGATGACCCAGTGGAGCTGGCAGTTGGTCCCAGGGGACTGATGCTCCTGATGTAGGTGCTCTGATCCTGAACCTCAGAAGCCAATTGTAGAGGCTTCTGAATCCATCCTCATTCCCCTGACTCTTCAACCCTTGAATGAATGTCCCAGATAACTGTGACTATGAGTAGTAGGTATTTACTCCCACACAAGTACAGTACATAACATCTTAGATAATAAAACTAAGAACCGACAAGAATGAGAATATTTGATCATTGATACGTGTTTTGAGAGTCCCTTGGACTGCAAGGAGATCAAACCAGTCCATCCTAAAGGAAATCAACCCTGAATATTTACTGGAAGGACTGATGCTGAAGCTGAGGCTCCAATAGTTTGGCTACCTGATGTGAAGAGAGCCGACTCATTGGAAAAGACCCTGATGCTGGGAAAGATTGAAGGCAGGAGGAGAAGGGGATGACAGAGGATGAGATGGTTGGATGGCATCATCGACTCAGTGGACATGAGTTTGAACCAACTCTGGAGATAGCAAAGGACAGGGAAGCCTGGTGTGCTGCAGTCCATGGGGTTGCAAAGAGTCAGATATGACTGAGCGACTGAACACATGTTCTAGGGTCTGTCTTCCTAGAACTCCAGAGAGTAGTCCTTGTCACCCTACTTGGAGGCAAGGACATGTTTGTAGAAGTAGAGGAATTGAGCCGTAAGTAACTCCGTTGTATGATTATTTCTTCTGTTTACAATCTTTGTTAGTGTTAAGCAGTAACCTTGAGGAAGGAACGTATCAGTGTTTTACATTCTCCTGACAACATTTATGGTACAGTTTTTCAGCAAAAGGAAGAAACATTTGAGAACTAGCTTGTGGAAAAGAACTCAAGGCAGGCAGGGTTTGTTCAGTTTTCGATTCTTTATTGTTTTTTCTCTAGTGCTTCCTATTTATAGTTCCAGTAATTGAAGAATTGCAGCCTGTGTCAGAGGTTCACAGTCCAGGGGAGGGTGGGTAAAGTGGATGGGTTGCTAATTTTATCCCATGTGGTCAGTTCAGTATTTTCCTTGGAAGAACTTTGGGGTTATAGGAAAACGACGGAACTGTTCTGTGATTTTTGTAACCGCCCTGTTGAGGTATCACTTGGTTTGTGGGATTGCCCACCTCAGCACTGCACTGACAGCCTGACCTCAGAGTGGGTGGGCTTTATTAGTTTATTCCTTTGGGGAAGAAAGGACAAGCTTGAAAAGCAAAGATCTACTTTTAGCAGAAATAAGCTGGTTTAGCATCAACTGTTCCTAATTTTGGCCACCTGATGCGAAGAACCGACTTGTTGGAAAAGACCCTGATGTTGGGAAGGATTGAAGGCAGGAGGAGAAGGGGACGACAGAGGTTGGATGGCATCACTAACTCGATGAACATGAGTTTGAGCAAGCTCCGGGAGCTGGTGATGGACAGGGAGGCCTGGCGTGCTGCAGTTCATGGGGTCGCAAAGAATCAGACACAACTGAGCAACTGAACTGAACTGTACCTAACATGGTCCAAGGAGGTCACCCATGCAGCAAAAGTGCCCTGATAAAGAAAAAGTTGAATGTTGAATAGGAAAAAAGAAAGGCTGTTTTAGCTGTTTATATACTGCTGAGGTGACTAAATTCAAATCTATGCTGTGCATCGGAGACACCTTTTTTAGACTGTACATCTTACAATACCCATCTCTCAATGTTGGCAGCCAAGAAAGATAGCAGCCGTCCAGCCCCTGGTGCAATGGTAAACTGGACGTGCAGTGCGGTAGGAAGGGGCCAGGCCAGGTGGGGTGGAGGGACGTGCCGTCCCCGATTGCATAGCACGTGCTTCACCCGGCTTGCCCCCCAACCCCGGCACTGCCCCATGAAGCAGGGTGAGAGGAAGAGGTGTCTGCAGCCTAACCCACCGCCTCTGCCCTCTTCCCTGCTGGCATCGGCTCAGGTCCAATCGGAGAGAGCCTGTTTGCATTCCCGAGGAGGTGGCACCTCCAGGAGGCCAGCCTTGCTCTGGACAAGTCGGTCAGGCTCACTGCTGACCCAGTCACTTAAATCCCAGCTGGCTCCGTCCAAAAGCTCTGACACCAATTGGAATTCCTTGTAGCTGCCGATCCCAGAAGCAGCACTCAAGGACCAAGCCATTAGCTAATGCATCTATGTCCCTGTCAGGTGGTCACTCCTTCCAGGGGTGACTCTCAAGAGGCAAGAATGGGGCCAACCAGGAAGCTCAGGGAACTCAGCGGAGCACTGTGCTGGCATTTCTGAGTATACACTGGAGGGATGCGAGGTGTGATGTGAACTCAGAGGACTGGGGTCAGTCCTTTTCTGCCTGAAGGACTTACTTCATTAACTGCTTTGTTTTGCAGTGGGTGGGTGTGTATGCTCATTTTCATTAGACTCATCAATACTGTCTTTGGTTGCATACTGATTGTTATTGAATCGCTCAGTCGTGTCTGACTCCTTTGTGACCTGGTAGACTGTAGCTCGCCAGGCTCCTCTGTCCATGGGATTCCCCAGGCAAGAATACTGGAGTGGGTTGCTATTTCCTTCTCCAGGGGATCTTCCCAACATAGGGATTGAACCTGCATCTCCTGCATTGGCAGGCAGATGCTTTATCACTGAGCCTCCAGGGAAGCCCACGCATTGTTCCTACTTACTGTGTTGGGTAGCGTCCTCCCAAACTGCATGTCCACCCAGCACCTCTGAATGTGACCTTGTTTGGAAACAGGGTCTTTGCAGTTGTAATCAAGCCAAGTTGAGGTCATGCCGGGTTAGTGTGAGCCCTGATACAATGATGGAGGTCTTTACAGCGAAAGGGAAGTTTGGACACAGACACACAGGAGAGACAGCCACGTGAAGACAGAGGCGGAGATTGGAGTGATGCAGCCATGAGCATCAGAAACACCAGCAGAGACCTGGGAGAGCCGAGACCTTACACATGGGTAGTAAAATTTCCAGAAAGATACAAGAGCCAGGCAGAGGAGAAGCAATAATAATAAATTCCTCTGTGCTAAAAAAGAGTGCTCAAAGCAAGTACGTTTACCAAATCCCAGGCTGGATTAATAAAACAGCCACTTGAGGAATATCCTGGTAAAAATTCCTGAAATTTAAGGAAAAAAAAAAATCTCTCATACTCTGGACTGAAAGGGAAAGAATCAGCTTGCACCAGATTTGTCTTCCAAAACATTGGATAACATTTAAATAACATTGGAATAACAGTGGAATAACATTTAAAACTGCTTCGAGGAAAGAAGCCAAGATTACTGTGTAACCATTAAGGTAAAAGGCGAATATTCTTTCTGCAAAGATTCAGAGAATAAATCGCACATCTACTTCCATTTGATGAAAATACTTGAGACCTCTAATCAGACTGTAAATAAAGCAGAAAAAAGACCTCAAGGTTGGCGTGATGCGCAAGGAGCTTTGCAGAGTGCGTGTTGTGATACATGTAAAATGATACCATGGTCAGGAATGTGTACCATGCGTGCTAACTAAGGATCTTAGAGTAGAAACAATTCTACCAGCAAAACGTAATAGTAGCCGGGAAATGAAAGCAGTAAACTCCCTGGTGGAGCAGTGGCCCGCGTGCCCCATCTGGGCCTGGGAGCCTGCAGGGTAGCTGTGATGTCCTCAGGGTTTCTTACTGATGAAGGAGTGGAGTTTGGTGGTGGGAGAGACATCATTTTGCTCTGCGTTTCTGTCGTTACATATACTAGTAGAGAAATAGGTGTCCATTGTACCAGGTATAGAGTGGTATCCACTAGTGAAATGGAAAATTATGGTAAAATTTTCACGTCTGGATAAGAAAAATTAGTCTAAGTGATGCCCTAGACTGGAATGGTGATAGACCCTCTTCTGGCTGAAGTTGCCAGGTCAGAGCAGCAGAGGACACAGAGACCCGTGGTTTCCAGCTCCTCTCCCTTCCCTGTGCCTCCTGGAGAAACCAGGGCCCGAGTCCAACCCATTCCAGGCAAGTACGGGCTCTGGAGGCCCAGTTGCAGGGCTGTGTTTTTGTTATCATTTGCAAAAGAGAAAATCAAGAAAATCCATTCTTTGTTTAGGGTTTGCCCTTTTGGTGGTGTGTGTGGGGGGGGCAGTGTGAAGATTCTTTTTTTATAATTTCAAGCATGCAGAAACGTTGGAAGCATAACACAAAGAACTCTGTGATCCCCCCTCTCAGATGCGCCAATTATTTACAATTTGCTCAGTTTGGTTTATTATTTATCTATGGAAACATTCTTCTTCCTGAACTGATTGAGAATAAGGTGCTGATCCTGTACCCGTGTGCCCCTAAATAGCTGAGTGTGTTCTCTTTTATAACCACAGGGTGATCAGAAGCAGGAGACAGCGTTTATACAATATCCCTAATGACAACCTCCATTCACGTTTCATATTTTTCTCATCTGGAATGGAAGCCCAGATCAGGCAGTATCGTTTCTCCTCAGTCTGTTTCAATGGGGAAACATTTTTCAGTATTTCTTTGTCCTTCTTGAGCTGATGAAAGGCAGGAGGCAGTTCTACAGAATGTCCCTGAGAAGGAGAAGCGCCCTGGCACCTAGGCGCTGGCAGCTGCCGCCGGTTGGGCTCCAGTGGTGCTCTTGGGAGGCCAGCACCCACAGGAAGGGCTCGGTGTCTCTTGCTGAGCCCCAGCCATCTCGCAGAACCCCAGGGCCACTCTGTGACCACGCTGGATCATGGCAAAGACAAAACCACCCTATAATCATGTCTGAAGACAGACAAAACATGACCATTGCCAAAGCCACAGTGTACCAGATGCCCCCTCTGGCTAGTGAGTGATGGCTTCTCTAGTCTGCTCTCCCCATAGATAGGACAGAAACCTCCCGGTTTCCTCTCTCCATGGGATTCTCCAGGCAAGAATACTGGAGTGGGTGGCCATGCCTTCCTCCAGAGGATCTTCCCAACCCAGGGATCAAACCCGCATCTCTTACATTTCCTGCATTGGCAGGCAGGTTCTTTACCACTAGCGCCACCTGGAAAGCCTGTACCAAGTCCCGTCCTCCGAACATGTTAGGTCCTTCTAAGATGCTGTGCTGTGATGAAGAATAAGGCCAGCTCTTCCAAACACAGGGATGCTCCTGGTCATCTTTTTTATGTTTTTTTTAAATTTATTTTTAATTGGAGGATAATTGCTTTACAATGTTGTGTTGGTTTCTGCTGTACAACAACGCAAATCAGTCATGAGTATACATAAATCCCCTCCCTCTTGAACCTCTCTCCCACCCCTCCCCACCCCACCCCTCTACCTTGTCACAGGGCAGCAGGTGCTTCTGGTCATCTGTGATTGATCCTCTCAACTGAGGCCCCAAAATAACTTTGGACAGCGTTTTGAAATAAATAAATTCTCTGTGTGTGGACTTTAAAAAATCTGTTGTGTGATCCCAGGCTGACTACTTATTGACATCACATTCACGTCTCATCATGTGCCTCCCGACGTGCTGGAACAGGTTGACCTGAAAAGGAAGCAATCTGTGGAGCAGAGATTCACTCTGCATGAGAGAGGAGGACGGACAGGCATCCGGAGCGAGCCTGGGCACGTTCCTCAGGTCTCCTTTAAGACTCAGTCCTTGAAGAGCAGGTTGAACTCTTGCTCCCAAAGATAAGATCAACTTTGCAGAGGAAATGTCAAAAATTGAAGAAATCAGAACAAAGCCGTTATTAATCATACCTTCACCTCAGGTAGCTGTTTCAAATACCTCCTGCGTGCAACATACCATAGTCAATACTAAGGCTATGAGAAAACAGTTCTTGCCCTCAAGCAACTCACAGTCTAACTGTGTTAAGTTGATAATTAAATATGCCCAGAGTATTGTGGAATGTGAAAGTGCATGTTCAAAGATGACTTCCTGGGGAAATGATGCTACAGGGCAGGATAGGAACTAAGCCTCCAGATGGCCCACAGGACATAATAAAGACTGTTTGCAGTAAAGAATGAATGATGGGGGACTTCCCTGGTGGTCCAGGGAGTAACACTCCACGCTCCCAATGCAGTGGGCTTGGGTTCAATCCCTGGGTGGAGAACTAGATGCCACTTGCCACAACAAAAGATCTCACATGCCAAAACTAAGACCTAGCACAGCCAAATAAATAATATTAAAAAAAAAAAAAAAGAATAGTGGCTCCTCTCTACTACTAGGTCTGGGCTGAACTACTTAATACCCCAATCGCCTGACTAAAGCCAGGAAAAAGTCAGACAATGTGTTTAAAAAACATAGTCTTCCTAAAAGCCTCAAAGAACCAGACAGGGAAGAGTCACGAGGGACAAGGTCTAGAATGCGGTAGGAATCAAGGGAATGAAGTTCCCAGGCAAAAGCAGTCCCGATACTGGACTTCATCCCCAGGCTCCTCCTCTCAGGCACGCTGCTGCTTACGGTTACCCTCCAGCTAGAGCGCACGCTCCATCAGGGCAGGTACGGGCTGCCTGCACCGCCCAGGAGGCTGGGGCTCTGCCGGCCTGGGCCCTCGGAGGGGGGCTCCGTGACCACTGTCTGAGGCTGCACGCACCCACCTCCGCCTCGACTGGCAAGGTCACAGGGTCTTTCCTCCTTTCTAGGGTCCCATCTCTTTGCCTGTGAGTGACTCCTCCAGAGCTCTGTGGCCTCTCTGATCTCGGGACTGGGCCCTGGGCCCTGCGACCCAGAGTTGCTGTGAAGTGGATAGACAGCGGAGCAGCCTCCCTGCCCTCCTTCCTCCGCCACTTTCTCTGCAGAAGGCGGAAGGTGCGGGGCGGGGGGTGGATTGGCTCAATTATACTCTGAGCCAGGGTCTGCTTCCCGCATTTCTCTTTGTATTTAAAAAAAATTTTTATTGATTGATTTTTGGCCTCGCCAAGCAGCTTGTGGGATCTTAGTTCCCTAATCAGGGATCGCATCCGTGCCCCTGCAGTGGAAGCACCAGGGAAGTCCCCCTCTCCAGTATTTTAACAATAATTTAAATCTAGAGTCAACCCCCTGAGGTGGTTATCATGAGACTTTTATATGGGAGAGTGAGCCGAGGTTTAGAACAGGTGAGCTAGGTCTCCTCCCTCCACTCACTCACCTGGCTGCCCTCAAGGGAGTACCTGCCAGGACCAGCATCCGCCTCTCTCCCCAGTTTGAAGTTGGCTTCTACTTCCTGAGGCTCAGGTCTTGAGCAGGTGATTGAGCTTCCCTGGAAGTTAGGGAACTGGGTGGGGCCCCACCTCTGTGCCGGCTGCTGTCAACAGGCCCTGGGGAGCCGAAGCTGAGGGCCGTGCTGGCTCAGGGCAGGGTTCAGGGCTGGGAGCTGGGGTGGGTGGCAGCCCCTGCCCTGTCCCCTCACCAGGTTTGAGAGGACCCAGACCATTGGGGGCATCGGAGACAGGCGAGCTGGCTGAGGGCCCTCATCTACGCTGGGACCTCAGGGAGGATGGGAGTCTGAGACCTGCAGAGGGTTTCATAACCCGAGTCCCCAGTCACAGGATATGTGACTTAAGACCTTCCTAAAGGGTGCTGGACATGCCAGAGTCCCCCTCCTCTGACCCTCAGGCCCTTTTCTACGACCTTTTCTAGTTCTACCTCAGGCCATGCCTAGCTCTTGAGTGTTGCTTCAAGCCTCGGTTCAGAAGAGGCTGCACTCATCCCAAGGTCTCTCTCTTTCTCCTGCTTCTCCTCTCACGGCCTCTCAGCTGTCATCTCTTTATTGACTGTGGCTGTTGCCTCCTTACTGTGCCTCCCTTTTCATCTCTGGGCTGATTCAGATCAAAATCCTGCTCTTTCTTCAGAGCCGGCAGGGCCTTAATAGGAACTATTCCTGCCCTCAGGGTCTTCTCACAGGTTTGACCCTATTTGACCCTTTTACCCCGTGAGAGTTAGACCATAAAGAAGGCTGAGTGCTGAAGAATTGCTTTTGAACTGTGTGTTGGAGAAGACTCTTGAGAGTCCCTTGGACTGCAAAGAGATCAAACCAGTCAATCCTAAAGGAAATCAATCCTGAATATACATTGGAAGGACTGATGATGAAGCTGAAGCTCCAATACTTTGGCCACCTGATGCGAAGAGCTGACTCATTGGAAAAGACCCTGATGCTGGGACAGATTGAAGGTAGAAGAAGGGAACAACAGAGAATGAGATGGTTGGATGGCATCACTGACTCGATAGACATGAGTTTAAGCAAGCTTTGGGAGTTGGTAATGGACAGGGAAGGCTGGCGTGTTGCAGTCCATGGGGTCGCAAAGAGTAGGACACAACTGAACAACTGAACTGACCCCACTGAGGGCTTCCCAAGTGGCGCTAGTGGTAAAGAACCCACCTGCCAATGCAGGAGACGTAAGAGATGAGGGTTTGATTCTGGGGTCAGGAAGATCCCCTGGAGGAGGGCATGGTGACCCACCCCAGTATTCTTGCCTGGAGAATTTCATGGACAGAGGAGCCTGGTGGATTACAGTCCATAGGGTCACAAAGAGATGGACACAACTGAAGTGCTTTAGCACGCACACACCCTACTGAACCCCCATGCCTACCTGATTTTCCTTTATTTCACAAACCTTCTTGGCTCTGGTTTCCCCAGCGAGTGCTCATTTCAACTCAACAAACATTCCTTGAGATTCCAGGAGAGTTTTAGTCTCTGCCTTCAAGAAACCTTTAAATTTGTAGTGAAAATAAGACACTTCCACAGGTGATCAAAATATGTGATGTGGTGAATATTTCAGCTGATGAAGAAACAAAGTGCTACTGGAGCCAAGAGGGAGAGACTAGTTCCACATGAGTAGAGGGAAAGGGGTGGGGCAGGTCTAGGAAGGCTTCTTGGAGGAGGTGGCACTGAGCTGGGCTTGAAAGCTTCAGAAAGTCCAGAAGGGTGAAAGAGGACATTGGACAGGAGAGTGTGCTTGGAGAGTCACTAGCTTTCCGCTATGGCTCAAGTACAAGTTGAGCGAGAAAGAGGGAGATAGAGATAGGATATTATCAAAGGACGGTTGAAATTATGTCATTGATGGTCTTCAGGTCAAGTTCAGAAGCTTAAACTTTTATAGAAAAAGAGGAACCAGAGAAGAATTTTGAGTCAAGAAATGCCGAAGACTCAATCTGGAAGGCATTCTTTTCCCTAGTCACCAAGTCTACATCCTCAACTGCTTTAAGAACCGAGCAAGTCTCTCCATCCGTTAGGTCACCACACCTCCATTCAGCCGCCACTTTCTCTCATCTGGATGGACACGGCACTGCCCTAACTAGTCCTCCAGTCTCCAGATGCCCCTCTGGCATGTCCACTCCTAATGTACTCCTCCCCCAGGAGCTACACTGGGTTGTTGTCAAAGTGCAGATGCAATCGTGTCCATTTTCTGGCCTTGTGACTTGCAGAGGCTTCACATTATTCTCAGGATAAAGCCAACATTCCTTACATATTACACACCTGTCCTTTCCTGTCTCTTGCCATTCCTGCCACCTTACTAAACAGTTTGTAATTCTGCATTCCCTTTCTCCATGGGGATGCCCCCTCCACTCATCAACTGGCTTGATGGGGTCAAAGTTCCGCTCCGGTGCCATTCCCCCCCAGGGACCTGGCCCTGCCTCCCACCTCCCCAGGCTTCCTGTTGTTTTAACACTTATCACACAGTGTTGAAATGGGTGTTGATTTATTATTTTCCCCTGCTCTCTGATTTATGATCGGATCTGCATTCCCACAGAGCAGGTGCTTGGGGCTCAAAAAAAAAAAGTGTTCTCAAATGTGTGAAGAAGTGTTCACTTCCTCCCTAGACGGACTGACCTCTCCTGCCCACACACTCCATGCCCTCTGGACAAATTATTTGCTCCTGTTTCTTCATCTTTTCTGCTTTTCTTTGCCTCTCTGTCTACAGTGATGACTATGGCGCTGTAGGAAGAGAACACACAAAGTCATTTCCAGATAACATCTCTGTGAAAATTCTGGAGTGAAAAGCCAAATGGTTAACAGCGGTGGCCTCTGGGCAGTGGGGCAGGGGATGATAGTGTATTGGTTCCATTTTCTCTAATTTCTTAAATTGACTATATTTTGTAATGGGAAAATACTCTTTTTTTCTTTTCTCCTTTTTGTTAGAAAGACTGAAAAAGCTTAGTTTCAGGCAGAATAGTATGTATATTAAATGGTTATCTGTCTAGAAAAAGAAAATCAGAAAAAAACATATATTTATAAAATTTCTCTTGAAGGACACATATATGGGCAATGTCAATCACTTCCTTGGAGGGGAGCTAGGAGGCCAGGGCCTAGAGAGGCAGGCTTTTCACCAAGTCCCTAAGTATGTTTTGGAGCTTCCCAGATGGCTCAGTGGTAGGGAATCTGCCTGCTAATACAGGAAATGCAGGTTCAATCGCTAGGTTGGAAAGATCCCCTGGAGAAGGAAATGCCTTCAGGGCTTCCCTGATAGCTCAGTTGGTAAAGAATCTGCCTGCAACGCAGGAGACCCCAGTTTGATTACTGGGTCGGGAAGATCCGCTGGGGGAGGGATAGGCTACCCACTCTGGTATTCTTGGGCTTTGCTTGTGGTTCAGCTGGTGAAGAATCCGCCTGCAATGCAGGAGACCTGGGTTCAATCCCTAGGTTGGGAAGATCTCCTGAAAAAAAAAGGCTTCTCCAGTATTCTGGCCTGGAGAATTCCATGGACTATATAGTCCACGGGGTCGCAAAGGGTCGGACATGACTTAGTGACAGAAACAACAATGAGAAACTACATTTTGGATTTTGAACCATGGGCAAAAGATAAAGTGTGATTGCAAAGAGCTGAGTTTGACTTTCGACCCTCAGATGACCGAGGGAACCTCCCATTGCCCGTCTGTGAAATGGAGGAAGCATATCCCGGGTCACAGGGTGATGGGGCGGCGGGCTCTGGGGCGCCCCCTGGAGGCAGGCCGGGGCCTCTGCTCCCCTAGTGCTCCCTCCCTCTCGCTCTTCCTTGTCCTCCAAATGAAGCTGTCAAGGCCGAATTGTGTCTGCCAATACATCTCCCCCGGAGTTGCCCGCCTTGGCTCCCTGCCTGTTGGAACACAGCTAATAGCGTGGAGCAAAAGCCACCCTTGGAGGCGCTGGGCATCTCGGAGCGGCCAGACAGCTCTTTGTGTTTTCTCAGGCTCTCAGCTTGCCAGCTAGTTCCACACATTAGAAATATTTTGGGTCAGCACTGCAGTTTTCAACCACACAGATTGGTTTTGTTTCATGACTACTTCCTTATAATAGCTCTGGGAAAAACTGCACTGGGCCGCATCCCAAACCACGTCCCTGGCGTGGCCAGCTACATTCAAGATGGTGTCTTTGGGTAGAACCGTAAAAGAAGCCGAGATTTCCTGCAACTTACTAGGATTTGGTCTGGAAAAAAAGGAGTGTTTGGGTTGAGTTTCTCAAGGGCTGTCATCACCATGACCTTCAAGCTGTTTGAGGCAGGAAGAGGAGCTTAATTTGCCATGTTCCTGCCTGTTTAGATATTCCTGCTTTTCTCTGCAGCCCCGTGGATTTCTTTCTCCTGTACGTGGATATTTATTGAGTGTTGATGAGAAGTACTTTCTTTGTTGACTGGGATAGAGCTGCCAGATTTGGCAGATAAAAATACAGGGCACTGGTTAAATCATCATTTCAGATAAACAACCTTTTTTTTTTTTTAAGTATGTCCTGTGCAATAACTGGGGCACGTATACATTAAAGATTATTCATCACTGTAGTCTTAGGATGTCCCATGTAATATTCTCATACTTAAACTAAAAATTATTCATTGTTGATTTGAAATTCAGATTTAACCGAGTGTCCTGTATTCTCTCTGGCAACCTTGCCTATGAAGGGCACGGATGAATCCTCCGTAGCCCTCACGAGTGTAAATGAATTCATCATATTCTTTTCTGAGCATATACATGGGAAAGGTGAGGGGCACGGGCTCGGGGCACTTGAGGTCGGAGATAAGAGCGGACACCTCCTTCTGGGACAGGATGAAGGGAACTCAGCCCCTGGGCACCTGGTGGGTGCTCCTCATGAAGAGTGGACCTCAGACCCTCCCCGTGCTGCCCTAGCAGTGATGCTAACACTCAGAGCAATGCCCTCTCTGCACCACCCTGAGTCCAGCCTCGAAAGTCCCCCTCCTTCTATGGCAATTTCCTCGGGTACCAGAAAAGGATCTTCAAGGGATGCATTGGAGATTTCTATCATCTGTCCATGTTTTGGCTAAGAAAGTGTTTGCTGTGACTGCTGGTTACACCTCTTTCCATCTGGTTTCTCGTGGTTTCCAGGACTGTCCTCTCTGCAAGGCCAATCAGAGCTTGGATTTTCAGGAATATTTCTCACCTGCTCGATTCTGCTCCCCTGAGAGCCTCTGCTGAGCAGAGTTCCACAGATAGTGTCCTCGTTTATTTTTCTGTTTATAGAGCAGAGCAAGGTCCACGTCCTTGTTCTAAGGCAACACCGTAGCTAAAATCCACCCCTTAGTTTACCCCCAGTTTTGATTTTCCTGGTTGAGAACCATTACTTTCTTAATTTTTTTTAACGTTGTTCAATTGCTAAGTCATGTCTGACTCTTTACGACCCTGTGGACACCAGGCTTCTCTGTCCATGGGCTTCTCCAGGCAAGAATACTGGAGTAGGTTGCTATGTCCTCCTCCAGGGGACCTTCCTGCCCCAGGGATTGAATCTGAATTGCTTATGTCTCCCACATTGGCAGGTGGGGTTCTTTACCACTAGGGCCACCTGGGAAGCCAGTCAACTTTGATCCAGAGCCATTTATTACCTTGATAATTCTTAAGAAGCAATGCAATATTAAAATCAATCAATTAATCCATACAAATAAATATTTGAAGCCTAAGAGAAAATGAAAGAAATGAGGCTCGGCAAAACTGCGTTATGCCACGTCATTGACTTTTATAATCTTTTGCGAATAGCTGTAAATCAATAGATGTGGAGAGTCTGTGGTGT
Organism: Bos mutus; assembly: GCF_027580195.1. Taxonomy (NCBI): domain Eukaryota; kingdom Metazoa; phylum Chordata; class Mammalia; order Artiodactyla; family Bovidae; genus Bos; species Bos mutus. Next base: position 6,890,337 of record NC_091629.1, read on the forward strand.
TGCCCTGGCCACCATCATCTTGCTGAAATAGAACTCAGCTCTGGATTTCGTCTCCTGTGTATTACTGCTGACCTTATGGCTTTTCCGGGTGTCTTTCATAAATCTGGGTACCCGAGAATGGCAAGCCCCTTCAGAACACAAACTGTGTTCTCATTGCAACTTTTAGCCTTTGTTCTCTGGGGCATCTTGAGCAAGATGTGTAAATATTCTTATCCTGGATCTTTTAAAATATTTGGGAAAAAGAGCAATAGATCTTTTTATTTTGCTTAGAAAAGTTAAACTGGAAAACAGTTAAGACATAAAACTCTCATGAGAAGGGAAACCTACTGCTTAACTCAACAGTAAATATTTACATAATTACTATAAAATGGATCGTTAACATATAAATATATTTGGAGAATGAAAGAGGGAAAATAGAAGTAGGTAGTTGTGTGAAAACATTGGAGCTGAAGTTAATATGTACCAGAAGCTAAAACGTTTTCTGTATTCCCACTCGGAGTGGGGCTTAGGGTGGGGCTGCTGTTTTTCATTATAAACCCATAATCCTTGACTGTCAGGGTTCTTAGTTGAGACAACAATCTACTCTAGCTTTTTTCTTAAGAAGACAGGAGTTTAAGGACTAGCTGGAGCTCCAAGAATCTCAGGGAGATGTGAAGAGGCTGGGTTTGTATGGTGGGTCCCATGCTGGGCTGCAGAAATGGCCACTGCCTGGACACCCACTGCCCTGCTGTCAGCCACAGCCTCCTTGCTACAACCTGGGCCACAAAATGCAGGTCCCCCTGCCAGGCTCCAGGTCAAAGGTGTGGGAGGTCAAGGGATGGGCAGAACCCACCTCCCACAGTCCAGAGCCATGCTGAGAAGCATCAAGGCTTAAACACTGCTGGGAAGGCAGGTTTTCATGATGTGGAACTGTTCAAATGGATTTTATTTTTTGAAGCCAAGCGTACGTGTTACTTTGATGAAAATAAAAGGAATAAAAAAAGAAAAGGGCTTTATGAGCTGGAAGTAGAGCCAGCTTCTAGGCTCATCAAGCACTCTTAATAGGATGAGTTGGCATTTTCACGTGGTCGGCAGAAGGTTATTTGAAGATGGGTTTTTAGCTCACTTCCTCTTGAAGGATGGGTGTAGCCCTCTTGCTGGCTGCATTCAAGAGCAACTGCATTCATGAGTCTAGTCCTTACGTAGGAAGGAAAAGCGTTTGCAAAGCCAATGCCTTCTCTTCAGTTTTATTCCAGGCTCCTGACCCTCCTCCTTCCCCAGGCCCCTCAAGATTGACATTTGAGAACTGATTATCCTAAAGCAGTCATCTTAAACCACACTGTGTCAGGGCAGATGGCTGATTGAGGCATGACAGGACAGGTGTCTGTGAAGGAGGGAGCAAGTGGATCCACCAAGGTGTATATTTATAGCAGCTGGAGTTAAAAATACAAGCAGCTTGGTCCCAAAGCCTGGGCCTGTTGAGATGGTGTGGGGACCTCAATCTGTGATGAGCGAGGCCTGAGGTGCTGAGGTCTGAGTGGGGTGAGGAGGAAGGCCTCTTGCCACAGAAAGCTGGAAGAGATGGGCAACGTGGAGGTTGGACCACCGGAGGTGACCAGCCACCTACAGCCTGAGGTCTCTGCCCACATCTCGCCAGGTGGAGCTCAGATCGTGGAACATAGAGGGGAGTTGCAGGACATGTTTATGAAATCTGCAGCACAGGGGAGGACTTTCCAAAGAGTTTCACATGTCATCATGGTGTTTACCCCTGAGCTTCACTGAGAGATAATGAACATATGACGCCATCTTAGTTTTAGGTGTACAGCATAAAGACTTGATATTTGTATAGATACGTATATGAGGAATGATCATGGTGATGTTTCCTTAACACCCATCACTACCCACACTTACTCTTTGTGTTTTTTTTTTTTAATTGTGGACCATTTTTAAAGTCTTTATTGAGTTTGTTACAATACTGCTTCTGTTTTATGTTTTGAGTTTTTGGCTGTGAGGCACATGGGATCTTATCTCCCCGAACAGGGATTGAACCTGCACTCCCTGCATTGGAAGGCAAAATCGTAACCACTGGACTGCCATTGAAGTCCCCACTGTTACTCTTTATTCATAATAAGACTTATTGGCAAGTTTGTCACTGATGTACATTGTATTGTATCTATTGAAATGAACTTCCTGAGAGAGAGGGGACATTAGAGAAAACTGCTTTTGTGGTGAAGACACTGTTCTGAAGGAAGAAAAAAGCTGCCAGGAAGACAGGAGGAGGACCTTTGCCCACCCTAGGGGGACCCACTGCAGAACAAGTCCCCATGCAGGATGCAGATGCAGAACAGACCTTGGGAGCCCCGTTGCAGGCCTGGACTCGCTGGCACATATGATGCCAGCTCCAAGGCACCGCCCACCAGGATTAGTCATCCAGGGAATGAAGCCAGCGAGCCCCTGATATGCTGCCCTGGGGAGAGGACAAGGCCAACGAGAGGAAAACACACAGGGAGGAGGAGGCCTGATCAAGGAGTGCCTGGGGGGTACCCACACATGAACTCTAAAAAGAGGTGTGTTTTTCAAAAGAGAGAGAGCTGGGAAGAAGCATACTAATGGGAGACCTGGGAGTGGGCAGACATGAGCCTCGTTCCCTGCATCTCGCACATACCGTGGCAGGGCTGTGGGGTCAGGCTTTGCCCTGGGGAGCTGGGCAGCTACAGTTCTGAGCATTTAGAAAAATAATCATTGTGCCCATGGGTGCCTCTGAGTGCTCAAAGAAAGGAGTCAGCAGGGTCCTCCTTGGGAAGCTGCCCAGAGACCCTGACGAAAGCGGAGAGTTGTATGTATCAAACTCCCTGCATCCTCTCCTTGTTTCTTCCTACTCACCCCTACCCTCCCAGCCCCCAAAGCAGAAAACAACACAGGAGTGACAACAGTGGCCAGCTGACAGAGAGCAGTGGAAAAAACGCAAACTCGATTTTCAAGTCTGCCTGAGCACCCAACCCTGTTTATACGACTTTCCAAGTGGTTAAAGTCAATGAATACCAGCGCCGGGTTTTAGGACACCCCCAGGTGTCTTTATTCCACGGGCGATTGCGAAATTCTAAAACTAAAACGATTTTAAGTCCCTGCACTTTCAAATAAGCTCACACCTTGCAGTCTTTACAAGCGCACACTTTCAGAGGGAAGGAGATTGTGAAATCCAACAGCAGCCAGATTCTAGCAGGCCGGCCGCGGCAATCAAAACACCACTTGGTATTTGAGTAACGCTCTGCGGCTTTGAGAGCACTTTCCTGGGTTAGTGACTAAACCTGTGAATTAAGACAAAAGATGACTGTTCTAGCCTCCACGTTGCGCTTGAGGTAGATACGGAGACGGGCCCTTCCTCTGGCATGAAGCTACGTAGCTCATCTCTGAAGTTCCAGTCTGTCAATAGCTGGTGGAGGTGCTGTTTGAAAAGAAGCTGGTGGCCCAGGCCTGGGCAGCAGTGACGTTGTTTGGGCCAGGCAGAAAGGGTGATCGATGCAGGGCTTCAGGTCATGGCCAGAGAAGGGGAAGAGAAGGCAGTTCCAGGTTGGCTCTCCCACCGTGCTGCACTTGGCTGGGAGTTCTGGGGAAGCACCCTGAGCAGCTGGCCAAGTTAGCAATGACCCTGTGAGCAGCAAGGCCCAGACTGAAATCTGGGACCATTTCTTCCGGAGCTCACACCCCTGCCAGCCTGGGGAGCTGCCTCTCAGTTGAATTCCTAGAACTGAGCTGTGTTTGAAAGACAAGGGTCTCCTTATGTGGGCCTGCCTGCATCCTAACAGGCTGATGTTTAATTTAAAGCAGCACCATGGAAATTGAAGAATGGAGAACAAACTTGGTTTTAAAGAAAATAAATATGGGAACTTTCCTGGCGGTCCAGTGGTTGAGATTTCACCTTCCAATCCAGAGGGTTTGGTTTTGATCCTGATCAGGGAGCTAAGATCCCACATGCCTCAGGGCCGAGAAACCAAAACATACAACGGAAGCAATCGGGTAACAAATTCAATGAAGACTTTAAAAATGGCACACATTCAAAAAAAAATCTAAGAAGAAAAGAAATACGAGACAAAAACATATGTCTCATGGAAACACAGTCTGAAGAGGTTCAGGAGGCCTTCTGCTGAATCAAGAAATCGTACCCTGCTCAGGGCTGGCCCATCCATCCACTCCACCCAGAAGGGCTCACATGCGGTCTGCTTGAGGTTTTGACGTCTTTTGGGCAGGACGGCTCAGGGTCCCTCACGGGAGAGGGACAGCTCATTGAGAAAATGGCAAAAGGTAGAGAAATGACTCAAAAGGCCAATGAGACCATCCAGAAAGAGTTAATGGGGGTGCAATTAGTGAGATTCGGGTATCTGTCTCCAGAAATCTCATCCAACAGGTACACTGGGTGTTTAAAGAATAAACTAACGTTAAGGACATAAAAATGCACGTCATACCAACAGTTGATTTGTGTCGTGAATGATATTCACACACACAATGTACAGCTGAACTGAATACAGTTTTTCAATCTATATGTGAGACTGTGGCAAATCAATAATTTTGGCAATCGTATTAGCTGCAGATATCCAACACATAGACCCACACACTCCTGGAATTTGGCACAGCTTATCTGTATTTTAGGAAGTCATAACTAAAGCTGCAAAAATATGTTCGGGTTCACTTTATCAATCCAGGGACTGATGTATTATTTTATATTTCACTCTGAAAAAATAAAATTAAAAAAAAACTTTAGGGTAGAAAAATACATTTCAGAAGAATCTTTACTTCATTTTTAAATTGCCCATATCTGGCTATATGCTATTTAACTTATTTTAGGGTTTTTACCATGGATAGTTAGATCTAAGTGAAAAAAGAATTATACCATTCCCCAGGGTATAATATACATGATAGAAAATGACTGTCCTTCTGTATTCACATCGACACAGACAATTAGGAAAAGGATAATCTGGGATCTAATTTATTTTCTGCAGTTGCCATAAAAAGCAAATGTCTATTTTCACTTGGGAAATGAGATACATGATAAAAATCAGATTAAAAGATGCAGATAGTTAACACTGTTTATACGTACTTTAAACCCTCAGAGAATGTTCTTAATGTTTTATTTCCCATTCATTTGCTAGGTTCTATGATTAGATTTGGGTGCAAGGAAGTTTCTGGAAATTTACCTCACAGAAAAACCATGTACCACATGTCCTTAGTATACACTTTAAAGAGTCAGGTATGGTCTCCAGATTTCAACTTTTCTACTTAAGTTCTGGCAGTTTGCTACACGTCAGTGACATTGGATCATGCTTTACATTCTATTTCATGATGATTCAGGCAGATTCAGTGTCTAAGTGTCTTTTTAGGAGGATTGCATACTTTATTACAATATATAGACAATGCTGCATAAACAATTTCTAGCCTAAATGGATGGCAACTGCACATTTTTACTTGCTGAGGCCAAATCTTCAGAATCATTCTTTATTTTTTAAATATTTATTTATTTATGTATTTGGCTGTGCCAAGTCTTCATTTCGGCATGTGGTATCTAGTTCCCTGACTAGGAATCAAACCCAGGCCCCTGCATTTGAAGCGTGGGGTCCTAATCACAGGACAGCCAGGAAAGTTCCTGGATTCAACTTATTCGTGTACTAAGTCCATTGCTAGATTGATCTACTGTTGGGGTGCCAAATGGATCTTAGTTCTGTTGTCCAGGTTAGCCAAGGCTTGCACAAACAGTACCAAGGAGAGGAGCTGGCTGCCGGACGCAGAGCCAGGGCTTAGGTTAGAAACGGAGTTAACATTTATGACATGTTTATGTAATCTGGACACATGTAACTATAATTTGAAACACACGTTGCTACTCTAAAAAAAAACCTATTTATTATTTTTGGCTGTGCTGGGTCTTCGCTGGTGTTCGAGGTCTTTCTCTAGTTGTGGTGAATGGGGGCTATTCTCTAGTTGTGGTGTGTGGGCTTCTCGTTGCAGTGGCTACTCCTGTTGCAGAGCACAGGCTCTACGCACCCAGGCTTCAGTAACTGTGGTGCACGGGCTTAGTTGCCCTGAGGCATGTGGGATCTTAGTTCCTCAACTAGGGATCAAACCTTCAACATCTACATCGGAAGGAAAATTCTTTTTCTTTTTTAAAAAAGTTATTTATTTAAAAAAAAAAGTTATTTATTTTTAATTGAACAATAATTGCTTTATAATATTGAGTTGGTTTCTGCCATACATCAACGTGAATCAGCCACAAGTATACACTCTTGTATACTCTCTTGTGTATACTCTCTCCCACCTCCCACCCCATCCCACCCCTCTAGGTTGTCACAGAGCCCCGGTTTGAATTCCTTCAGTCATACAGCAAATTCCCACTGGCTATCTATTTTACAGAAGGCAGATTCTTAACCACTGGACCATCTGGGAAGCCCCCACACTGTTCTTTTGATTTTAAAAGCTAAACGTAAATATGCCCCAACAGTGGGAAAGACCCTTTGCCTCTAGGAAGAGTCAACTGGGGATCAGAGGTCAGGAGGTCAGCGGGCAGGAGAGTTTTTTTGCACAAAATGTCCTTTTATACTGTTAATTTAATATGAGCACATGCTGTCATTAAAAATAAACCAAAAAACCAAAAACAATGGCTGCGCCTGGTAAACAGTGGCTTCTACAGACCGAAGGAAATTGGAATTTTCATTGGCTCTGGGAGCCATCCAAGCAGGGTCCAAAGTCAGTGAGAGTTACTTGGTGCACTTACTGTAGATGAGTTTTTATATATATAGTTTTATTTATTTACTTTTGGCTGTGCTGGGTCTTCACTGTGTGTGGACTTCTCTCTAGTTGTGGCAAGTGGAGACTGCTCTCTAGTTGCGGTGCTCGGGCCTCTCATTTTGGCAGCTTTTCTTGTTGCAGAGCATGGGCTTTCAGGCCCAAAGGCTTCAGTATTTGTGGCTCCTGGGCTCCAGAGCACAGGCATTGTGGCACTCAGGCTTAGTTGTTCCTTGGCAGGTGGAATCTTCCCAGATCAGGGATCGAACCTGTGTCTCCTGCATCAGCAGGTGTATTCTTTACCTCTGAGCCACCAGGAAAGCCCTGTAGATGAGATTTAAAGAGCTCACCATTTTCTGGAGACAATGCCTCCTAGCTATTGTCTGGAGAAGGGCAAAGAGGCTCCCCAGATCCCAGTAAGAAGCAGGCAACCTAAAACGTACCCAACGCCAAACAAGCCATGAGTTGTGACATGTTTCAGCTGTAGCTGGGCAAGGGAGAGTGAATCACAGGTGAGAAAATGTGGTCACAAGGAGAAGTCGGGTTAAGGGTTTGCCAGGTGACTCCAAGAATGTGTCAGAAGCGGCTGCCCCGGCAGGCTGACCTCGACCTTCAGTTGCAGCAGGACAGCCATGGCCAAAAGGACCTGATAAGGGGATCATTTAAGGATATCGGGTCTCCTTTGATCTGTCTTTATATCCAGTAAGTAACTTTCTTGGCTTCCTTTGCATTTCAATGTGTGTTTTCTTTCTGGGGAGAGACAGGGCTGACGGCTGGTTAAAACACGTCCTGTCACAATGCACCTCTCCGTTGGGAGTGAGTGTGTTAACACTCGGCAGTGCCATGAGCCAGTCCAGAGTGAGTTTGGATTCAGGAGCCAGTGTCATATAGGGAGCCCACACAGACTTGGAATGAGAGGAACCAGCTCCCATTCTCAGCTTCTCCTCTCATTAATGTGGAATCTTGACCTTGTTAACCTAACCTCTGAGCTTCAGCTTCTCCTGTACAAGATGGAAATGAGCTTGGGTGAAAACCAAGAAAATACAGGCAAAACGCTTGAGATGATGTCATGTGATAGACATTTGAGATATGGTTCTCTCTCACTGTCCCATATATAAAGGACCATGTTTTTGTTGTTGAGTCACTAAGTTGTGTCTGACTCTTTGCCATCCCATGGACTGGAGCCCGCCAAGTTCCTCTATCCATAGTGTTTTCTAGGCAAGAATACTGGAGTGGGTTGCCATTTCCTTCTCCAGGGGATCTTTCCAACTTAGGGACTGAACCTACATCTCCTGCATTGGCAGATGGATTCTTTACCACGGAGCCACCAGGAAGCCCACAAATGACCATGCGTTTCATTTCAGTCATGTTCGACTGTCTGCCAGCCTACGGACTGTAGCCTGCCAGGCTCCCCTGTCCATGAAGATTCCCCAGGCACAAATACTGAAATGAGTTGCCATGCCCTCCTCCCGGGGATCTTCCCAATCCAGGGATCGAACCTGTATCTCTTATGTCTCCTGCATTGGCAGGCGGGTTCTTTACCACAAATGCCATCTGGGAGCCCTATTCATGACCATATTGAAGATTAAATTAGTGGGGAACTGTAGATCCGGCCCTTAGGATTCATGAAGGTCAGCACCGTGCAGAAGCAAGCAGTAGAGAAACCAGGTGCAGGATGGGGTGAACCAGATGGCGCCTAAGAGGCCAAGTTCAGTTTTGAACAAGCCCAAACATGGTGGGTGAGGGTAGAACAGCGCCTATGGCTCCATCGGAAAGAGAAGGTTTGGTCAGCAATCACCTAGTGAGAGGAGAGAAACTGTAGTTTTTCCTCATTCCTCCCTTTTCTCAACATGCGAATGTGATGGAGATGACGTTGCCCAGAAAGGGATCCCTCTCTGGCCTGCACGCCCCTTCAGTTACTGCATCCTCTCTCCTCCCTCTCCTCTGTCTGCTCCCAACTCCCAGCAGGGCCCTCCCTTCCCTCCCACGTCCGCAGCAGGGCTCCAGGTGAGGGCGGCCTTTTGCACCATCCTCCTGTGCTTTGACTTGTTGCCTCTCCTGCCTGCTCCCTTAGCCTTTACTCTGAAGGCTGCCAATGACAGAGTCCCCAGTGACCTTCGTGGGGTTCCATCAACCCGCACATCTCAGTCTTCCTCTTTCTTGACCGGTTTGTGGCTCTGGCCACATTCGACCAATTCCTCCTCGTGACATGACTGTTTTCAGTTGGCTTGGGGAACACCACGCTCCCTTGGTTTTCTCCTGTCCCTCACTGCTGCTTTGGAGTCTCAAGTGCACCCCCAAATGCTGCCCACTGGGGTGCTCAGGCATAGTCAGGAGTCCTCTTCCTTCCAGGGATCTCATCAGTCTCCCAGCCAGCAGCAGTGTGATGTCTTCCACGTTCGTATCTCAGGCCCAGACCTTATTTCCAAGTTCATGGGCAAAACCCTAGGTGAATAGACATCTCAAGCCTCCAACTCTTCTTCTTTTTTGACTTAGGAACACCAACTTGATTTTGTCCAGGAAGGATGTTAAAAGAAAAAAAAAAGACCTGACTATTTAAAATCACCTTCATTTCACAAAAGGATGTGTTGACATTTTAAAAATAGAAAGGGCATAGTCCCAGAATCACGCCTCCAGGTTTTTCTCCTTCCCTCAAATCTTGCTGCTTCTCATTTTAGTAAATGACAATTTCGTGCTTTCAGCTGCTGCTTTGGACTGAATTGTGTCCCCCAAATCCTCATATTGAAGCCCTAAGCCCCCCGTGTGAGTGTACTGGAGAGAAAACCTTATGGTAATTTAAATGAGGTCATAAAGGTAGCCTTGATCCCATAGAATTGGCATCCTTTTAAGAAGAGAAGGAGATACAGAGAGACCTGTCAACAAATTTGTCTTCAAACTACAGTCAGCCTTAACCTGCCACTAATCACTGACAGTGTTCAGGCTGTTGGGTGATTGCCATAACCTCTTAGCTCATCTTTCTATGTTGGATTTGTCACATCCGCACCCCAGTCTGTTCACCTATCAAAATAAACAAACAAAAACGAAACAAAATAGCCAGAGTAATGCTTTTATTTTATATACCTATGGATTTATTTTTTATTGAAGTATAGTTGATGTAGGCTTTCCTGATCGCTCAGTGGTAAAGAATTTGCCTGCCAGTTGAGGAGACTGGATTCAATCCCTGGCCTGGGAAGATTCCCTGGAGAAGGAAATTGCAACCCACTCCAATATTCCTTCCTGGAGAATCCCAGAGACAGAAGAGCCTGGAGGGCTACAGTTCATGGGGTTGCAAAGAGTTATACATGATTTAGTGACTGGACACGGAGAAGGCAATGGCAACCCACTCCAGTACTCTTGCCTGGAAAATCCCATGGATGGAGGAGCCTGGTAGGCTGCAGTCCATGGGGTCGCTGAGGGTCGGACACGACTGAGCAACTTCACTTTCACTTTACACTTTTCACTTTCATGCATTGGAGAAGGAAATGGCAACCCACTCCAGTGTTCTTGCCTGGAGAATCCCAGGGACGGGGGAGCCTGGTGGGCTGCCGTCTATGGGGTCGCACAGAGTCGGACAAGACTGAAGTGACTTAGCTTAGCAGCAGTGACTGGACAACAAATAGTTGACTTACAATGTGTTACTTCCTGGTGTACTGCGAAGTGAAACTATTTTTCGGATTCTTTCCTATTATCGATTATTATAAGATATTGGATATGGCTCCGTGTACTGTACGGTTTTGGTCCTTGTGTTTATGTTGTACATGTAGTGGTGTGTGCCTGCATGCTCAGTCGTGTCCAACTCTTTACAACCCTGTGGACTGGAGTCTGCCATGCTCCTCTGTTCATGGGATTTTCCAGGGAAAATCCTGGAGTGGGTTGCCATTTCCTCCTACAGGGGATCTTCCTGACCCAGGGACTGAACTGGCATCTCCTGCATTGGCAAGCGGATTCTTTACCATAGAGTCCCAGGAAGCCATGTATAGTATTGTATATGTATTAATTCCAAACTTTTAATTTATCCCCATCTCCCCTCCCCTTTGAGGGCTTCCCTGGTGGCTCAGAGGTTAGTGTCTGCCTGCAATGCAGGAGACCTGGGTTCGATCCCTGGGTTGGGAAGATCCCCTGGAGAAGGAAATGGCAACCCACTCCAGTATTCTTGCCTGGAGAATCCCATGGACAGAGGAGCCTGGTGGGCTACAGTCCATGGGGTTGCAAAGAGTCAGACACGACTGAGTGACCTCACTTTCACTTTCACTTTCACTTTCCCCTCCTGTTTAGTAACTATGTTTGCTTTCTATGTTTGAGTCTGTTTCTGTTTTGTAAATAAGTTCATTTGTATCATGTTTTTAGATTCCACATCTGAATGGTATTATATGTCTTTGTCTTTCTGATTTACTTCACTTAGAATGATCATCTCTAGGTCCATCCATATTTCTGCAAATGGCATTATTGCCAGAGCAATGCTTTTATTGCTGAAACAGAGTGTATCACTTCTGGGCTTGAGCACCTTGCATAGGCTTCTCCTCTTGTTCAGACAAAAGCCTTCATCTTTAAGAATGGCCTCCAAGGGGACTTCCCTGGCAGTCCGGTGGTTAGAACTTCATCCTCTAATGTGAGGGGGGTGTGTTCAACCTCTGAGGGGTAGGGAGCTAGGATCCCACGTGCCTCGGAGCCATAAAACCATAACATAAACAACAGAAGCAATAGTGTAACAAATCCAAGAAAGACTTTAAAAATGGTTGATTTGACTGATTGATGTTGATGTATGGCAGAAACCAACACAATATTGTAAAGCAATTATCATTCAGTTAAAAATAAATTTAAAAAACACATTTCGTAAGAAAAAAAACAAACAGAAGAATGGCCTCCAAGCCTTTACATCTATGTCCCCCTCGGCCATGTCCTATCTGAACTCAGCACCCTTCGATCTAGTCACCCTGCTTTCCAGCTGTTCCTCATGCACTGTGTCCTCCTCTCTTGCAGGAGGCCTTCCCTGACCACCCTACTGGGGCTGCACCCTTCCTTCCCCCCACACTCCCCCTCCATTCGCCGGCTCTGATTTCTCCACAGCACTGTCACCATCTAACACTGCTACGGTTCACTTGGTTATTGCCAGTCCTCCGCCACTAGGCTGTGTCCCGGGAGAGTAGGAATTGTTTTCTCTGTTGTGCATCACTGTGGCCCCAGACTGAGACCAGGCCTGCTCTAGAGTGGCACCCACTCCATAAAGATTTGTTGAATAGCTGCACTGATGAATGAATATCTGTTTCTTTACCTTTTTTTCCAGAAAACTCAATCTTTTGAAATAAAGCAGTCTTTAACACTGGTTTACATAACCACCTTTAAGAGAGATTTTTGCCCTTTAGAGAATAATTAACTGCACAGCTCATGAGCTAGGTGAACCCAGGCAGCCGGAGCCACAGGGCCACCTTGCAGCCACATACTCTTCATTGCAGGGAAATCCTGTAAAGAAAAAGAAATGTCTTGAAAGCGGTGTTTGTAAACCTGAAAGAAAAATAACATTCTAGCAGTATTCTTTAAAAAGTATAGGTTGGGAATTTTTAAGGATGCTTTTAAAGGCAAATTACTCGGGGTGCTTGGTTCATTTAGAAGAGACTCATCCTTTCTACCATCCATCTGGCACCAGAAAAGCCATCATTCTTGGGGACATGGGGAGTTTCCATTCTTCCAGGGTTGGGATGATCCTTGGAGAAACAGTATGTGGACTCCTTGGGACTTACTGGCAGGAAAAAAGGAAAATTATCTGGAACAACAGTGGTTCCAGTGTCCTGCCAGGGTCCACGTGGATCTGCTAATAGCCCCTGCCCAGGATGCAAGTCACAGGCAGCCTGACCTGGGCCTTCATCCTCCACCAAGCCCTCTCCGGCCCCAGGAGGGAGCCTGCCACTTGTGATGCAGCCAAGAACTGCTACTGGCACCCCGTGTTCTGATGGCTTTTGCAGAGACTGCTGACATGTTTTTCAGAATGTCAGAATCTCCTCTTCCAGGGAAAGCCTTCTACAGAACAGATTTAAAATCATATCAAGTCATAAAAAATATTCTTTCTGACAAAGAGGCAGGAGGAGCCAGGGGCTGCCTGACCTTTGGCAAGGGGTCAGCCTGGCCTGCCTGCAACTACTTACGGTAATTAATCCTCAAAGACCAGAAAGCCCAGAGCACTCAGTGTGCTAAGCTCACTGCCTCCCACATTCCTGGTAGGGGTTGATTATGGGGAGGCCAAGGGTCTTGGAGTTAGGCTTCTGCCATCTTGGATTATGAGGGCTGATTGCCTTCTGAGCATTTCTCTGGTTGAATGTCTGTGCTCATTCCTTAAAACTTCCTGAAACTGGCAGTGAAGAACTGGTGACATCAATGTGAAATGAAATGGGTAAGAGAAAAGCTTCACTGTTGTGACTGTTATTCAGCTGCTCAGTCGTGTCCAACTCTTTGCGACCCCATGCACTGCAGCACACCAGGCTTCCCTGTCCATCACCAACTCCCGGAGTTTGTTCAAACTCATGTCCACTGAGTCAGTGACACCATCCAACCATCTCATCGTCTGTTGCCCCTTCTCCTCCTGCCTTCAATCTTATCTCAGCATCTCATTTTCCAATGAGTTAGTTCTTTGCATCAGGTAGCTGAATGTCTGTGCCTGTTCCTTAAAACTTCCTGAAACAAGCAGTAAAGAACCGGCGACTTCAACGTGAAATGGAAAGGAATACGAGAAAAGCATCATGGGTATTTGTATAGCCTCCATCTTCAAGAAACACCAAGTACTTCACATCAGGGATGTCTTGAAATATGGTCCCCAGACTCCGAAGGCCCAGGTTGCCTTTTGTGCCTTGCCGTGGGCTGCTGGCTGGATATAAATGATTTGTTTCTCATCTTTAATAAGCTACTGAACATGGTCACAATGGTACATGCATCTGGTTTAAAAGTTCCAACTGTGCAAAGGCTTCATGAAGGACCCCCTCCCCCTCTCTCTGCTTTTGTCACAGGACTTTTCTTCTTTAAATCTTTTTTTATAATTTCACGTATTTTTGGCTGTCCTGGGTCTGTTGTTGGGGGGGTTTTCTCTAGTTGTGACAAGTGGAGGCTGCTCTCTAGTTGCGGTGCTCGGGCCTCTCACTGTGGAGGCTTCTGTTGTGGAGCACGGGCCTTAGGTCTAGCAGGCTTCAGTAATTGTGGCTCATGGGCTCTAGACCACAGGCTCAATAGTTGCAGAGCACCGGCTTAGTTGCTCCGTGGCATGTGGAATCTTCCTGGATCAGGGATCGAACCTGTGTCTCTCCTGCATTTGGCAGGCAGATTCTTTACTACTGAGCCACCAGGGAAGCCCTGAACTAAGTCTTAGAGTCAACTCTTAGTAAATTTATTTGGGGAGGGGGAAGCACTTTTCTGATACAGTCGTATAATATAGCATCCTTTGCTGGTTTTACAGTCTGGCCATGAAAAGAACTGTTCTTACAGCACCAGGGAAGTCCTGTTAGGGGACTTTTAGTTTTACGCAATCTCAGTTCACCTCCACATTTGCCATTAGAAACACAATGAAATCTGGTGCTCCATCTGTAGATTTATTCCAAATGTTTCAAACACTGGTGTTTGCTATGTAAATGTCAAGGATGTTTAAGATCTTTAGGGTCTAACTCTCTGAGGGTTGGGTCCCCTGTGTGTGATCACCAAAAAAACTCCGGCATGGCCCAACCAGTTATCTCCTTATCATCCCCTTGGGGGTGGCAAGAGCCGTGCAGGCAGCAGCAGATCCTGTCATGCAGAGACTTCTCAGCCTGCACGTATCTACATGGCTCCCAACCAGCTTTGCAAGGCACCCGCAGACATTGTACAATCACCTGGGGGGTAATTACTGCCTAGTCTTGCTGGCTGCCTCGCCATGAAGTCAGGGAGAAGGACTCCGCCACTCAGCCCCCAGGATCTTCTTCTGAGCCTGAGTTTAGAACAGGAGAACTGGTGAAGGTGGAAATATAGTCTTCCGTGCAGCTGTCAGGGCCTTTCGACCTCATCTTGCAAAAGCTGCAAAAATAAAATTAAAGTAAAATGGAAGTGAAAAGATTTCCCAAAGCCTTTGAAAGTCCTTTTTAATCAGATGCAGAAATGCTTCTCAGTAAATGGTGAAGTGCCAGTGAAGCAGGATCTGTTCTCAGTGAACCCAGGTGGACCTGGGTTTGGTTCTTGGCTTCTCAGTGGACCCAGGTGGACCTGGGTTTGGTTCTTGCCTTTGCTTCTTAAGAGCTGTTGGGTTCTGTTAACTTACTTTCTCTCTGCAAGCCTGTTTCCTAAGGTCTATGGGACCCGCCTTACCCTTCTCAGGGAATGGTGAACCTACACGCCCAGCAAGCAGGCTGTGCACTCTGAGGGATTAAGTAGGCAGCAGGGCACCACCCCCCTACCTGCTCCTAGGAGATGTTCATGTCTTCACTCTGGTCCATCCTGTTTTAGGCAAGATTGGGCCAACACCTGCAGACAGATCTTGTATTCAGGTGTGCTTTTAGAGTTTTTGGAAAGAATTCCAGCTCTCTCTCTACTCTATTAGTAATTTTACCAACTGGACTTTTTAACTTTCAAGATATTTTTGCCTTTCTCAGGTGGGCTATAAATAACAGCATACTTTAAAATTTCCTGATGGGCAATACTGTAAGCATTTAAAGTTATATGTCTTCATCTCAGCCAGTGTGAGAGTAAGTGAGTTGGAGAGAGAGTTGATATGAACTCTGATACTTTATGATTGTCTAATAAGATGGAGATCCCAGAATTTGTGTATGGGTTCCACATGAGGAAGCGTAATACCTGCATGGACCTCATTTTAGTGTCGGCATTAATTTCTTGGCCAGGTTTTTAAAAGGTGTTCATAAATAA
Source organism: Bos mutus (assembly GCF_027580195.1). Classification (NCBI taxonomy): domain Eukaryota; kingdom Metazoa; phylum Chordata; class Mammalia; order Artiodactyla; family Bovidae; genus Bos; species Bos mutus. Next base: position 6,905,958 of record NC_091629.1, read on the forward strand.
GAAAACTTTTTTATAAGATCCTTCTAGTTTCTGTTGAGTGTGTATGAACAGAAATGATACCAGAGAAAATACAGGTATCTCAGCTGCTAAAACCTGTGTGTAATGTGAAAGTAATGGTTGTATTTTGGTAGGAGCACAGTGGAAAAAGAGTTCTCAACATAAATATCAGACAAGCATGGGAGGTGTCCCGTGATTCATAAAGGTTACAATTATCATTATCATTTTCTCCCTGTGCTGCAAATAAGTTATCCTGTTTTAAAAAGAAACAATTCATTCTCTGCAGTAATCAATCAAGAACCTTCTGTGTTCTCCTATATTCAATGTATCTTCTGGCCAAGGACTGCCAAAAACGTACCATATTTCCTTTCTTATCTATGGTGTTGGTGATTGGATTACCTGGCGTGGTCCTGTACTCTCACTCTTTGAAGCCCAGTAGTTTCTGAGAGTGGAGCCAGGTCAGATCAAAGAAGCAACAGGAAGATGTTTGGGAAGTATCTCATGACTGCATCCTGTGTCCATACTGTGCAGTTGTGCTTGAAGCAGAAGGGATTTAGTACAGGATATTGACTGGCTGAAAGGAGCAGGGGGAGGGCAGAAGAAGCCGAGTTGGGCTGAGTGGCCAGCTTCCACATTCCAGCAGCAGGCACAGGAGAGCTGAGGGCCAGGCCACATGCGGAAGCTGCCTGCAGACCTGGGAGACCTCCCCTGCAGCGACTGGCCCCAGATCTACAGGATTCGGCTACAGTGCATACCAGCAGGCTGGGGGCTCTGTGCCCCGCCTCTCCCCATATAATTCCCTTCTAAATTCAAGTCTTGCATGAATGCCTCCAATTAGCAGCAGCTGAACCTCACGTAGAGCCCTAGCTGCTCAGGAGCTCCAGAAGTGCCCTTTCTTATCCTAGGTCCCAGGACAGGAGGCACATTAGAGTGAGGCTCGAGCACAAACAGTAAGCAGATCCCACACACCTCACAGGCCTGCCAGTATTGTTCCTCTGAGGGATAGGGCTGCATGGGCCCTATCCCACTGCAGAATAAGAATAAGACTTCCCAGGGCCAGTGGCAGGCGACACTGGTACATTCCTGAAGTCCAGCCCGGAAGAATCCCGTTGAGAAATGGAAGGTCAGAGCTGGCAAATGGAGTGAGTGATGCTGCTGAGACCTCAGGTCCCATCCCAAAGAGTGAAGTGCTGGATGGAGGGCTGAGTGTTTGGGCCCCATGCGGTGAGAATCTAATTCAAGAGAAGGACAAACGATCTGTTTTTGTTCCCATGTTACCTGTGATTAATTCTTAATGGCTTCTTGAAGCACTAAATTAAGATTTTTCAGGTTCAGTGGAGAAGAAAGCTGAGATGTATTAGGAATATCTGCTGTAGGCACAGTTAGGGGTGACTTGAGTGTAAAGAAGGAAGTGTGGGAGACTCAAGCTTGTGCTTGTGTCCAAGAAGACAGAGAGGGGAGGTTAGAGGGCCTGAGAAGTTAGAGGTGCTCTGCTTGGAGAGAGTGAGCAAGAGGGCAACACGAAGTCCCTCCTTGATGGAGGAGGACTGTACATTGAACTTTACATGGAACACCATGAATGCAATACGGAATAACACTCGACTATTCATCTTGAAGTTAGCCATGAAGCCTTTCTTTTTTTTTTTGGTCATAGGATAACCAAACAATTTAAGTGCACACAAAAAAGGCTGGTGGTAGTAACTGGATTATTTAAAAAAAATTTTTTTTAATTGAAGTTGCTTTACAATATTGTGTTAGTTTCTGCTGTGAGCTAAGTGAATCAGCTGTGTATACATAGATCCTCTCTTTGTCACTGCAGAGCATTGAGTAGAACTTCCTGTGCTATACAGTAGGTTCTCATTAGTTATCTGTTTATTCATAATAGTGTATATATCAATCCCAATCTTCCTATCCATCCTACCCTCCTTCCCGGCCTTGGTGTCCATATGTTTGTTCTCTACGTCTGTGTCTTTATTTCTGCTTTGAAAATAGGTTCATCTATTTGTGGTAATTGACTTATATAATGGAAATATCCATCCTGAGTTGATTCCTAGTCTCAAGTGATGTCAGCAGATGACAAAGCCATGTGCTCACCATCCTTAAACCCTGAAGGCAGCAGGTGGCTCCACACTGCTCACTCCATACCTTCCTGAACAACCTTAGGCTATGGTGCAGTGAGGCTGGAATTCTGCACACCCCAGTTGGACTTTTCAGTTCCATTAAGAAAAGAACAATATGAATTATAAACTTTTTAGATATCTGTACAAAATGACTGAAACAAAAGTAGCCCAGAAGTGGCTCTGCAGAAATTAACTCTAAGTCACTGCTGAGGGCAATTAGTAACCGAATATTTCCAAACTGTTTTAGAATGCTTGAAAGGTTATTCTCTAAAGTTGCTCAGACAAACTGCTATCAACCTTATTTTTACTTTAGATTTTCTTTTTCTCTCACTTGTCTTCACTTTTTCTGTCTTTCACTCCTACATTATGTGACCATGATTGAAAGGGAAATATACAATATTATTGTCAAAATATCATTTTCATTTCAAAATAGAAATGCCATTTTCAAATGCTTGAGACCAAAAAAATCAAACCATAGAAGTATATAAAAAACATAAAAAGAAAAACATGGAACTTCCTCCCCATATTCATCCCCAAAGGCACCCTTTGTTAATAGAGGCATATTTGAAAAAATCTTATCTACCATGAATAGTTTTATGTTCTTTTCTGTGAATATACAATTTACATTTTCCTATCAAAATTTCCTTAATCCATTTGTTATAAGCCAACAAACCAGTAAGTGAGAGAATATTTTTTTAAAAACCAGATTTACTTTTATCTCCAAAATCACTGCAGATGGTGACTGCAGCCATGACACTTGCTCCTTGGAAGAAAAGCTATGACCAACCTAGACAGCATATTAAAAAGCAGAGACATTACTTTCCCAACAAAGTCCATCTAGTCAAAGCTACAGTTTTTCCAGTAGTCATGTATGGATGTGAGAGTTGGACTATAAAGAAAGCTGAGTGCTGAAGAATTGATGCTTTTGAACTGTGGTGTTGGAGAAGACTCTTGAGAGTCCCTTGGACGGCAAGGAGATCAAACCAGTCAATCCTAAAGAATATCAGTCTTGAATATTCATTGGAAAGACTGATGCTGAAGCTGAAACCCCAATACTTTGGCCACCTGATGCAAGGAACCGACTCATTGGAAAAGACCCTGATGCTGGGAAAGATTGAAGGTAGGAGGAAAAGGAGATGACAGAGGATGAGATGGTTGGATGGCATCACCAACTCTCTGGACATGAGTGTGCACAAGCTCCGGGAGTTGGTGAAGGACAGGGAGTCCTGGCATGCTGCAGTCCATGGGGTCGCAAAGAATTGGACACAACTGAGGGACTGAACTGACTGATTATGTATCTACTTATCTATCCATCTATCATCTCTCCACATACAATACACATACACACTTACATAGATATGTATTAAATATCATACAACCTTTAGAATGATCTTAATTAAACTTTTTGTGGAGAGAAGCAATGATTAAATCAAAGCATATTATTACAACTATTATTAGCTGTTATACCCAGAGTTCCTCCATCTCTCCCAGGATCCCCATGACTCATGGCCTGAGTAAGCACACATCAACTTAGGCTTCTGAGGAAGGTTGTCTGCATCTCTTGACATTGTTATTGATACCTGCTCTAATGCATGTGTGAATGCTTGGTCACTCAATCATGTCTGACTTTTTGAGACCACATGGACTGCAGCCCACCAGTCTCCTCTGTCCATGGGATTTCCCAGGCAAGAATACTAGAGTGGCTTGCCATGCCCTTCTCCAGGGGAATCTTCCCAACCCAGAGAACATCTCTTGCATCTCCTGAACTGGCAGATGGATTCTTTACCCCTGACCACCTGGGAAGCCCACATACTCTAATACCCGTCTCTTAACAAAGTGTTTATTACTCAAACAATATGATTTACATTCAATGGAAAATTACTCTTGACTACATTTTAGTGATGGCTTCAGGGCATGAGTGATGAGAAATGTCAGGCTTCATGTGTTGTCCAGGATGAGCCCTGAAGCTCTGGTGAGGCCATTAGGAGTGCACTCCGTGTGCAGTCTCTCTCATGGCCTGGAGTCTTGTTTGCTTTCTATAAAATTCTAAGGGCATTTCCAAAGCCCTGAAAAATAAATAACAGCACAAGGCAAAATCTTTCAAAGTGTCCCCGTAGATCACAAATCTAATTAGAGTCCAGGCAGCCTTGTGGAGTATTTCTCTCCCCACTGACAGAGGGCCTCAGCATTAAAGATGTTTCTCTGGGGTTTCTAAGTGACTTCTGAGCAGGTGCCATAAAAACACCAATGTGTGGCCAGAGGAGGGTCATAGTAAACACAATCTCTTTGTTAGTGTAAATTCTGGAGACGCAGAGGAGGGAGCAGAAACCGGGAAAGCTTAGGCATTTATGTTCCCACGTGAAGAGTGGCCAGAGGAGACAAATAAGGTGTTGGGGAGAAGACACACAGAAAGACCTCGTGATGGTGACGGGTCTTCCCAGAGATCACACTCTAGCTTCGTGTTGCCTAAGGTCTCTAAACTCTACACCAGGGGCTGGCAGACTCCCAAAAGTTGCTGTTCCTGCAATGCAGTTTACTGCTTAAAAGATCCAATTGAGTCTAGTTCTGTTGAAGTAGGACCCAGCCTCACACATCTACTCGCTGTTAATAGTGTCATCTCTGTCCTAATATTCTTCAGCTTGAAGGAAGTAAATTCTGGGTACTAAATATAGATAAACTGCAATGGTTCACGTACAGTTGTCTTGGCTCAAGTTCAAATGCATTGTGACTCTTGGCCTAATAAAACCCATGGTTTATTCTCAGCTTCTATAAGAAGATGATGGTGGTTTTCCATTTAGTCTCCTATAAGGAAATTAGAAATGAAACATCTTTATTTTCTCCAGAATTTTTATGTAAAGTTTAACTACAAGGTGTTCACCATATTTTCAAAGATGGGTCACCATCCTTTCTAGCTGTTGGATTCCTCCAAGTGTAGAAACAAGTAGTGTCAATGTCATTTGCCATTTGTACATTAGCAAGGTATATGCTCTGCTGCTTCCGCTGCTGCTGCTAAGTCGCTTCAGTTGTGCCTGACTCTGTGTGACCCTATAGACGGCAGCCCACCAGGCTCCCCTGTCCACGGGATTCTCCAGGCAAGAATACTGGAATGGATTGCTATTTCCTTCTCCAAGCTATATGCTCAGTGGGGTTAATAGCAAGGAAATAGACGCAACTGTTCTTTTGGCCAATTTGACGATATTAATCTTGATCTGCTGATCTGAAACCACACATGTGAAAACAAATAGTCTTGGCTTTGATGCATGGTGCCCAAAAGACAGTGACTGATCAGAAAAATTCCAGCATCCTTTCTTCAAAAATACTTTTAAAAGGAATTTTGCAATGAAAGTTTCCATTTTCCTATGGAGGGTGATGCCCTGGGGCCCACTGAGCTCAGCACTGTCTCCAGTGGCCCTCATCTAGTCTTTCAAGGGCTGGACAGGCCCCTGAGGGCTGGCTCCTGTGGCCTGTTCTCTCTCATCAGCAGGTATGGACACAGGCCTTGTGCCCCAGTGGTGTGTGCCCATGGACAGGAGCACTGAATTCCCGAGTGGAAGTTTCACTCATTCATGGGACAGTTATCATCCAGTGCCTGAGGTCTGTTGTTGAGGGCCGGGCACTCTCTAGGCACCACAGATAGAACAAGAGAGAATGTTCCTGCCTCTTGAAGCTTATATTTTAGTGAGAAGACAAACAATAAATGAGGGAAGTAAGCAGAAAGGTGTGAGTACTAAGAGGGAAAGAAGGTTTATTGAAGGGATGGGGAGCATGAGTATCATCGAGCACGGCAGCTAGTGGGGGTTATTTGCTTGAATGTAACCATTTGTCCATCCTGGCTTGTGACGAGCAGGTTAGCCCTTCCAGTCTTGGGTCCGCTACTTGACAGAGTGCTCCCAACTTTGAGTAGGAATTAGTGTCTGCGAGTTGCATGTCATTAACATGAAATGGGGTGCCAGCTGTCACTGGCCATAATTAAAATGGAGCGTTATGGCCTTATAATTTTGTTAATGCAAAACCATCTTGCTGGGAGTGGGAACAAATGAAGGATGAATTTTATTAAGTGCAAGTACTTGCTCAGACAATTCCTTAAAACTCCCTCAAATGCCGCACGCAGTGCGCCAGGAGATGTGGGTGGAGATGCACCTCCTTTGATGTGTGGTACAGAGTGGCAGCTGCACAGAGCGGGACAAAGCTTCCACACGTCCATCAGATGTCCAGTGAGGGTGAAACATGCAAGGGACGCATAGAAGACACAGCTGTGCTCCGAGTGGTGGGCATTTAGTGACATCTAAGGGGATGTCTTTGTTAAATTCATTAATCTCTTGATAAGACTGCAAGTTCTGACTTCTCAGGGAAAGGCAATGAGAACAAAGTGCTTGGGTGTGGGAGGTGGCTCTTTCCTGGGGCAGCTGTGAAGTCCTACCAGGGGGTGAACTACTGATTACACAAAAGGAGAGCAGCCGCAGGGGAGCCTCTGGGGTGGGGGTCCCTGTCCCACATAGCGCCACCAACCTGGCAGGCTGGGAAGGCAGGGATCTGGGATTGAGCTGCCAGGTGACAGCTGCGGCCACAGCCCCAGTGGACCCCACAGGGCCATCCTCCAGGCCGGAAGCTGGGGAAGTGAGGACAGCGACCCCGATTCAGCTGTTTGGGATTAATTCCGAACATTTGGCGTCACATCTGGTGTCAGTGATTTGGTTACTGTTTCACATATTTCATTTCACGTTGGTATTAAGGGATGAAGCCAGCCATCCACAGAGGCAGGGAGAGTGGAAAAAGAGCCCACTTCTGAGCAAGTCCTCGGGTCACGAGGTTAATCCACTCCCGCGGCTCCTGTAAAAACTGCTAATTGAGGCATGGCTCAAGTCCTGGAGCGCAGGCAGCATCCTTGCCCTGATTATCACCACATCCTCATGGATGCTCCTTCAGCTCCTGGCCCAACTGCCTTTCCATGGATGCTATCTGGTACCCGGACCGACATCTCATTTTTTCAGAAACGGCTTTTGGAACATTAAGTTTTTAGTGTCATTTCCCCATAATTATTGGTTCTGTGAAAAGAGAAGAGAAAATCTATAATGCGACAATCGGGCGGCAGTAATAGACCTGTGATCAGAGCGAACAGCTGGGTGAAAAGTCACACATGTGAGGCGCTGTCGTTATTACTGGACCACAGGTTGGAAAGGGCCTGGCCAGGAATGACTGTTCCTCCTGTGAGCAGCAGGTCTCCGTGCAAAGAACACAGAGCATTTGGGGTTGAACCCGGGTTGTGTAGGTTCTGCCTTTTGCAAACTGTGTGGCTGTGGTCATGTCCTGGGCTCAGTGTCCCCACCTGCAAACGGGGACAGGACAGGTCTCAGATGGTCATTTGGAGTCGAGTGAAGGGAGTGAGCGAAGTGGACGATCTGCCCACTATAGTGGGCAGTCCCAACTGTAAGGCAGCCCTTGTGCTGGGGACACGGGCCTTCCGGGAATCCCTGCTCCTGCCCAAGCTCTGACCCGCCCTGGCCCTCTCCTTGCCCCCGTGTGCCTGCGTGCATGCCCGCACACACACACACACATCGCTCTCCCCAGTCATCTTCCTGCCACCTCCACACCTTCCTGCTGTTATCTTGGTCTCCCATTTCCTTTTTTCTCCCATCACCTTTCAGATCCAACTCTCCCTGAGTTTTAGCTGTAATTGTCCCCCAGGTGGGGTGTCACTGATTTCCTCCGAATTTCACACTCAGGAGTGACAGTGTGCCTCTAACTGCCTGCCACATCTGTCGGTCTGCCTGAGTAGATTCCTAACCCCAAGGCCAGAAATGCGCCCTCTGTTTGTCTGGTGGAAGTAGCCAGTGGGGAGATCTAAGGAACCCCTGAGCACCTGCTTTTTTGGTCACAAGATAAAAAAGGTGGTGTTGACAGTATATAATAGTTTTGCAGAGTGTCCTGTTAGTCTAACCCAAGTTGGAATTAAAGTGACTGCCTTTGATAAGATGGTGGGACCATCATTCCCTGGACAGAAGTGGAGGAGAACCCCAGACGGAAGATGCAGGGACCAGGGACTGAGGGGAGATTGTCCTTCATGGTCTCAACCAGTCCAGCCCACCATCTGCATCTGGGCATCTCAGAGCCCCCTTGGGGTTGGGGAGGGGAGCTGGCAGAACCCAGAGAGCTTTTGTGTTTCCAGAAACAAAGGACTTATTATGACTTTTCTTCTAATTCTAAAATATCTATTAAGCTTTCAAATGAGCCAAATACTATTTATAGGGTATCTAATAAGATGGTTCTTGCTCTCAGAGTCAGTTTTGAAAGCACAGTAATCACAGTTTTTTAGATAGTAAAGAAAAAATTTCCCCTGATATTCTAATGGCTGAGCCCACCCATGCTGCTGTTTCTGGCTGGGTGGCCCCACAGAGGCTGCCCTTGGCCAAGTGGGGAAGTGGACAGTGCTGGTCTTTCCCACCCAGGTCCAGCTCTCAGGAACCTCCCTCCAGGACTGAGTGCCCACTGCTCCCAGGAACCCCCGCGGCTATCTGGAACAAGCATTTTCTTCCCTGGGGAGCTCGGCACAGCCATCTTTCTCCAGACCCCTCGTGGATCACGTTCTAAATAAAGTAGCTCTTCACTACTAAGATGATCCATACAAAATTGAGGGCAGCAGTGGTCAAAAATCAGCAGTCTCACAGAGTTCACCTAATAGATGTCAGATTGAAAGAAACAGATAAATTATTTTAACTAATAGCCTAAGGGACCACAGAAGTGATTAGGCATTCAGTTTGAGGAATCAGAAGGGCCTGAGTTGAAACCCTGATGCTACCCCCTGGCTGTCTAATGTGGGTCACTGTCTCCCTCAGTTCTCAAATGGAGGTAATAATACCAAATTCAACCTTAAAATTCATGATCTGGAAGAATGCTCTTACTAATTGATGGGCGTTTACAGGTGAGCTTTGATGATAAGTTGGTAACAGAGCAGATCTTAGGTGGATGTCCTTTGTTTGGAAGGCCTGCTGAATGCCAAGTGCACCCCAAATGCCCAGGGCTGATTAAAGTGATTGACACGTATTAATGTGTGGAACTCTCATAACAACAACCCTCCAAGGTAGATACTATTATTATTATTCCCATTTTAGAGATAAGGAAATGGAGGCTCAGAGAGGTGAGGAACTTGCTCAAAGACACACAGCTAGAAAGGGCCAGATATGAGTTTCAAATCCATACAGTCTTCCTCCAGAGTCTGCGCTTGTAATCTCCCTGCACCTGGCTTCTCTCTGAGGCCTATAGTCTCCTCTGATTTTATTGTTGTTGTTGTTTTAGTCGCTAAATTGCACCTGACTCTTTCACAGCCTCATAGACTTGTAGCCCTGCCAGGCTCCTCTGTCTGTGAGATTTCCCAGGCAAGAAGACTGGAGTGGGTTGCCATTTCCTCCTCTAGGGAATCTTCATGACCCAGGGATCGAACCCATGACTCCTGCATTAGCAGGCAAATTCTTTACCATTGAGCCACCTGGAAAGCCCAATCTACTCAGTTAAGAACTGGATTTTCAAAAGACTGTCTTATTAAAAGGTGGGCAAAGGACCTGAATAGACATCTGACAGATACAGACAGATACAGATGGTATCTGTATATCTTCAATATTTGGGGAAAAAAAAAAATTCCCTAACATCAACTCAGAGTTCACCAGACCAAAACAGCATTTTGCCAAAGCTGTGTGTGTGTCTGTAAGGGAGAACCCATGTTAACACAGCTCCTCTGAACAAGGAGCTGAGAGGTGAGGGAGTTGTTAGACATTAGACTTACTGGAATAGTTTCCTGGTAATTTAGGCCCGGGGTTTTCAGGACAAGGCTCTTAGTAAATGAGATCTTCGACATATTTGTGAGCAAATGGTGTGTGGGCTCATGTCAGGCACCACCTGTGCAGGAGTCAGAAGAAGTTTTTTAAAAATTCAAGCTGTTAGTGAAATCACGAAATCCGACACATGCAGAAACATCAACACTATGTCACTCAGAGGCCATGCTCAGACACATGTCACGTGGAACTAATAAACTCAGATGCTGAAATAGTCCTTCTGTCGTTGTTTTCTTTCTTGTGTAACACTATCGAAACTCAGAACATTGTAGGTCTGCGCAACAAATTGATTTTGACTCACTGTTTCAGGGCCTGAACGGAACTGAGCCAAGCCTAAAGGAACTCGGATTGAAAGAAAAATGGAAAATACCATTTTTTATGTAGATAGGGGGATTTCCAGGTGGCATCTCTGCTTGCCATCAGTGACAACTTCTACTTGGACTGCAGAAGGGAAGAAGTAGCTAGAAGGTTTATAAGCTGAAGCTTCTAAGTTCTGTCTGTAAGAATCTGAGAGGGGTAATCTGCTGAGTTAAAGCTCTTTCGTGGTCTGTGTAGGAATCCTGGTCTTCAGTGAGAGTAGAGGAAACTCATTTTTTTATCCTGTGGACTTCAATTTTCTTTAAAGGGTACCTCTTCTGGATCCTTCTTCCCTTGTGAGGTGGCCACACATTTGTAGAAATAAACTTACCATTCGGGACCCACCCTTGCTTTTGGCTTAGAGTAGACAAGTGTGTCTGCTCAGTCATGTCCAACTCTGCAACCCTCTGGACAGTAGCCCACCAGTCCATGGGATTCTCCAGACAAGAATACTGGAATGGGTTGCCATTTCCTCCTCCAGGGGATCTTTCCCACCCAGGGATCGAACCTGAGTCTCTTGTGTTGCAGGTGGATTCTTTACTGCTGAGCCACCAGTGAAGCCCCAGACAAAAGAACAGTGCCCCGCCCCTCCCCCCAAAGTCTGAGAGCTTTTTCTGGTTTTATAATTACTTGGCTGTAAATTACTTGGGGTTTAACTTTTGCTTCCATTATTATCCATATTATACTGGACGGTTTTCCATGCTGGCAGATTTAGTGCTTCCGAAAGGACCAGTGCAATCCTGTTTCCCTGAATAACTAGTTTTAGAATGGAAAAGAATGGGTAGAAATAACTCACCATCTTTTGACTTCTTCAAAAAGTGCATATTGTCAGTGGGATTGGCCTTCTGGCATAGATCTGCACCTCAAAGGGTTCACAGCAAGCAGGGTTTTAGTTCTAGAAAACGAAAGCAAGTTTTCAGTCTGCCATAAAGAAGCAAGTAAACATCATTAAGATGACTTTTCTGAAGATGAGTCGTATTTCTCTGTGACTACTTCAGAGATGCTCAAGGAAACAGTTACCATTAGAATTGCTTGATCATCTCCTCAAAAATGGGCTTCCCTGGTGGCTCAAATGGTAAAGAATTTGCCTGCAATGCAGGAGACCTGGGTTCAGTCCCTGGGTTGCAAAGATCTCCTGGAGAAGGAAATGGCCACCCACTCCAGTATTCTTGCCTGGAGAAGTCCATGGAGAGAGGAGCCTGGCAGGCTATAGTCCATGGGGTTGCAAAGAGTCAGACAGGACTAGGCGACTAGAACTTTCACTATTTTTCACTACTCAAAATGGTCAACAAAATCGATCATTTAAGGGGCCAGGTGATGCTCTCCATGTGCATTTCTCTATTATGCTAGTGTAGTTGGACAGATGGAGGCTACTCTGAAAATACATTAAGATGAAGCTAAGGGATGATCATTTTTAATCAAAATGAGACATGCGCGGCCCTTTCTCTCCTCCCAAGCATCCCCACAAGCCCGTCCCTCACGTATGAGGCCAGGTGCTCAGCCCCTAGAGAGGAAAGGTCTAGATTTCAGCCTGTGATTCATCATGACAATGCCTGTCACTGTTCCTCCAAGTCCACTCGGAGGAGTTAATTAGTTCTCAGCCAAACTGCCTCAGTTGGTGGCTGGAGTGAAGTTGATCCACCTAGATGGTCGTCTCGGTGGTTGCCTTTTCTGAAAGCTCATAATTGTGGTGTCTGTTCACCAGGGTTCATGTATGGATATGACGTGGATCCTACTACTTGGGGACATAGGACAGCGTCCCTGAGTCCCTTCTGGCTGGAACCCGCCTGGAGTGAGGGGCTGGTGGCTGCCGAGCCTGGAGCTCTCGCCCCCCGCCCTGCTAACTCTGGGGAGCGGCTGCTCCAGCACACCACACTCCCTCCCTGTCATTCTCCTCTGAACTTCCGCCTTCCCCAGAACGTCTTCCTCACATTGCACTGTTTGGTGTTATTTCTGAATTAGGCTGTTGGCACTGAGTCCGCAAATACTGCTCTAGTTTCCTGGTGATGCAGCGGCCCCTCTTTTCCACTCACTCATCTTCACCTCCAGGCATGGTGTGCAGAGTGCAAAGAGCTGGGCAGTTGGCAGATGCTCAGTAAACAGAGCGAACGATCAATTGATTGAGTGAGTGGGTGACTAATTGGTTGATTGATTGGAGCTCCCTGCTTTTTGCTTAGGTCACGGCAGTGCATCCCCCCAGGGACAGAGTGATGGACAATGTGCTTTTGAGGGATGGGCTGCACCCAGCTTAGCCTTAGAGGCCTCTTCCTCCAAGCCACCCAGCTCCAAGACTCACATTTGCATGATTAAATCCAGAGGGGCATCAAAGTGCTCAAAGCCTCAGGACTAACAAGCCTTGGTGGAGGTGGGGTAGGAGGCAGGAGAAGAGATTGTACCTGTGGCAAACCCAGGCTTTGCGGTCTTCTCTGGCTCAGGGCTCTATGCAGCCAAATAAAAATAAGTGCTAGAGGCCTGCTGGCTTCTGGCAGAATGAACTAATCAGAAATATGGTCAAAATGCCCCATCTGAACCTTCTAACTCCTGCTACAAGGGAGCTAGTGACTGTGTACATTCAAACAGCACAGGGAGAGTCTAGCTCCCCTGGTAGTTTTGACGCTGCAATGCTTATCTTCGTCTTTAGGTTTAACCTGGAACGCCGAGGACCTGAATTTCGTTATAAGCCAGTGACATTTTTAGCTGGCATCTCTTTGCTGGGAGCTGATTCCGTACGTGTACGGGTTTTGATTTTTGGAATAACGGTGCCTGGCAAAAATAATTATACAGAGGAATGTTCGTTATTGTAAACTCTTCTTAGATAGTAAAAGACAATTTGGTCAGATGAATTGCTAAATTGAGCTTGCCCTAATCAAGCTCAGCTGATTAATTTTAAAGATTTTTGACAATGGACATTTTAGGAGTGTTTAACCAGGCTAATGAGTGCTCTTAAAATAGCAATCGTATGATAACCACACTGTAAGCTGGATAAGTAAAAATATGTAATGGACACCTCACCCATTAGCCACAAAGGGAAAAATTATAGCCTATACATGTACATACATATATCTTCTTTTAGCTGAAATCCTGTAATTTATTGTATATGATTATAGAATAGGAACAAATACGGAAATGGTTTAGGCACTGATGAAATTTTATCAATAAAATATGTTGGAATGGTTTGTGGTAGCAGAGCATAAATAAAGTTTAAAAGAACCCCCCCCCATCCCAATATATAAGCAATGCAGACACACACACTCTATTTTACTCTGTTTTTGAATTAATAAAATTTAGATACACAGGGCACCTCTAACAGCCAAGGCCTTCTTTAACTTTGAAAATATGGTCCTTTTCAGGAGATTTCAAAATTCACTCCACATATACCTGAAAAACACAAATGCTCAATTGGGTGGTTTTCTTTGTGTGATAATAAAATGATCTGTTCTCTAACCTCTCATTTTTATCGTTGGCAGAAATGTGACTGTACTGTAACCCAAAAGACATCTGTTAGCAATTTGCAGTCTCCAAGCGGCCCATGGTTTTATAGGAGCTTCATCTGAAACTCTGATTCATTTGGTAAGAAGTCAGCTAACAGCTAACCTAAGCAGAGTGGGGGCAGCCATCCCGCACTGGGATCTGGGGAGGGGCTGGTTAAGAGTCCAGGCTCTGTCTCACAGCATCTGCCTGATCAGTTCAGTTCAGTCGCTCAGTTGTGTCTGCCTTTTTGCGACCCCATGGACTGCTGCATACCAGACTTCCCTGTCCATCACCAACTCTACTTTCTCTCATGTTGCCTCTTCCGGGCAGCTTGGTCCAGTAAGGAGCCCCCCGTTGTACATTCCCTGGGGCAAACACTTTAGTTTCTTGTGGCTGTTTCTTCCAGTCTTTACCTTCATATTTCTCACTTTCTCTGCTGTTTTTCATTTCATCACATCCGGACATTTTCTGTGGACTTGTAACAGCTGAGCATTCTCTGTAACATAGCCTTTTTCCTCCATCCTCCATTCAGTTGTATCTTGAAAGAATTGCACTGATGCAAACTAGTACATAGAGGATACGGATAAACAACAAGGTCCTTTTGCATTGCACAGGGAGCTATGTTCAATATCCTGTGTCAAACCATAATGACAAAGAATATGAAAAATAATATATATATGTGTATAACTGAGTCATTTTGCTGTACAGTCTAAATTAACACAACTTTGTAAGTCAACTATAGATCAATAAAATAAATTCTTAAAAAAGAGAAGGCTGTGTCAATAGTGTCGGCATTGTTAGGCACTTTTAACTACTGCTCACTGGAGAAGGCGATGGCACCCCACTCCAGTACTCTTGCCTGGAAAATCTCATGGACGGAGGAGCCTGGTGCGCTGCAGTCCTTGGGGTCACTAAGAGTTGGACACGACTGAGCAACTTCACTTTCACTTTTCCCTTTCATGCATTGGAGAAGGAAATGGCAACCCACTCCAGTGTTCTTGCTTGGAGAATCCCAGGGACGGGGAGCCTGGTGGGAGTTGGACATGACTGAAGTGACTTAGCAGCAGCAGCAGCAGCAGCAGCTTAGCCATGGAGTGTGCTGTTTCCTTTCTCATACAACATTTCCCTTCTTCCTGGAATAAATAATCAGTGTTTTGTTGTTACGGTTTTTTGTTTATTTGTTTGTTTTGCTTTTTTATAAACTGTTCCCCTCTGTGCTGGCCTGGACAAAGCTGTCCTCATAGAAAAGACCTGTACTACTTACTGCTGTCTGTATTGAATCCCGCTTCCTGGGTTGCTTTTCTTCTTCATTAATGCTCTTGATTTGCAGGGGGAAACGCTTCATTCTCGTGGAAGAATGTACGGTAGGTAAATTTGAGTCTGTGCAAAACTTGTATTGGAGATTTTTCTCAGGTGCTCTTTGTTCTTTGCCTGTCCATTTGTACTTGAGAGGGAGGTCCTTGGGATGTTCTTTGGAAGCTCGCTATGCAGATGGAGCTTGTCAGCTCAGGAACTTGTGCATTGAATGATTGTGTGGCCTCCTTGTTGGCCCTTAAGTCAGCATTTTCAGGGTGTTAGGAGAAGATTCCTACAATCCCAACTGCTCCCAGCCTCCATTTTCCAAGGGGCCAGAGGGCATCCTCCTGGGATTCTGGAAGCAAATTAGGAATGAAGGGAATCAACTAGAAGAATTTCACTTAAAAACCGTGTGTTCAAGGCCCAGGCTCATCCTGCTTTCTCTATCTATTTTTGGTCTCTTGGCATTTGGGATGGTAAGGAGGGTGCATGGGTGGGGGTGGGTTGGGATGGGCAGGCTCCTGATTTCTGGACAGGGGTGGGGGAATGAACTCCACTTCCCACCTCCCTGTCTTCAGTTCTGAGCCTTCCTGAATCCCATGGGAAAAAACTGATGCTTTTTTTAGCATCCCCTCTTCAAACTATATGGGCTTCTCGGTGGCTCAGATGGTGAAGAACCTGCTTCCAGTGTGGGAGACCTGGGTTCTATCCCGGCTCAGCAAAATCCTGTGGAGAAGGGAATGGCAACCTACTCCAATATTCTTGCCTGGAAAATCCCATGGACAGAGGCGCCTGGAGGGCTACAGTCCATGGGGTTGCAAAAAGCCAGCCATGACTGAGCAACTAACACTTCACTGCAAAGTACTGACCCAGTACTGATCACTATTCCAGTGATCTATGTTCTTTCACTCTGCATGTTAACTGCCTGTAGCTTTCAGAAATGTGTTCAAATCTTTCATCCTCTGATGTCCCCTTTACCAAAATCTTTGTCCTTGTGGCTTTGTATATTTTTTATTTTAAAGGGAAAGGAGATGCATGTATGTGGCTAATTGATCTCATTTAACCAGGAGCCTTCAGTTCAGTTCAGAGTCGCTCAGTCATGTCTGACTCTTTGCGATCCCATGAACTGCAGCACACCAGGCCTCCCTGTCCATCACCAACTCTCAGAGTTCACTCAGACTCACGTCCATCAAGTCAGTGATGCCACCCAGCCATCTCATCCTCTGTCGTCCCCTTCTCCTCCTGTCCCCAATCCCTCCCAGCATAGAGTCTTTTCCAGTGAGTCAATTCTGCGCATGGGGTGGCCAAAGTACTGGAGTTTCAGCTTTAGCATCATTCCTTCCAAAGAAATCCCAGGGCTGATCTCCTTCAGAATGGACTGGTTGGATCTCCTTGCAGTCCAAGGGACTCTCAAGAGTCTTCTCCAACACCACAGTTCAAAAGCATCAATTCTTCGGCGCTCAGCCTTCTTCACAGTCCAACTCTCACATCCATACATGACCACTGGAAAAACCATAGCCTTGACTAGACGCACCTTTGTTGGCAAAGTAATGTCTCTGCTTTTCAATATGCTATCTAGGTTGGTCATAGATACCAAAGAACTTCCTTTGAAAGTTGAAGAACTTTCCTTCCAAGGAGTAAGTGTCTTTTAATTTCACGGCTGCAGTCACCATCGGCAGTGATTTTGCAGCCCCAGAAAATAAAGTCTGACACTGTTTCCACTGTTTCCCCAGGAGGCTTAGACACATCAGTTTTGCTAACGTAATTTGACTGGCGTCGGTGACGAGGGAGAGAGCAGAGGGTTCCTACACTTCTGGGTGGTGACCTGTCCAGTGTCCACTCAGCACCCAGCGGAACTGGATGGGTTATTCTCCCAACCGAGGCAGGATGAAATTCTGTTTCTGGAAACTTCCTTTCATCTTTTAGACCTTCCCTAAATTGGTCAGCCACATTCATGACTTTGGGCAAAAATGATACATCAGAAAGGCAGAGAAAAATCTTTTGACTCACACTTTCTTAACTGGGGATCCATGGAATGGTGGTAGTCGGGGGAGTCTGTGGTTAAAATGTGCATGAAGTTGGGTGGGAGAAATATCATATCTTTTTTTTTCATATCTGTATTTTCAATAACTTCTAGTTGAAATTCAATCATGAATGCTGCAACAAACCACAGAGGTAAGTAATGGAAATATTTGTAACTTCATTACCAACAGAAATCACTGATGTTTTCATATCACAAAACAGTGGTTCTGGATACCTCTAATTATGATTTGGAAATTATTATCACTGGAAATTATGGTACTCATCAGACCTGTCGGTCTTATTTTTTTAATAGAAGCATGAGGTAACAACTTAATTTTTTTTTTTTTTTTGGTCATACCACTTGACTCGCAGGATCTCAGTTCCCTGATCAGGGATTGAACCTGGCCCACAACAATGAAAATGCTGCGTCCTAACCACTAAGTGACTAGAGAACTCCCCTTAAATATTTTAATACATATATTTCCATATATTTGGCTTATTTTGTAGTCCTATGTATCAATATCATGTTTTTGCAATCACAATACTTTTTGAGAACTTTGGGGCTGGTTCATTTAGTCACTGTCAGTGGGGCTCTCCATTCTTTTCTCCCTTGCAGCCTCAGCAAAAACTCTGACTATTCACCCCGTGTTCACAAGATCATGACGGTAGACCCAAGCCTCACATCCAGATATGGCCATGTGGGTGGAAGAAAAATCATCATTTCTTCACTTGTGACACTTTTCATAAACAAGAAAGTGTTTCTTAAAATTCCCTCCTCCTCCAGAAGACCTGCCCTTATGACACGTGCCCAGAAATGGGCACAGGGACATCCCTAGATAAATCACTGTCCAGGGGGTGGAACTGGCTTATGCATGAGTCACAGAGAAGCCCAGACACTGTGGCGACAAAAGTAGGCTCTCTTGAGAGTTCCCCAGTGGTCCAGTGGCTAATACTCTGTGCTTCTACTGCAGGGAGCCTGGGTTTGATCCCTGGTCAGGCAACTGAGATCCTACAAGCCTTGTGATCAAGAAAAGAAAAGAAAAAAAAAGCGGGTAGGGTTCTATTTGCAAAGATGAAATGGGGAGTGGCGCTGGTAGCCAGGTAGCTGTGCGTTACACTTAGGGAGCATTTCCGTTCTGTTAGGATGATGTCAATGGACTTGAATTGCTCCCCTTCCATAGAGAGACTGAACACCTCAGATTCTGTTACTTCCCAAGTCTCCGGAGGCACGTGCTGAGCCTCTGGTTCCATCTCAGGGGTGAGAGAGCTGCCTTGGTGTCCCTCTGGCCCGGGCTGTGCCATGTGGTCAGACATCAGCCTCCTCCTCTTTGCCACACTTTGTGTGCCCTGACCGGACTTGTGGGCTGGAACTCCACTTCACTCCAGTGTCCCGAATGGCTCATATGGTAAAGAATCCGCTTGCAATGCAGGAGATGTGGGTTCGATCCCTAGGTGGGGAAGATCCCCTGGAGGAGGAAATGGAAACCCACTCCAGTATTCTTGCCTGAAAAATCCCATGGACAGTGGAGCCTGGTGGGTTGCAGTCCATGGGGTCGCAAAGAGTTGAACACAACTGAGCGAATAGCATAGCACGCCTGCATCACAGGTCAGGCTCCCACGCCCACGAGAGGGTGGAGCCCCCCGCCCCGCCCCACCAAGATTCGTCATAGATGTGTCTTGTGGTGACCAGGTTTATTCTAAACCACACGGGCCCCCATGTTGGTGAATTGGACTTGGCATCTTCCAGTGGAATAAAACTGTTTTTAGTCCCATTTGTTCTTATGGCTTAAACTCAGGTGAACGTTTATCTCAAGTCTGCTGATATGATGCAGAGGGCAGGGCTTATCCACCCATCCTAAGGTGTCTTTGGATTTCTTTGTGAAGGCAGTTGGAGCCATCAAAGTACTCAATCAAACAACTCCTGTGGTTTTAAAATGGAATTTCCCTCTTGTCCCACCCTAGGTGTCCTGATGGGATTGTGTCTCCAGCTTATTATGCCCACAGCCCAGATTTTGAAAGCTGATCTTCTACCACAGTCTCTTGTTTTTCTAATTTGCATGTCTTCCCTCTTCTGCCCACAGTGGCAGAGACTGCTTCAGGGAAGCAGGAAAGCAGGAAAGGCCCTGGGTAGGCTGGTTTTCTCCCCGTGCCCAGCTGATGTGGCCAAAAGTCTGCCTCCTGTTCTAAACTCCTTGTAAAGCTGAGGTCCAAGAGGAGGTGATGGTCTGTTTGGAAGACCATAGAGCTGCAAATGTTGTGTCTATAAACCTGAAATCCATTTTTCCCTGAAAATCCCCTTGTGTCCTTCTTCCCCTCTGTGCTTCTAACACAAGTCACTCTGTGCCTGGGGCTGCACACACAGACCACAGCTCCAGGGCAGAGGAAGGGTGGGCTGAAGAAACCAAAAAGCAAATCAGCAAATATGGTGGTGGGTGCTGGGACAGGCACGGTTGTCCACAGGCAGACCTGGCAGAGGGCTGAAACTCTGGGGTGTCTGCGGGACTTCCCTGAAGCCGGATCCCACCTGGCCAAGCAAGTCCAGCCTGAAACAGAGAACAGCTTGAGGGGGCTTCTTCCAAAGGGTGGGGACCGCTGAGTCTGTCTGCCAGTCCCTTTCCAGCCTGCTGGATGCACTCTATCCATGTGCAGGACAGGGAAAGGGCTCTGAGTCAACCTGCAAACTGGACCATTGATCCAGTTTGTCTTCCTTTACTCTGCAAATTGGCCAGCCTTCCACCTGTAGCTCTCAGAAATGTGTTCAAATCTTTCATCCTCAGGTATCTCCTCTACCAAAATCTTTGCCCCTGTGGCTTTGTATATTTTTTCTTTTGAAGGGAAAGGAGATGCGTGTATGTGGCTAATTGATTGCATTTAACCAGGAGCTGTAGACTTGTCAATTTTTTTAAAGTTAATTTATTTGTTTTAATTCGAGGATAGTTACTCAACAATGCTATGATGGTTTTTTGCCATACCTCAACATGAATTGGCCATAGGTGTGCACGTGTCCCCCCGCCACCAGGTACCTACAAGCCTCGGGTTCTTTTTCTTAACATGCCGCAGTGTTGCTAGAGCTGAAATCACTTATTCAACCAAAGAGTCAAGGAAATCCACCCATGGTTATCATCGAAACCCTGGTACATGTGTGTGTGCTCAGTCGCTCAGTGGTGTCTGACTCATTGTGATACTCAGGACTGAGCCCTCCAGGCTCTTCTGTCCATGTCCATGGAATTCTCCAGGCAAGAATACTGTTGTGGGTTGCCATTTCCTACTCCAGGGAATCTTCCCAACCCAGGGATCGAACATGTGTCTCCTGTGTCTCCTACATGGGCAGGTAGATTCTTTACCACTGAGTTGGACCGTAAAGATGGCTGAATGCTGAAGAATTGATGCTTTTGAGTTGTGTTGGAGAAGACGCTTGTGAGCCCCTGAACAGCAAGGAAATCAAACCAGTCAATCTGAAAGGAAATCAACCCTGAATATTCACAGGAAGGACTGATGCTGAAGCTCCAATACTTTGGCCACCTGATGTGAAGAGCCGGTTCATTGAAAAAGATCCTGATGCTGGGAAAGACTGAAGCCAAAATCAGAAGGGGGCGACAGAGGGATGATATGGCTAGATAGTATCACTGACTCAATGGACATTAATTTGAGCAAACTCTGGGAGTTCGTGGAGGACATAGGAGCCTGGCATGCTGTAGTCCCTGGGGTTGCAAAGAGTAGAACATGACTTAGCAAGTGAACAACATCAACCTGATACTCAATAAAAATGTAATCATGCCCCCTCAATAGAAAGAAGATAAGAATACTCTATGTGTAGAGAAGAGAGTTTGATACATGCATTAATCAGAGCTACCGTATTTACTATATGCTATACACAAGTTCTATATTATTGATTGCATTTTACTCACTTGACTTATAAACCATAGAGACAAGGGAGGAGGCCAGCATGTTTCTCTTTATTTCTCCTTTCCTCTCCTATAATTTCAAGTTTATGGATGCTATTGCTTGGTTACTTGGTGCTTTATAACTATTTTATCTATTTATACAGACTAATAGTTATAAATTTATAGCTATTTTATCTTCACTGTGAATCATGCCCTTTAGTTTTATAAGGTGCTTTTATTGGTCTTGCTTAATCACTTTTTTGGTCTGAATTCCAAGTTGGCTGAAAAACCAGGACCCCTGCTTCCTTTGGATGTATGTGTATGCTTAGTCACTCAGTCATGTCCAAATCTTTGTGACCCCATGGACTGTAACCCACCAGGATCTTCTGTCCGTGGGGATTCTCCAGGCAAGAATACTAGAGTGGGTTGCCATGCCCTCCCCCAGGGGATCTTTCCAACCCAGGGATTGAACCCAGGTTTCCCACATTGCACGGGGAGTCTTTACCACCTGAGCCACTAGGGAAGACTTTGGGGATATTTTCCACTAAACTACCTTTACTTACCCTTTTACTTTCAATATTCTGATTTGCTTTAGTTGTGTCCCAGGTATATAGAATTTAGCTCTGCTTTATAATCAGATCTGGAAATATTCTTTCTCTTTGAGCATTAACCCTGTTTGTATTTGTTTATTGATGAAACTAGCATATGTTTAGTCTTAGTTCTGTTATATTATTCTATATTATGATTTGTTTTTAGAGTTTCTTTATAAGTCAACATAATTCCATTTTATTTGTTGGTCTGTTTGTTTACCTGTTTTTTTTTTTTTTTCTTTTATTATTTTTTTTTCTAATTTTATTTTATTTTTAAACTTTACATAATTGTATTAGTTTTGCCAAATATCAAAATGAATCCGCCACAGGTATACATGTGTTCCCCATCCCGAACCCTCCTCCCTCCTCCCTCCCCATACCATCCCTCTGGGCCGTCCCAGTGCACCAGCCCCAAGCATCCAGCATCGTGCATCGAACCTGGACTGGCAACTCGTTTCCTACATGATATTTTACATGTTTCCTTGCCATTCTCCCAGATCTTCCCACCCTCTCCCTCTCCCACAGAGTCCATAAGACTGTTCTATACATCAGTGTCTCTTTTGCTGTCTCATACACCGGGTTATTGTTACCATCTTTCTAAATTCCATATATATGCGTTAGTATACTGTATTTATGTTTTTCCTTCTGGCTTACTTCACTCTGTATAATAGGCTCCAGTTTCATCCACCTCATTAGAACTGATTCAAATGAATTCTTTTTAATGGCTGAGT
The DNA here is from genome assembly GCF_027580195.1 of Bos mutus. Classification (NCBI taxonomy): domain Eukaryota; kingdom Metazoa; phylum Chordata; class Mammalia; order Artiodactyla; family Bovidae; genus Bos; species Bos mutus. Next base: position 6,928,252 of record NC_091629.1, read on the forward strand.
AATACTCCATTGTGTATATGTACCACAGCTTTCTTATCCATTCATCTGCTGATGGACATCTAGGTTGCTTCCATGTCTTGGCTATTATAAACAGTGCTGCGATGAACACTGGGGTACACGTGTCTCTTTCCCTTCTGGTTTCCTCAGTGTGTATGCCCAGCAGTGGGGTTGCTGGATCATAAGGCAGTTCTATTTCCAGTTTTTAAGGAATCTCCACACTGTTCTCCATAGTGGCTGTACTAGTTTGCATTCCCACCAACAGTGTAAGAGGGTTCCCTTTTCCACACCCTCTCCAGCATTTATTATTTGTAGACTTTTGGATCGCAGCCATTCTGACTGGTGTGAAATGGTACCTCATAGTGGTTTTGATTTGCATTTCTGTGATAATGAGTGATGTTGAGCATCTTTTCATGTGTTTGTTAGCCATCTGTATGTCTTCTTTGGAGAAATGTCTATTTAGTTCTTTGGCCCATTTTTTGATTGGGTCATTTATTTTTCTGGAGTTGAGCTGTAGGAGTTGCTTGTATATTTTGAGATTAGTTGTTTGTCGGTTGCTTCATTTGCTATTATTTTCTCCCATTCTGAAGGCTGTCTTTTCACCTTGCTAATAGTTTCCTTTGATGTGCAGAAGCTTTTAAGGTTAATTAGGTCCCATTTGTTTATTTTTGCTTTTATTTCCAATATTCTGGGAGGTGGGTCATAGAGGATCCTGCTGTGATGTATGTCGGAGAGTGTTTTGCCTATGTTCTCCTCTAGGAGTTTTATAGTTTCTGGTCTTACGTTTAGATCTTTAATCCATTTTGAGTTTATTTTTGTGTATGGTGTTAGAAAGTGGTCCAGTTTCATTCTTTTACAAGTGGTTTTTTTTAGTGTCATCTTTGTGATATTTAGGAAACTAATATATTTTCTAGTAGATATCTTTACAATAATAATATTAACATTCTACTGGGTTGGCCAAAAAGTTCTTTGGGTTTTTCCATCTGATGTGACAGAAAAACTTGAACAAACAAACCCAATATTTGTATAGAAAGTATCTATTAGTTCCCTAAGCAACTTATCACTGTTACTAATCTCTTCTAGACAGCATATTAAAAAGCGGAGACATCACTTTGGCAACAAAGGTCCGTCTAGTCAAGGCTATGGTTTTTCCAATAGTCATGTATGGATGTGAGAGTTGGACTATAAAGAAAGCTGAGGGCTGAAGAATTGATGCTTTTGAACTGTGGTGCTGGAGAAGACTCTTGAGAGTCCCTTGGACTGCAAGGAGATCCAACCAGTCCATCCTAAAGCAAACTAGTCCTGAATATTCATTGGAAGAACTGATGCTGAAGCTGAAGCTTCAATACTTTGGCCACATGATGTGAAGAACTGACTTATTAGAAAAGACCCTGATGCTGAGAAAGATTGAAGGCAGGAGGAGAAGGAGACAATAGAGGATGAGATAGTTGGATGGCATCACTGACTCAATGGACATGAGTTTGTGCAATCTCTGGGAGTTGGTGATGGACAGGGAGTCCTGGCATGCTGCAGTCCATGGGATCACAAAAAGTCGGACACGACTGAGCAACTGAACTGAACTGGTTATTTCCCTACTACAAGCAATGGCAAAATTAGTATATTTCCTCTTTGTCATCATTCTACTATCAGCTCATTTTCAACAATAATTTAATATTTGTTACAATCCATCTTTGTTCTTTAAACAAGTTTCTAGTTTTTTTACTTGAGTTGTCAGGTCTTATGTCAGTCAGGGCCTAGGAAAACAGAAACCATGATAAACCAAAGTGACTGGATCAGGAAGAACCCCTGAAAGAGGAAATGGCAGCCCACTTCAGTATTCTTGCCTGGAAAATCCTTGCCTGGACAGAGGAGCCTTGTGGGTTACAGTCCATAGAGTTGCAAAGAGTTGAACACAACTGAACAACTGAGCGTGCGTGACTGTAAACCAAGGAAGTGGGTACACAGATGGCAGGAATGCTAAGAAGTCCCAGTAAGACTCTGCAGATTAGTAGAAGTGGTAAGCTGGCACTTCCCCTCGGGGCTGGAGGAGGTGGTGTTACTGAGTCAGGGACCAGAGGTACCTTGAGGTGCTGTCCCTCAGCTGCCGTCGCCCAAGGCTTCCTGCCCCCACCCTCCAGCCTCCCACAGGCTCCTTCTAGCAACCTAGCCACAGACATCAGGCCCAGGATGCAACCATACAACTTGCTGGGATCAGCCTTCTTGTGATATTAGCCAGAGGAGCCAAAGGGCAAGGATTGTACCTGAGAACAATCAGGCCAAAGACTGAAGGGCTTTAAATGGTGTCCTTTGTCTACTGGTTGCTGTGGATGAACTGAAATATCCAAATACTACTCTTTATTCTTGGTTTTTAACAGTTTGACTTGGATGTAACTCATAAGCTTCTTTATGTTTATCCTGTTTGGTGTTTGCTTATCATTTTGCATCTACAAAGTTCTATAACTTCATTCAATTTGGGGAAATTGTGGCCTTTATTCTTAAAAAATTTTTTTTCTGCCCATTCTCTCTTCTCTCCCTTTAGTGTTCCAATGACTCAAGTATTAGACCACTTGATATCATTTAACTGGTCCTTGAATTTCTGTTCAAACTTTTCAGAATTTTCTCTCCTCTGTATTCTTCATTTTGAATCATTTTAATTGACCTATCTTGCATTTCTTTCATTTATTACTCTAGTGTGTCTATTCCAGCATAAGTCTATTCCTGTGAAATTTTTATTTCAGAAATTTGAGGGGTTTCGGTTCTAGAATTTCCATTTAGTATTTTTTAAAAATTGTGTCAGTATCTCTGATGAGATGTCTTGTTTTCCATTTATTTAAAACATATTTCCTTCACTTCACAGACAAGAGCTACAATATTCACTTCAAAGTCTTGCCTGTGGGTTCCATCTTGGATTCATATTGAGATACGGCTTCCTTGCTTCTCCTTCCTCTTGAGAACAAATTCCATTTTCTTGATTTTTCAGATGACAGGTCATTTTGGAGTGATCCTGGACATTATGAATGTTAGGTTGTAGAGATTCTGGATTCTGCTATTGTTCTTCAATGAGTGTGTTTCATATGTTCACAGGAGAGTTTTATGGCAAAATTCAGTTTTTCGATATGAATATGGGTCTCGGTCTAGATCTCGTTTCCTTAGCTGAGCTGACTTAGGCCTGTTTCACACACACATGGCTCAGGGTCTGTCAGAGACCAGTGGAGGATCCCACCTCTGAGTTTCTCCCTCCTGGGACTCCCCTGTCTCTCTCTTCACCATTCATGGTTTCTTGCCTTCATTTTTCCGGCTTCCTGTCTTTATTTTTTTTTGTTTGTTTCCCGGGATAGAAAACCTGTGGGGTTTTCCTTGTTTGCCATAGTGCTGCTGTGCATGCTGCACAGACCAGCCTTAGCCCCTGGCAAAACGCCAGAGTTGGGAACTTACTTGCATGGCCCAACTCACCTTCCCCAATAAATGTGTACCCCTCCCCACACCCCCCAGACTGTCAGCTTCTGTTCCATGTCCAGTGCTTGTTGTTTCATATTCAGATTTCCTACAGGGAGGGTGTTGAGGGCTTGTCTGATTGCGTTTTAGTCCGTTAAATATAGAGATAGAGTCTTTTTTTTTTGTTTTTTTTTTTTAAGGGAAGAAGATTCTAAGGAGATTTTGCTACAGAAATAGCAACAGACGGCTGGGAGGACTGGAGAGAGCAGCTGCATTTCCTCCACACGGGTCACCGAGGAACTCACGGGAGCCTGGTAATGACCAGAGGGAGAGAGGACTCCTGAATGCCATATGGCTTGAGGGGTCTGATGTGAGACAGTGAGAAAGAAAGAATGAGAGAAAGAAAGGAGGGAAGGAAGGAGGGAGGGGAGGAAGGAAGGAAAGCAGAATTTTAATTGCAGTTTTGCTATCAGAACAGACATGATTAGACCTTTAATATCCAAAAAAGAGACTTCTGGTTATTAACTGAAAGTTACCTGTGAGATCTGTGTGAACTTATTGTCTTGGATAGTGAAAAATAATTCAGCTAGAGTGTATTTGAAAAAAGGGCAGTGGTTTGATAACAATAAAATTTCTCTGTGCTAATTCATTCAATACACTGGCTGCCAGTGGAAGAAAGGATTTATTTTCTACTCCACACACATTATCACTTCCTATTGACACCCTCACCTTATCTGTAGGGTTATATCACACTTTTTATTAAATTCAAATTCATTGTTTATATTTTATGATCATGTGTGATATTATTCACAACAGAGTCGCTGGTCCTACTAAGAATACATTTTCTTTCTTGTACTATTTTCCCCTAGTGATAGTAATTAACTTGGATTTTGTTCCTTGGTTCTTCTGAGTTTTTGTTCACTTTATTTTGCATTTACCTATTGCTGATTCACCTCCTAACTTCCACAATAAATCTCTGATACATTCAGATTCATTAAGTAATCTACTTTTTTTATGTTTGTTTTTTCCCCTTGAGAACATGTCTTCTGAAATCCTCCACCTCAGCCTTCACTCCCTTTCAGCTGTTCTCCCCACAGTTGTCGTCTTGTGATAGCCCTTCTAGAAATTACTTTCTTTCCCTCCCATTCTAGACTTCTTGTGTCCTGAGTCTCATGTCTTCTCTTTTGGTTTATTCCCTCATTTGATGAAGCATATCCCCTAGAATATTACTAAGAAAGTGCAGCAGTTCAGTTGCTCAGTCATGTCTGACTCTTTGCAACTCTATGGACTGCAGCACACCAGGCTTCCCTATCCATCACCAGCTCCTGGAGCTTGCTCAAACTCGTGTCCATTGAATCTGTGATGCTATCCAACCATCTCATCCTCTGTCATCCCTTTCTCCTGTCTTCAATCTTTCCCAGCATCAGGGTCTTTTCCAATGAGTCAATTCTTCCCATCTGGTGGCCAAAGTATTGGAGTTTCAGCTTCAGCATCAGTCCTTCCAATGAATATTCAGGACTGATTTCCTTTAGGATTGACTGGTTTGATCTCCTTGCAGTCCAAGGGACTCTCAAGAGTCTTCTCCAACACCACAACAGCATCGAAAGCATCAATTCTTTGGTGCTCAGCTTTCTTTATGGCCCAACTCACATCCATTCATGACTACTGGAAAAACCATAGCTTTGACTAGATGGACCTTTGTCAGCAAAGTAATGTGCATAGAAGGCAAATTTTTTGGAGACTTCACATATCTTAAGTTGTCATGATTCCCCTTTACAAATGATTGACCATTTGTCTGGGTAACTCCCTATTGAGTCCCTGCTTTTGTTATGGAATGATACAATGAACAAGAACAAATATATTTATAAAGAAAGGGATAGAAAGAAGAAAGTTCTAGCAGACTTCTCTATCCATTCAAACAATGGACTTTGCTTTCGTTGAGACTGAGGTTGTGGGTGTGGGTCTGGATGGACCATGTGGTATTTGTTTGAAAGCACTTCTTAGGAGAATCGCCTCCCTCTCATTTGTGGGGTTGGTCAATCCTGGTGTCCTTCATCTGACCACAAAGATAGTCATGGGAGCTCAAGCAAGGCCAGTGTGGTTAATATTAATAACACATCTGAGGGGGAAAAACCCCACTGTGCTGCCTATCTTGTGTTGCCTGTCCAGACATGTTCTTGTCCTACGCTTGCCTGCTCACTGTGGAGAGGCTCCCTGATCTCACAGCCTCCCACTGGACTGAACCCGTGGGGCACTCCCTGGAAACCAGTGAGAGGGCAAGCGAAGGCCAGATAGCCTGGGTTCACTGTGCTCCCCCAGAATGCCACAGCTCCTGCCAGTAAGCCCTCTCCACACCTCTCCCCACTCCAGCTGCTCCAAACTGCTTCTTTCTACAGCGTCCTCAGGCCTGGGAATAATATTATATAAATGATAGGTTCTGTGGTTTATAGCACTAAGGACAGCACTCAGTTCAGTTCAGTTTGGTCTCTCAGTTGTGTCCGACTCTTTGCGACCCCATGAATCGCAGCACGCCAGGCTTCCCTGTCCATCACCAACTCCCGGAGTTTACCCAAACTCATGTTCGTCGAGTCAGTGATGCCTTCCAGCCATCTCATCCTCTGTCGTCCCCTTCTCCTCCTGCCCCCAATCCCTCCCAGCATCAGAGTCTTTTCCAATGAGTCAACTCTTCGAATGAGGTGGCCAAAGTACTGGAGTTTCAGCTTTGGCATCATTCCTTCCAAAGAACACCCAGGACTGATCTCCTTCAGAATGGACTGGTTGGATCTCCTTGCAGTCCAAGGGACTCTCAAGAGTCTTCTCCAACACCACAGTTCAAAGGCATCAATTCTTTGGTGCTCAGCTTTCTTCATAGTCCAACTCTCACATCCATACATGACCACTGGAAAAACCATAGTTTTGACTAGACAGACCTTTGTTGGCAAAGTAATATCTCTGCTTTTCGATATGCTATCTAGGTTGGTCATAACTTTCCTTCCAAGGAGTAAGCGTCTTTTAATTTCATGGCTACAATCACCATCTGCAGTGATTTTGGAGCCCCCCAAAATAAAGTCTGACACTGTTTCCACTGTTTCCCCATCTATTTCCCATGAAGTGATGAGACCAGATGCCGTGATCTTAGTTTTCTGAATGTTGAGCTTTAAGCCAACTTTTTCACTATCCTCTTTCATAAACTTGCACTCACCACCATGAATAGCCCCTTCATTAGATAACCCTCACATCACCTAACCATTTATTTCCTGCTAGGACTTCACTGGAGCTATTCTTTCCCCTTAAAGGATTTAAGGCTGGATTTGTTAGTCACCACTTGCTGAGTGGGGCTTCCCTTGTAGCTCAGCTGTAGAGAATCAGCAGTGTGGGAGACCTGGGTTTGATCCCTGGGTTGGAAAGATCCCCTGGAGAAGGCAAAGGCTACCCACCCCAGTATTCTGGCCTGGAGAATCCCATGGACTGTATAGTCCATGAAGTTGCAAAGAGTCGCACAAGACTGAGTGACTTTCACCTGCTGAGCAAGCAGAAACAGAGCCAAGAGGTAGAGATGAGCCTGATAACATCCTCTGAGCATCTGGACTCAGCTTGGTCTGCAGCTAGCTGTATCCCAGTCTTCCCAGAAGTATCAGCTAACAAACTTTCTTTTAAAAAATTAATTTAATTGGTCCAGGATCCATGAAATTTAATGGGAGCCTGCTGGCTGTTCGTGATGCACAGGAATGTAGTTCTTAGTTTGACTTGGTGTTGCTTGGCCATGAAAAATCATGTCATTCTTGATTTCATTATCTTTATCACAGCTAAATGTTTACTTACCCCTACTGGCCTATCTCATGGTCTATTGAAATAAGATCTTCAGAGCCATATTAATTCATATTTCGTGCCCAAGATATTGGCAATACAGTTCAAGGTTTAAAAAAACATTTTTTGAAGAAATATGTATCATATTCCCTCAAGAGACCTAGAACATTACATAGAAATTGCATATATGCATCCCTATGCTGGTGATCCTGAAGCCTAGGGACAGTGGACTTATTTAAAAAGCAGGAAATGGTTGATATGGCTCATAATACCCTGCCACCTTCTTTTCAGCCTTGCAGAAGCAGTTTTCTCCTCACTTCCTCTTCTGGGGCCTCTTTTGTCAGGCACATCAAATGGCTTCCTGCCTCAGGACCTTTGCACAACCATTGTTCTTTAACACAAGGCTCTCCCCCCACTGCTGGTTCTTCAGGCTGTGTTGAAACACCACATTTTTAGAGAGGCCCCTCTAAGCCCCTTATCCAATGGTATCTCCCTATTATCCTGTCTCTTTTTCACCTATCTTTTACAACCATGGCACTTATCACAATTTGACATTATTTTCCCTTCCTGTGCATAACTGGTATGACCTGCTTCACCAGCTTGGGGTGAAAATTAAGTCACAGTGCTTAAATCTTCAAGTCAGAACTGGCTCTGGTTCCATGAGCCAGATTTCCAGGAAGCTTACGCCCTTCCTGAGGTTAGGGGAGGTTCTTTTCCCATCAAGTTGTCCAATAACTTCAGGGGTTTACTTGCTTCAAAGGGGCCAGTCCTGACCCCAAACATCTTGTCAAGAGTACTGTGTATAAAGTAGATGACTAAGGAGAACGTGCTGAATAGCACAGGGAACTCTACTCAGTACTTGGTGGTGACCCAAAAGAGAAGGAAATCCAAAAAAGAGTGGATATATATAAACATAGTGGATTCAATTTGCTGTACAGTAGAAACTAACACAACATTGTAAAGCAGCTATGCTCTGCTAAAAATTTAAAAAAAAAAAAGAAAAAGAGTCAGTTGGAGCCTCTGAAGAGTTCAGTAATTGGCTCCCTTATTTTACTTTTATAAAGTAGTTGACTTATTTAAAAAAATTTTAAACTATTTACTTATTTAAAAACAAATAATTATTTATTTAATATAAATTATTTCATTGTGGCACGCAGGTTCCAGCAGGTTCAGTAGTTGTGGTGTGCAGGCTTAATTGCTTCTCGGACAGCATGTGGAAAGTTAGTTCCCCAGTCAGGGATTGAACCCGTGTCCCCTGCATTGCAAGGCAGATTCTTAACCCCTGGACCACCAGGGAAGTCCCTGGTTGTTATTTTAAAGGGCTGCGCTCCTTGTTGAGAGCTGACCCCATGCACCTTGAGGGGTCAGTGTCCACTGCTGCTGGTCCACCTCCATTGGCTGAGCTCACACTTTGGGGCACACCGCATGAGGGGGTGTCTGGTGTGACTCCGGGGCTCAACCCTGGCGTCCCACCCCTGCCCAATGGCCATGGTGTCCTGGTTCTATAACAGGCCCTACAGCCAGCATGGCTGCTTCAAGACATTGGAGAATGAGTTCAGGGGAGATCCCTGAGGACTCCAGCCGCCTGCAGTGTAGACAGCTTACACTCCAATGTCCCTTGTGGGATCCAGCTACTTTCCCTCCCTCTTTGCCTCTTTGTGGTCCTGCCTCCCACACACAAGCCACACCCTGGAAACATGTACTGATAATGCTTTCACCTCAGGGTCCGTGGCTGCAGGAGGGGACTTGAGACCCTCTTCCCCAAGATGAGTTCCCATCAGCACCCTTGAGATTTTCTCTGCTAGCTGATGGCTGAAACCATCTCATCCTCCAGCCGTACAATCTTCACCCACTATCAAGGTCTCCTTCCCCTTCATCCTAGGAAGGCCTGGCCCCTGAGTTGCCCTCGCCGGCTTGCCTGGAGGAGGAGGAGAGCAGCTGCAGTTAGGCACTCAGACATGGGCCTTCCATCCCCTTGCTCTAGAGTAAAGGTGTTGCTCACCTCCTGTGACCAAGAAGGGCCACTCAAGTGAGCCTTTCCAACACAAAGACAATTTATCCCTGAATAACTGAGGGTTTGTCTAGATAAAGACTGTGAGAAACTTTTAAATGGAAGCTCACTTTAGGTTTTTTAAAAAAAGACTCCATCATACTGCATGGCTGTCTCCAGTTTAAGCCTCAGAACCTCAGCTTCATCATGGCACATGGTGGGCAGACAGTCAGTTCTTACTGAATGATTGTATCACCAATTCCTGAAAAAATTCATGCCTATCAGTAAACCAGGGTTTGAGAACCAAAGGATGGGTACAGAATGATCTAATAATCCTGTTAAATGCTGCTGATTGGGGATTTCCTGGTGACCCAGTGGTAATGACTCTGAGCTCCCAATGCAGGGGGCAGGGGTTTGATCCCCCTGCTCAGGGAACTAAGATACCACATGTGGCACAGCCTAAAGATAAATAAATGAATAAAAATAAAATAACAACAAAATGCCATCAAAAAATTAATAATAAAGAGAGCCAGAAATGCAAGTAGATACATAAGTAAACATTAAAAACGTTAAAAAAAAACTGATCATGGGTAGAAATGTCAGTGTCCATATACATGCAATTTTATTCACATTTTCTTCCTTTTAATTTCAAGAAGTGCAATTTTCTTTTCATTTGGAAACTTTCAAGAAGGATTTCAGACATTCAAAATAGTGTGAAAAAGAATGTTTAACACCAGGGAACCCAACACAGAATTTAAGAAATAAACCCGAACTAAAGTAGTTGCAGACACTTGGGTACCTCTCCTCCCTTCTCCCACCAGAGGTACCACTGTCCTAATTTAAAGAAACTTTCACAGCCCTAGAAGCCACAGACCAACACAGGTGTGATCTTGCCCCTCCTCCTCCGGCCACAAGTGATTAAATCAGGTGGACGCCCCACACACTTGGCCCAATCAGCTGCTGCGTCTCAAGAGTTGAGACTTGAAGGCCTGAGCTAGTGTGCTGTGATGAGCTACACGGACAAGTCTTGCTAGTTGCAGGACTTGGACTTACTTTGGGTGTGGCCACAGGAGTCTTGTGAGAGAAGGTAAGTGAATAGTGAACAGTGTGAAGGGATAAAAAGAGCGGATGTAGAGGGAAAGGAGCAGAAGGCTGAGGGGGAAGGGGAGACACAGGGAGGTAAAGAGAGTAAGTGGGGAGAGGGTGTGTCCAAGTAGAAACACTGCTAATTATCTTGTCTGCCGCTGTGCTCTGTCGTGTCTGACTCTCCGCAACCCTATGGACTGTAGCCTGCCAGGCTCCTCTGCCTATGGAATTTTCCAGGCAAGAATACCGGAGTGGGTTGCCATTTTCTTCTTCAGTGGTCTTCCCTACCCAGGGATCGAACATGAGTTTCTTGCATCTCCTGCACTGACAAGCAGATTCTTTAACACTGAGACGCCTGGGAAGCCCTTTCTGCATCTATCTCTGCTCAAAAGACTCAGTTTACACCTGAATTTATTTTAAACTATTTTAACTTGGGTTTTTAGCAGACCAAATGTACTTTTCTATAATGTTATTCTATATTATATTAAGATATTATAATTCCTTTAGGGAATGATATCTGCTGTGAAAAAATGCCTAGTTTTTCATTATCCTCATTTTTATTGGTGTCATTTCTTTGTCCAGTTTGCTCTGATTATATATATATATATTGCTTTGGCTCATTTTTACCCCTGTAATCCTCTCCCTATCCCTGCAGCATAATCATGGTATAAGTCTTAGGGATGTTTTCCTCTTACTCACCATTATTTGTTCATTCAGTCAATCATTTATTTATTCCACAAATAAAGTGTCTGCTATGGTAAGAATAACACAGTAATACAGACAGATTTAAAATAGTGAGCTGTGGAAGAAACTAAAGCAGGGAGGAGGATAGAGGATTGAACTGTCTAGGGTTTCAATTTAGCACTGGGGTGGCTGGGCTAGGATTCCTGAGGAGGTGACATTCTGCATAGATTTGAAGGATCCAGGGGACTGGTCTAGTATCGTGCAGAGCCCCAGTCCAGGAAGCAGGGGTGGTAGGTGCAAAGGCCCTGGGGCAGAGAATGAACTGGGGAGCAGGATGAAGGAGAATAAGCAATAAGACGTGGGGCCACAGTCAGTGCAGGGCCTCAGGGCCATTGTCAAGACTCACTGGCAGACATGGAGGCTTCTGGTGAGAGGAACGGCCCAGCCAGACGTCTGCTATAACAGGGTTACCCCAGCTGCTCTGTTGGCAGCTGTCTGAAGCAGAGCTGTTCTTCAGCCAGGAGGCACTGGGGCCTAGCGTGTGTTCTTGGGTATTTTCATAACGCCTTAGTGTGACGGAGGCAAGCATGCATGCAAGGTAACCTGGCAGGGGGCTATGATGACCATTCAGGTGAGAAGAGCAGGTGGCTTGGACCTGGGAGGGGACAGCAGAGGAGGTGAGAAAGGTCAAATTCTGGAAACAGGTGAAGCATAGCCCTTTGCCAATGTTAAAAAATTGTCAGTGATCTACACGGGAAGTGTCATACGACATTGGTAGTTTAAACAATTCCTTTTATGAGAAGGAGGACCCAGGAGGCTGGCGTAGATCCTTTCCTCTGATGCTTCATCCCAAATTCCACCCCCATATTTCAACCAAGTCATTCTGTCCTCCATGCATCCCATTGGCTCGCCTTCGTAAGTCCATGGACCCATTGCCAGTGAGATGTGTTCTCGTTTTTGAGGCCTGCTTCCAAATGGTCCTCCTTCCTGTGTTCCAGCCTCTGGGATTCAGTTTCGGTTTTCAATACAAACCTATAGAATTTCCAGTATTACTTGGTAATTACCGCATGCTAATTACTGTTGAAATTTTTCTTTTCAGCAAACACCAAATGAACATGCCTTTCTGCTATCATGATCGCGTTGCAAATCTAATTTAACAACCTGTGGAATAAACAAACATGGAGATAAATAGTACATTGTCAAGTGTTTTCAGCAAGTTAGAAATTGGATCAAATCCTTGTAGGTGGCAATATTTAGTTTGGATTTGCTCTGTCTTCATGGCGCTTTAGTTACTATGATCCTGGGGAACTTTCTAGACAAAAAAAAGAATGCTCCCTGTTTTCAAATTCGTTGATCCATGTCTTATTAAAGGCTGTATTTATACATTTATCGTTGTTGTTGTTCAGTCACCCAGTTGTGTCCAACTCTGGGACTCCATGGACTGCAGCACACCAGGCCTCCCTGTCCCTCACCATCTCTGGAGTTTGCCCAAGTTCATGTTCATTGCACCAGTGATGCCATCCAGCCATCTCATCCTCTGATATCCTCTTCTTCTGCCCTCAATTTTTCCCAGCATCAGGGTCTTTTCCAATGAGTCGTCTGTTTGCATCAGATGACCAAAATACTGGAGCTTTAACTTCAGCATTCAGCAACATTTACATGTTTAATTGTCTGTAAATAAAGAATATGGTAAGGGAGAGCATTTGGGACAAGATGTGCTTCTATAAAAAAAAGAATCAGCTTGAAGCATTCAACTTAAATGAGGGTTAAGCACACAGATAATTGTGTTAAATGGTACTGAAATGTTTCGTTTTATTTTTAAATGTCATTTTGTTACTGCAAACTCAAAGTCCTCCTGTGAAGTACCTCATTAAGCAGAAAACAAGACCAGACGTGAATTAATGTTTTCCTCTGAGCATCTACACTTTCTCTATTCTGAGCTCTTCAAAATTCAAGGTGCTTCCTTTTTTGTTTTATTGATGTATAGTGGGTTTACAATGTTGTGTTAATTTAGGTGCACAGCCAAGTGATTCAGTCATTTACGTATGCATTCTTTTTCATACGCATATATTCTTTTTCAGATTCTCTTCCATGATAGGTCATTACCAAATATTAAGTATATTTCCCTGTGCTCTACCATAGGTTCCTATTGATTATCTATTATGTTTATATAGTAGTGTATATAAGTTGATTCAAGGTGCTTCTGAAGCATATAACATTTAGATCTTTTTTTAATGTCCACAAAATCAGTGAATTCTTTGCTATTTAGAATTTAACCTTTTGAAAGCAAGTGCTTCTGCTAGGTTTTACTTAACTGCATGAGACTTTTCTTGTACCATTTTTGACACATTTTCGATTGACTGTCATATATGAACGCACTCATGTTCTCTAGATTTTACCCAGCACCTTTTACCGAAGGTGAACTTTTCATGGTGAAGGACTCGACATAGAATGAGACTCCTACAAGATACTGTCTGTACATACGGCTTTTGGACTAACAGTTTCTGCTGTTTTATGGATAGTTCCTGACAAGGATTGGATTGACTTCCAGATACAGAGAAGAGAGATGCAGATATACACTCATTAACATTCACGGGTACTTTTTTCAGAGGAGTTATTCATTTAGATGATAATACAAAGACACTTTCTCTTTAATGGCCAAACTACACAGTAAAAGCAAGTGTTTAGAGAAAAGACACCCTAATGAACCATTTCCTGTAGTATCTTGTCGCTCACATGCTCACACGTATTCAGAAGCTCTTTCTTCTACCTACAGACTATCCAGGCTATTTTTATGGTTTCTGAACCCATCTGTTCCAACCTGTACTCGCTGCTATTTAGAATACAGATGTTAATTACCTCCTTAACATCTCCCTGCTCCTTGCTAGAAGCCTCGAATGCCCCCAAGCAGCTATGAGGTTCTCAACACCCAAACCTTGCTTCTGGTTTCTCAGAGCAGCCCAACTCGGACTCGTCTCCCCACCAGCCCCGGTTAGAGGGACATGGATATGCCCTCCAGGCAGAAGTACAGACCTGATACTTCCTCTGTCTTCACTGAAGTCCCGACTAAGGCAGACCTTCTCGCTCTGAGTTGAATAAAATAATCCTAATTCTAAACATCTTAAACATCTCGTTAACAGGATGTGTCCAAACATGTCAGAGGCTCCTTCTCATCCCAGGTCTGTCCAGCTTGTTTGAAAACTACGGTTTCTCTCCATGCTGTGTAACACTGGCTGGGCTTGTTCCCACTACTGGGCCATCCATAGGTGAAGACTGGTGCTTTATTATGGTTTGCTTTCATTCTTGGGCTCTATTATCTTTTCCCTCTGATTTTAAATTCCCTAAGGGGCCTAACGGGAGAAGACAATGGCACCCCACTCCAGTACTCTTGCCTGGAAAATCCCATGGACGGAGGAGCCTGGTAGGCTGCAGTCCATGGAGTCACTGGGAGTCGGACACGACTGAGCGACTTCACTTTCACTTTTCACTTTCATGCATTGGAGGAGGAAATGGCAACCCACTCCAGTGTTCTTGCCTGGAGAATCCCAGGGACGGCGGGGCCTGGTGGGCTGCTGTCTATGGGGTCGCACAGAGTCGGACACGACTGAAGCGACTTAGCAGCAAGGGGCCTAACATTGATTCTGTGATTCCTATTGGTTTGTCAACTGATTTCCTCCCCCTTTGTTTCTGTTGTAAGCTTCAGAAATGAATGAAATGATTGAAATGCATGCTATAATGAATGAAATGCAGCTTCCAATGGGCCTCTGAGAACACATAGAAACCCCACTTAGAATGAAAACATCCCTTTATTTATTTTTTTATTTTTGGTTGCATGTCACAGCATGTGGGACCTTAGTCCCACCAGGGGTTGAACCCATGCCTCCTGTGTTGAAAGGTAGTCTTAACCACTGGACCACTGGGGAAGTCCCCCAAACAACACTTTAAATGGATCATGGAGAATGACTCAGTTTTACCCTTTGAAAGTAACACATTTTAGTAGAAATTAAGTATTTGTCATTTGATGAGTCTTCTAGAACTTTGTGCTAATTATAATGCCTCATTTTATTACCAAAAGCTGTAGAAAGAAGAGTGCCTTACAGTTGCTAAGAGTGGAATTTTTTCATGTGAGTTCTTTAAATTTACGACTCTACTCATTCCTTGTAGTTGATAATTGAACGGGAAAGGAAATAAGTCAGAAAACAGAGGAAAAAGAAGAGAGCACAGTGCCAGGCAAGAATAGATTCTCAACAAATATTTGCTGAATAAATGAATGAAAAGGAGCCCTGAAAATTTAAAAACAGTCATGATGTAAGATCTCAGCTCCTGGGATGAAATTCAATTAAAAACATTCAGACTGTTGTGAGCATGAGTATGATTTTTGTCATGGGGAAAGCATGTGTTTCTTTTTTTTGAATAAAATTTTAGAGAAAGAAAAGGGGTGAAAAAAAGATGAATGCCAGGAGAAGTTGAATGAGGTGAACAGAAAATAAAGGTGAAGAAGAAAAACAGATGAGTTTGGTAAAAGGAAAACAAACAGAAATGTGAGCACATTTCTGTTTTTCTTTTCTTTTTTTCAGAGATAAATCTCCCACCTTTATTCTTCAAACTTGAGATCAGACATCTGATCTCAAGATGTCTGATCAAACAGATACTATTTAGTAGTGATAAATACGGGCTTCCCTCAGATGGTAAAGAATCCACCTGCAATGCAGGAGACCTGGGTTCAGTCTCTGGGTTGGGAAGATCCCCTGGAGGAGGGCAGGGCAACCCACTCCAGTATTCTTGCCCGGATATTTTTAATATTACAATGAGCAAATAATTATGGAGGAGTTACTATAGCTGGGTCACTTTTTTTTTTTATCTGTTTCTTTTTTTTTAATTAAACAATTTTTTTACTGGAGTATATTTGCTTGTGTTGTGTTAGTTTCTGCTGTACTACTGTTTTTCTTTCTTCTTACTCCCTTTCCTTCCTTCTAGTATTTATACTCAGAATTCCAAAAGGAGATTTAAGAATAATTTGGAAATACGTTAAGACAACACCAGGTGGCAAGTAGCAATTTAATTCTCCTTGCCAACAGAGCTAAAGACTTAGCGTGCTTTTTATTATTAATAGCAGAGCCAGGTGGGAGGGAAAGGGGAGGGAGGAAGGAAAAAGCCATTTAATGTGCGGTGATGAAGGCGGCATGGAGTTGATAGGACCCAGATAAGAAATCTCTCAATGCATGCATGAATTCTCCTTTTCATTCTGCCGCCTGCTAGAAAATTGGGTGAACAGGCATTTAAGACTTTTTTTTTTTTCCTGCAGCAAATATTTGCATGGGAGCCTTGCATTGACACTGTGTGCTTTGGATTTCAGGGAGCAGGCTGATGCCTCTTGGGGCATGTAAGTACAGAAGGCAGGGCCACACCCCTGAGAAGGTAGCTGGTTTCAGAGGCAGTTCCAAGAGTCCTATTTGCCCAAACTGAGTCAAGTGTGGTACTCGTCACTTTGAAAAATAGGATAGGGGTCTCCTTTGAAGTCTTCCACGTGATTATGTCCTATTTGGTTTTTATCTGATAGAACACTGGATTTTCTGGGCCCCTAAACATATACTATTTCAGTTCAGTTCAGTCACTCAGTTGTGTCCAACTCTTTGCGACCCCATGAACTGCAGCATGCCAGGCCTCCCTGTCCATCACCAACTCCTCGAGCCCACCCAAACTCATGTCCATTGAGTCGGTGATGCCATCCAACCATCTCATCCTCCGTCGTCCCCTTCTCCTCCTGCCCTCAATCTTTCCCAGCATCAGGATCTTTTCAAATGAGTCAGCTCTTCACATCAGGTGGCCAAAGTATTGGAGTTTCAGCTTCAGCATCAGTCCTTCCAATGAACACCCAGGACTGATCTCCTTTAGGATGGACTGGTTGGATCTCCTTGTACTCCAAGGGACTTTCAAGAGTCTTCTCCAACATCACAGTTCAAAAGCATCAGTTCTTCAGGACTCGGCTTTCTTTATAGTCCAACTCCCACATCCATACATGACTACTGGAAAAATCATAGCCTTGACTAGATGGACCTTTGTTGGCAGAGTAATGTCTCTGCTTTTTACTATGCTGTCTAGGTTGGTCATAACTTTCCTTCCAAGGAGTAAGTGTCTTTTAATTTCATGGCTGAAATCACCATCTGCAGTGATTTTGGAGCCCCCCAAAATAAAGTCAGCCACTGTTTCCACTGTTTCCCCATTTATTTCCCATGAAGTGATGGGGCCAGATGCCATGATCTTAGTTTTCTGAATGTACTATACTACTATATACTATTTAGTAGTGATAAATATGGGCTTCCCTGGTGGCTCAAATGGTAAAGAATCCACCTGCAATGTGGGAGACCTGGGTTCGACCCCTGGGTTGGGAAGATCCCCTGGAGAAGGGCATGGCAACCCACTCCAGTATTCTTGCCTGGAAAATCCCCATGGACAGAGGAGCCTGGCGGGCTACAGTCCATGGAGGTCGCAAAGAGTTGGACACGACTGAGCAACTAAGCACAGCACACAGTGATAAATATATGCCATTTAACATAAATTAGTAGATCCGGCCATTGTTATTGCTGTTATTTCATCTTCTGTACCTGGCAGCATTTTCAGCTCCTCTCGCTGCAGAGGTCGCTGAAGTTCTGTCTTCATTCTGGCTGGGAGAGTGGGAGAAACCCAAATCCAGTCTACTGACCTGAATCAGAAGGAAAGAAGGTTTTCTTTCTCTTTCTCTCATTTTTTTTTCATTTTTGAGTCCCATGCTTCTTTTTTGTGAGGTTCAGTAGGTACGAATGGAAGAAGCAGGTAGTGAGCTCTGTTCTCCAAGGGAGCTGAACAGAAAGAAAACCTCGTGCGGATGCATCGAGGTCCATGTCAAGAGCTTTTTGGATAGCGGGCCCTTGGTGCCCTGTCTGACCAGACTCTCATCATGGAGCAGGAAGTGGTGCTCCAGGGCAGCTGGACACACCCAGAGAGGCTGGCTGTGCTTTCCCTCTGCCCCATGGACAAAAGGGCTGTATGGATATGGTGGTGGGAGGGCACTCTCGAGTGGGGGACTGCCTGTCTTGCCATGGGTTTGTGGGCAGCAGCCTTGTCAGGCTTTAGAATTTGAGTGCAGATCTCACACTATTCGGAGTTTCCTTTTTAAAAAAGCAATGCTGTGAGAGACAACATTAAGACTGTAAATGTAGCTCTCAATAGAGAATTTTTGAGTTCTTTCCCTTTTTGGGGAGTGGGGGAGGTACAGGGTTAAGTTCCAGGGCCCTAACTGGGGGTCAGACTGGGGGTTTGTTCAGTTTACTTGTCTGTAAATGGGGTTGTCATGATGATTGCAAGAACTGAGTTAATGCATTTTTAAAGCACTTAAAATGCTTCTCTCACAGTCAGCCTCAGATGCACTTTAATGTTAATCTATTATTACCACTTATGTTCACTTGCCATGAGGTTTAAACCTTCTTTCAACGACAGGTCTTGCAACACTCTGTGGAGGACAGCCCACAGCTAGAAAGCGCTCCACATTTCCCTAGAGATTTGTTTTCAAGACCCCATATTTATTTCTCTAAAACTCTAAAATAGCAGGAACTTTTGCATTTTATTGAGTTAGCCCAGAGGTCTAGATTCACACTGTAGGACAACCTTCCAAGGTTCTATGTAGCTAGCCCTTCTTGTCAGATGCCCAAGGACCTGCTCCTCCCACACAAAGCCAAGCAGAGAATGAAGGTAGCTTCAGATAGGTCAAGTTAGTGAGATTTATCTGGGAACTTGTTTCAAAGCCCTGGGAACCTGCCTTTTATAAAGAACTATTTTCTACTTTCCCAGAATACAAAGTCTTGGAACTGTGAATTATCCACAAAGAAAAGAAAAGCAAAAACTCCAGCTTCCAGGTTAGATGGCATCAGTGACTCAATGGACATGAATTTGAGCAAACTCCTGGAGATAGTAAAGAACAGAGAAGCCTGGTGTGCTGCAGTCCATGGGGTCGCAAAGAGTCAGACATGCCTTAGAGACTGAATAGCAACATGTATTTGTTGAGAAATTATTATGTTCTTTGCTAGGGGTTGTATATCCAAAGATGAACAAGTTCCTTAACTTTGAGGAGCTTAAAGTTAGGGATAGAAGCATGCTCAGTGGCTCAATCATGTCCAACTCTTTGAGACCCCTGGGACTGTAGCCCACCAGGCTCCTCTGTCCATGGAATTTTCCAGGTAAGAACACTCAAATGGGTTGCCATTTCCTACTCAAGGGGGTCTTCCTGACCCAGAGATCAAATCTTAGTCTTCTGCACTGCAGACACATTTTTTACCACTCTGCCACCTGGGAAACCCCAGGTATGAATGTAAGAACAAGGTGATATGAGCGGGTGATATTATTACTTGGAGGAGAAGTAGGGGTTTGTCAAGATGAAAATGGGAGAAAAGGCCATTCTAGAGAGATGCTGTATAGCATGTGCAAAAGGTTAACAGTCAGCCAAGACCGCGGATTACTGATCAGATGAGTGAGAAGGCTGGAGTGACCAGGGCACAGTACCCTTCTCTCTCTGCTGAGCAGGTACCCACACCAGCCACACTGCTCAGAGCTCAGCAAAAGATGAGAGCAGCGATCACCCATAACTCTGATGCTCAGACGGGGAGCAGGGCACTAATTCATTTCCAAGAGGGACCACCAAGCTTATGAGGCTCCAGAAACTTGTGAAATGATTCACCTGAGCAGAGGTCATGGTATAACCCCTGACAGCTGTGGGGGGAGGGTGAGCTTGAGGGGACTGGTTTGCAGAAGCCAGGGCAGCACAGGCACTCCAGCGGCTGAGAGGTGCAAGCTCAGGGCTCATGAAGCGCCTTTGATGACTTTTCTGAGGTGTTGCATTCTGCCTTTCCCTGCAGGTGCGGGTGAGCTGGTAGACTGTCTGCACACCTTTGCAGTGTGGAGAACATTCCGGAAGGAAAGGAGCCAAGACAGGAGTTGATGTTTAGTTAGGAGGCTGGAGCGGTGCTTCTGGGGACCCTAAGGTCTGAAGGAAGATGGTGCTGGTGGTGACAGGAGGGGTCAGTAGAACCTGGAGCTGTCTCTGGACTAGAAATGGCAGGATGTTGAGATGCTGGATGAAGCAAGGAAGGAGGATGATGCTCAGGTTGGAGTCGTCCTGTGGTCGCAGGGGTCTGGGTGTAGAGCAGTGAGCGCTCTCTCAGCAGGGCTGAGCTGACCCTTCACTGGGTTTGTGCCACTGACACTTACAGCAGCCCCTGGAGGGGAGGATCCCCGGGTGAGAGGAGGGCCGGGATGCAGAAGGGTGGGGTGGCTGCCCACATTTACACAGGAGGCTGAGCTGCATATGACACCCACGTCTGCCCATCTCCTCCCTTCGCCACCGTGTATGTTTGCTGCCTTTCCAGAAGTAGGAGGTGTGGCCTCAGTGTGAAAGTCTGAAGTGTTCCAGCATTTTGGAGAACAGGGTGGGCCGATCCCCCCATCTGGGGGACAGAAACGGGCCAGGAAAGGAGGGGATGTGAGCATCCAGCCCACACTGTCCTAGGGGGCTGGTACAGGAGCACTGAATCAAGCAGATAGTAAAAATGAAAGGTCTATTTCCAGGAGGGCTGCTTAGGGGGCTGTGCAGCAGGGGTTGGGGGGCAGAACGCACTGGCCACCTTGGGAGGACTGGAGGCCTGAGGCTCGGGGAGGATATGTGGGTTGCGCAGCCCTTGTCAGGGTGTTTGGAGATGCAGGATTCACCGGGGATGGCTTCAGGGACCAGGCAGAGGAAAATGAGGTCTCCTTTGTAGCAGCCAAGAGGGTTCAGTTCTCAAACAGACCAATGACACTCCTAGGGCTTCTGTGAACCACTGGGACTTCTGTCCACCAGAGCTGGTTCTTAAATTCTGCCAGTGGACAAGGTCACGGACATACACTTTGTTACCGTGACCCTATTTCCCCCTCGGGCAAGTACACGCAGCTCAGTCCATGCAATAAATAATAACAATGACAGCAACACCTGCGCATTTGCCTGCCCCAGGCGTGGCACTAAGCGTTTACATGCACAGTCTTACTTAACCCCAAAATAATACACAGAAGTTAGTGCCAGTGCTTCCCACCTTACACATGACGGAATGGGACAAGAGCTATTCCTGTGTCTGTCCTAAGTTAAAAGCTTAGGAACCAAGGATCCTTCAAGCTTACTGTGAACATCACCCTTTTCTTACTCAATTAAAAAGCCCAGTCTCAGGACTTCCCTGGCAGTCCAGTGGTTAGGACTCTGAGCTTCCAGTGCAGAGAGCGTGGGTTTGATCCCTGGCTGGGGACCTAAGAGCCCACATGCCTTGGGGCCAAAAAACCCCCTAAAACATACAACAGAAGCAATATTGTAATGAATTCAATACAGACTTTTAAAAACGGTCCACATCAAAAGTCCTAAAATGATGAAAATAAAAAACCAAAAAAGTCCAGTCTGTATGCCTCTTACACAAATCCTCAAGCCCAAGTGTTCTCTTTTTCTTCTTCAAGTTTGTTTTCTCAGCTGACTAGATTGTGGGCGAAGTGACATCACCATCTGATCAGCATCTAAAAACATTTCAGCTACGTTAAAAAAATAGAGATCTCGAACGTGCTCCCTTAATTACATTTGACCATTTGAGCAGCTGCGTGGAAACCCCGGGTAGCCGGCCTGTTCTGCAATTTGTTTTGAAAACAAGCTTTTCAGTCTCTCGGCTGCGAGGATCCTGTGTAAAGGGTGTACACTGTGAATCACAGTTTCAAAGGAAGACGACAAACACAGATCTCAGCCAAGTAATTTGTAAAACTGGATTGCTGACAGAAATTCAGGAAGCAGCAGAAAACAACCAAGCACAAAGACACAGTCAAGAGGCTGGATGTGACCTGAAGGAATCACGGGAAGAAGCACCGGGGTGAAGGAAAGACGAGGAGCAGAGACCCCGAGGGGCTGAGAACACGTGGTCTGAATGCAGGATGCCCTGAATGTTTGGGACCTGAGCTGCCTTCAGCTGTTCCTAACGTGCATTTAGTTCCCCGAGGGAACAGGGAACGGACTGTTTCTTCAGTTAGATTCACAGCTTTCATTGTCATCATGAACTCAATCAGTCCAAATCTCTTTAATGATTACTTCATGGATTCTGTAGTCTTTTTCTCTAATAATAACAATAACAAAATAAAAATAAGTAACACTTATTGAGCTTTCTACCTTCAACAAGTATCAGAGAGACTTTCCTGGTGGTCCAGTGGTTAGGACTCTGAACTTCCAATGCAGGGGACTCAGGTTCAATCCCTGGTCAGGGAACTAAGATCCCACATGCCATGTGACATGGACAAAAATAAAAAAATAAAAGGTCATTTGGATTCAGCCAAAAAATAAACAAACAGGAAAACCACAACAAGTGTCAGAGTCCACTGGGGACTGAGTGGGTGGATAAACAAACCCCCGTGCAGGTCGGCAGGTAGTACTCTCGGGACTTCACTGGTTCATTTAAACTTCGTCACTATTCTATTCAGAAGCTATTCGTGAGGCTTTCTATTTTACAGATGAGCTAACTGAGTTCCAGAGAGGTGACTTAAGATTGTCCAAGGTTACACGGCTACAGGGGCAGAGGCAGAATCGGACTCAGGCAATCCCACCCCAGAGTCCCCTTCTCCATACTACTGGTCTTCAAGCTTCATTCACTCACTCTTAGTTTAAACCTCTCCATTTGACTAGACTTCTGAGATAATACAAACATGAAGCCTGAGTCATATGAAATGTGCAGAAAAATGCACCATGAAATTGTCAGATCCCAAAGTCCATTGCTCCCCTACACAGTAAACTAGAAGAATCTCTTCCATGAGAAAGCAGTTCATCTCCTACTTTTATTTTTCAAACAAATATCAGTTAACTTGGTTGAATATTTATGTCTCACATTATGACTCTTCAGCAGTTTTTTCTTTTTGTAATTGTAGAAAATTCTTTCTTTGTAAATGTAGACACTTTGGAAAAACACAAACCTTTTTCTTACCAGATAATTTTCATAAGACTAGTTTTCTCAAGTTTCCTTGTTAAAAACATTAGATTTTTATCTTTGATTTATTTTATACTCCTTTGATTGGGTCTGAAAATATTTAAGTGGATATAGACCTCAAAGTTTCTAATCCAGATCTCTATATTTTTAGTTTTTATTGGGAAAACCATGTTCCTTTTCTGCATTTCCCCAGTTAATTTAACAGATCATGCCCTCCTCCAAAGACCATTTCCAAATATCTGCTGAGATCTCTTCTCCTCCACATCCTCAGGGTCCTCCCAAGGGCCACCCCACCACTTCCCAAAAGCATATATTTACTGACCTGATTCATTTCCTGCCATCACCTTTCAGCTTTTCTTAGGGAGCTTTTTGATCATTGAAAAGAAATACCTTCAAAGATGTATTACCTCAATAGAGTTTATATGATAAAACCATAATGTACAAAATTTATATTGAAGTGATACAGTTAAGTTTTAAAAGGAGACCATGGTAATGAGGTGACAAAAATATTGTTCATTTATTTTCCAAAATTCCTTGGAAAAATGAATCTACATGGTTACACTTGAAGGATATTGTACTTTGCAATCACATAATAAAGCCCTGACTACATTGACATCACTCTGAAAAACTGGTGATGATAAAAGCTAAGGATATGGTTCCATTATATAGGATAAAGCAAGTTTCATTTACCTGTCTGTGTATATTGCTTGTTTTTAATTAATTTAAGGTGTTTTTTTCCTTTGTAGCCTTCAGATAGAGACACCATCTGCCACCATATAGACTCTAAAGAATCTGGATAGGGAAATATTCTCATTCTTCCCTTTTTTCTAACCCTTTAATCCAACAAATCTCAGGGCTTTCTGATTATAACTACGAAGTATTTTTCGTCTTTGTCCGCCACATGAAGAGTAGAAAGGAAGAAATAAACCTCTTATTATTTATTGATGATATGCTTGTCTGCATAGAAAACCCAAAAGAATATATGGAAAAATTATGAAAACCAATAAGAGTTTGGCTAGGCTGTTGAATACAAAATCAACACACTAATGCCAATTGCCTTTTTATATACCACCGAAAGTAAAAAGTATAATTTTGAAAAAACAAAAACAATGACAGTAGCAGCAAAAGTATGAAGGAGCAAGGGAGAAATCTTGCAAAATGAGTAAGCTCTTTAGGAAAACATTTTAGACCGTTGTGGACTGACAGTAAAGAAGGGCAAAGTAAGTGGAAAGATGGATTATATTCATAGATGGAAAGAGTCAATATCAAGTATTCCTATAATGGTCATTTTAAATCAAGGTCCCAAAGGTTCTGCCCCATCCCTCCCTACTGGAAACTCGACAAAATGATTCAAAAATGAATAAAGAAGAGAAAAGCATGAAGAATGGTTAAGAGACTCCTGAAAATGTGTCTTGACTAGTTACATAAGACCCATCATATGGCAGCAATGACTGTTGGTATTGGCACAAAGCTAGACAGACAAATGGACTGCTGTTGCTGCTGCTAAGTCGCTTCAGTCATGTTCGACTCTGTGCGACCCCATAGACGGCAGCCCACCAGGCTCCCCCGTCCCTGGGATTCTCCAGGCAAGAACACTGGAGTGGGTTGCCATTTCCTTCTCCAGACAAATGGACAGACTAATGCAAATATGGAAGCTCTATTTATGACTGGAGAGGCATCAAAGATTCGTGAAAAAAAGAGTGGACAATTCAGCAAATGCTATTGATCCAAACAATGGCTATCCATATAGAAAAACATGAAGTTGGATTGCTTCCTCTCACATTAAAAATCCATTCTATGTGAATTTAAAGACAAAATCAAAAGGCAAAACTATGACAAAATTTAAAAGACAATTAGGAGAATATATAAGCTTGAAGTAGGTACAGATTTTTAAAATAAGATGCAAAAAACAAACTGTGAAGGAAAACAAAGATAAGTTGAACTATGTTAAAAATAAAAATGCTCATTATAAGACAACTTATGAGAGTTAAAAAGAAAGTAACAACCTGGAGTAGGACATTTGCAATACATACCACCGACAAAGGATCAATATACAAATTAATAAAACAAGTAGGTACAAAAATAAGACAGACCACCCGATAGGGAAACAGACAGAGGCATGAAAATGTACCTCATAGAAAAGGCAACACGAATGGTCCACAAATACATGAAAAGGTGCACAGTCTCATACAGCAATCAAGGTAAGGAAAATTAAGGGCACCAATTAGATACGATTTCACACTCACCCCCAAGTTAAAAAGTCTAACAATCCTACATACTGGAGAAGATGTAGAGACATGGAAATTTCCACTTGGGAAACAAATTTGGCCGTGACTAGTGAAGCCAACATGTGCGGGACCTACAGCCAAGACACCCAACTCCTGAGAAATATATCCTAGATAGTGCTCACAAAGAATCTGGACCAAACTGGGCAAATCCAGGGCAGCTGTGCCTGTGGAGGGGAAGGCAGGGGAGGGAGAACTCTGGGTGATTTTCAGGTTTAGGGCTGGAGCTGATGGCAGTGCCACTTACTGAGATTTGGAAGCCTAGAAGAGTGGGGTGGGTATCCAGGGTCCTTTTTAGATTGCAGATGCCTTTTCTGCATCCAGGATGTAGTATCTTATGAGCAGATGGGAAAAGGAGTCTGGGAATCAGAGGAGAGCTGGGGGCTGGGTTCCTATGCTCATCCTTCTGTCCTCCCATCTGTTTGTCTTTCCATCAGAATCAAGATCATGAATGCTATTTAAGCCCATGGACTGGATGGGATATCTAGGCAGCCAAGAGAAATGGAGAAGATATTGGGACTGAACCTTGCTGTGCTCCACCATTTAATGATTCTTCAGACTTGAGATATCCAGCCAAGGTCACGGAAAAGGAGTGGCCAGAACGGCAGGAAAAAAGATCAAAGTGTGTGATATCCTGGAAGCTCCCGAAAGAAGTGCTTCCAGAGGAAGGGACAGTGCCAAGTACAAGGGTCAAGTAAGAAAAGACCGTTGGACGCGGAAACAAGGAAGGTGTGTGCGACCTTGAGGGATCTCAGTGGAATTGTGGAGACAGGAACATGATTCAAGTGGATTTAAGAGAAAATGGGAATGAGAGTGTGGGTGGCTGAACCAAGTCAGTCCTTTACAAACTCATGCTCTGAAGAACAGCAGAGAAATGGAAGTCCTTTCTGGGAGATGTGGGGACAAAGGAAGGTGTTGGGGTTTTTGTTTTTTGTTCAGGATATGAGTTTCTGGAACTTGTTTGTATGCTAATGGGAATGATTTAACAACAGAGGGAAATTCTGATAAAAAATTTGGGGAACCAACGTTCTCAAGGCAAGAGGATTACATAAGGAACATAGAATTCAGATTATTGTCAACATGCGTGTTACTAAAAATGTATTTTGAAAAAAAATCATTCTCCCTAACTCTATAAAATAGACTATAAAATACATATTAATGATAACAATAATGACAATGTAAGGTAAGCACCATGTTTATCAAGTACCTTCTGTAAGTCAGAGACTCTGCTGCTTTAGTCACTGTATTACTCTGACAACACACAGATGAAAAATTTATTAAGATTTTTTTTCTTGATGTGGACCATTTTTTAAAAGTCTTTATTGAATTTGTTATGATATTGCTTCTGGGTTTCTTTTTTTTTTTTTGCTTTTGTTTTATGTTTTGGTCGTGAGGCATGTGGGATCTTAGCTCTCCAATCAGGGGTCAAACCCACACCCCCTACATTGGAAGATGAAGTCTTAACCACTGGGCCACCAGGGAAGTCCCCAAATTTATATATTTATTTTTTGAAATGTTTACAAATGAAGAAGTTGAGAATCAGAGCATTTCATGGGCTGGCAGTGAATAAGTGACAGATAGGTGATGAATAGATGGCCGGTCTAGGATCCAAATCCAGACTCTTGGTTAATGCCTAGGTGCTCTGACTGCCCAGTGATGTTCAGATCTGGGTCTGGCAAGCCCCTCCACCTCCCTCCACCCTGTGCTTCTGCAAACCCCATAGGCCCTGGGCTGTTGCTCCCATAGAGCAAGATGTATCACGATTGGGAACCTGTCTCACTGTTTTGTTTAGAACATTTTTTCCCATTTGAAATGGTGATGTTATCTCTCCCATGACTGAAATGGTTACCACCGTTAATGCAAGAGCTATTTTCACATACAAGCTATTGCCTGAAAACAAAAAGTCCCATGAGAATAAATACGACCTGTTCAGGACAAGTTCTAGGAAGTTGTGTTTAAGCTTATTTGTACTTTCCAAAGTCTCCTTATTTCCAGTTCATAGATAAATGTGCATCTTTGTATGGCAATCTTCTGGAGATCAGGACATGTGTTTTTCACTGTTTTTATATTTCCTTTATCGTTCTCTAAGAGCTTGGTATTCTGGAGAGGTGTTCAATAGTGGAGATGCTGTCTGGTTGATGGCAAGTGTGTGTGGAAATCTCAGACTTAATGAGTTTCCTCCTATCTAGGTCATGAAGAACTCCAGGGAATGAGAACCTTATTGGATTGGATCCATGATTGAACAAGTTTTTAACATCAACCTGGGGAATGATCGATTGATTGCTAAACTTTGAAAAAAAAATTTTTTTTTTGGTGCATGTATGCCATAGAAGAAGCCCTCATTATCTTAGCATAAAAAACCAATACAATGGAATCCACTTCTAATGTGGAACAAAATTTTCATATTAGTTAAATTAAAAAAAATTATTGGGGTTAGTAGATTTACAGTGTAGTATTAGTTTCAGGTGCACAGCAAAATTAATGTGTTATATCTACTCTTATTTATATTCTTTTCACACATAAGCCTCATATTAATTAAATTTTTTAGATTTTTTTTTGATTGGGATTTATCTAGAAAATGAAACTAGATAGCAAAAAACCTAAATTTTAAAAAACGTGTATTAAGAAGGTTTAGATTAGGTCACATTATAATATGAACTATGTCTTTTTAAAAAAATAATGCTATTTATCTATGTATTTTTGCCTGTGTTGGGTTTTCGTTGCTGCTTGCGCTTTCTCTAGTTTTGGTGAGCCAGGGCTACTCTTTGGTTGCAGAGTTTGGGCTTTTCATTGCAGTGGCTTCTCTTGTGGAGCATGGGCTTTAGCCTGTAAGGGCTTCAGTAGTTGCGGCTCATGGGCTCAAGAGCACAGGCTCAATAGTCGTGGGGCATGGGCTTAGTTGTTCCGTGGCATGTGGAATCTTCCTGGATCAGGGATCGAACCTGTGTCGCTCCTGCATTGGCAGGCAGATTCTTTACCACTGAGCCACCAGGGAAGCCCTGAACTAAGTCTCAGAATAGACTCAAAGGAAATTAATCTGAGGAGAGAGAGAACCTTTCTGACATAATCGTATAATCCTCTGCTGATTTTACACTCTGACCATGGAAAGAACTGTTTCTACAAAAATGTGCCCCAGTTTCATCAGTTTTCCTAAGGGCCTTTCTTAATCCTTTGATATTCAAATCATTCTTTTTCTGAAGCCTCATCTTCATTACCCTCGTGGACCCTCTTCCGTCTTCAACAGTCCAACCCGGGTGGAACTTCCCTGGTCCACAGCGTTGCCTGTGATGAGGACGGTTGTCCATATTGTTTCCATGAAAACCCAGCTATTTTATGAGATTACAGTTTTGCTCTGTGCCCATCTAAACCAGATGTTTATAACCTCAGACCATCAGATCCTAATGACTTATGACTTGGTGACCTAGATGGCAATGGAGATGTGGTCATGGAGCAGAAAGAGACATCATCATGGTTGTGCATGGAGCTCCATTAGTGGCTCATTTTGGTTGTTGTTTCTCTACGTTATGTGAGTTTGGAGTTTAGAGAAAAATATTTGCCCATCCCAACTTGAAGTGGTGGGATGGAGGAGAGGGGGGAAGACAGAAAAAGACGCTTCCCAGGCGGCACAAGTGGTAAAGAATTCACTTGCCAATGCAGGAGATATAAGAGATGTAGGTTTAATCCCTGGGTTGGGAAGATCCCCTAGAGAAGGAAAAAATGCAGCCCACTCCAGTATTCTTGCTTGGGAAATCCCATGGGCAGAGGAGCCTGGTGGGCTACAATCCATGGGGTCGCAAAGAGCCGGACATGATTGATCGCTCACACATACAGAAGAGAATTCGCTTTTAACTGCCTTTCTCACTTCATCCCATTCAGCTCTCTCGATGTTCTATATTTCTCTGGAATCACATCCTTCCTCCTGTTTCAACCCCAAGTCTGTTAGCCACAGTTACTAATGTTTCCTACCACCCACTCTTTTCCCCAACCCCAAGCACTGGGGGAGAGAGCCTAGAAGGGCCTGGAAGATAAAAGTGCTTCTCCAAGAGACAGGGCCCCTTAAACAATGAGGACATGGATTTAGGCCCTGAGAAAAGGTAGGAGGATTGCACCTTTAGTCCCCATCCCATAATTTAAATTCTCAGCACACCCCAGGGACCAAGGCGTAGCTCCCTGCAGCAGCTGCTCTAATTACAGCCCTTCGGGGAATGTCGTCATGCTCCGTCCAACCTCCCTCTCCACCACCCCACCCTCCGAATCACTGCTGCCCAGCCCAGGCCCAGAGCCACCACTTCCAATGCTCTGCCAAGGTCTAAACCAATGTTAGATGACCATCCTTTCAAGAAGCACTGTCTTAAACCACTGTCTTATGTCTGTAGGTTACATGCTATCCAGAGTACAGCAATCTCCATTAATGAGATGAATCTACTTGTACTAATGTGAAAAGCTGCCCGAGATATATTAAGTCAACAAAAATGTGCAAAACTGTATCTATAATAAAACATTTTGCTAAATTATTGGTATTGACATATATATTAGTTCGTGGAACTGGACATTAAAATGGAAGATTCAATGACATCAACACTGTAGGTAGGATAGATGTCAGATACCATGCAGAGCATGACACAGGTCACCCTGGAGGAATCTTCAAAGTAAATACAGAGAACTAGTTCTGGGCCCATTGAATCCTGGTGCCTATTTTGAGAATATAAGCGAGTGGAGATGGGGGGCTTTGGGAGAAAGTGAATTTGAAGAGTTCTGCTACCGAGGCCAGGAACAGGGAAGTGCTGGAGCCCCTTGAGGATGGGCTCCTCCAGACCCTTGCAGAGCTGGGTTTGCGTCCCTCAGAGTTGGGGGACCTCACGGATTGGTGCCTGATTCATGCCCGACAAAGCAAAAGCGGCTTGTGGCAGGGCGAAGAGCAGAGGGCTGTTGGTGCAAAGTGACCACGCTCCCATAGATCTGTGTGTATGGAGATGTAACGCATGGCTGTTTCTTGCAGATCCTGGTGAGAGAGCCAGTCTGCTGTCACTTAAAGTCCATTAAAGTCCAAAAGGAGGGGTGGGAAGGGCCAGGGCCTCCATCACAGAGAGTCTGAGCCAGGAGTGGATACTGAGACCTGAACTGGGCAGGATCCAGTCGAAGCAGAGGCATCCTCTAGGCCTGAGGGCCTAGCAGGGGACCCACAAGGTGACCCTGAAACACCCCGGAAAGGAGGTGTTGACTCAAAGCATTTCTTCCGCCCAGTGCAGTAGCCAGCAGCCGAGCGGGGAGGTCCGCGTCTCCCATCACTTGTGTTCCCCACCCTCGGCTTGGCCAAGCCAGCAAGTGGGAATGAAAGAAAGAAAGTGAAATCGCTCAGTCGTGTCCGACTCTTTGCAACCCCATGGACTGTAGCCTACCAGGCTCTTCCATCCATGGAATTTTCCAGGCAAGAGTTCTGGAGTGGGTTGCCATTTCCTTCTCCAGGGGATCTTCCTGAACTAGGGATCGACCCCAGGTCTCCTGCATTGCTGGCAGACACTTTACCATCTGAGCCACCATGAGGAGAAAAAAAAAAAAGAGAGAGAGAACCAGATGCACCATTTGCAGGAAAGGAAGTATCTTCTTTGAACGAAGGCTGAATTCATGAACCAAAGCTTGGATATCTAGTTTCTAGATATCTAGTTTCTGATTTGCTACTGTGTTTTGAGATTGCATGACAGTCTAGTTCCTAAAAACTGAGCAAGAAAATTGAGGAGACTGCCCAGTGATTAGCCAGTGGCAGGGGAAAATTTCCCTGCTGGATCAATTTTAAGGGGCCTTGGAAACAAAAATACAGCAGTGTTATTCTCACACCTCTTCGTTGTGCTTCATGGAAAGACTGGTTTCATAAACAAGGTAAGAGGTCCCAGAAGAGAACCACCAGCTCCGGTTATCTCCAGCAGGGTGGGGACAGGAAGTTGTCCTTTTTTTCTCTTATCTGTTTCCACTGTGTTTGAATTATGGAAGCAGAGCATGGGGACTTTTGTAATCAGAAAAGCTGTGATGACAAATATGCCCATCTAAAATAGTAGGGCAAAAAGTCATCTCCGTGAGTGAAAAAAAAATATGGTAGAAAGAGAGCAAGTTGAAAAACAAAATAGCAATCACTGTAGCTAACATTTGTAGAGGCCATTCCATTTTCCAGAAGATTTTCATCTTAATGATCTCATTTGATTGTTTCAGCAACCCTGGAGATGTGCATTTGAATTATTCACATTGTGCAGATGTAGAAACAGAAACAGTCATAATTGTTGGTTACTTTGCTTGGCCAACAACACTGCTAGTAATGAGAAGGCTCAGATTTAAGTCTCTGCCTGTGAGTCCCATATTCCTCCTATTGCATAACATCAAGTGCTGCCCTGAAAGAACATTGAGTTGTCAGGAAGCATTCGCCCAGCCCACTCCCTGTGGAGGGTACGTGGTCCCCTGCTGACATGACACAATAAAGCCATGTTGGCATGGCCTGCATTGACAGTATTTTTCTGAATTATATTCCACTTTCCTCTTTAAAGAGGATCTCTATGTGTTCCCTCCACCTTCAAACTGATATTCTTGCTGGATGCCTTGCCTGTCAATGACTCCATCATTTTTCTAGTATCACAGTCTCAAACTTCAGTTTTCTTTGATTTCTCCACCTCATTTTATTCCAAAGTTGGTCATTTTTAAGTCTTTTAGCTTCTCTTCTAGAGGAACTTAGATCTGTTCATAATCCATTTCCCTGGATTGGACATCCCCCCTTGGTTCAGATGTTTAATTTCCTATGTGGCTCACTGCCAATTGTCCATTTTCAAATTTGTCCTTTTCTGGAAGCTTTGTCTGACCACCGAGGCTTCAGCCTCTGTGTTTCCAGTTATACACTCTGTGTTTTAACGGTCTGTTCACATTGCTCTCTGGCTGTCTCCATCCCAAGAGGAAGGCCATCCTTGAGGACGTGATTGCATCTTACCTTTTATCACTGTTTAGCACAGTGCTTGACAAAATGCTAATTTCCCAAAGAAAGCTGAATGAGTGAATGAATAAATTTTTTACAAAGGGACATCTCTGAAGCACATGAACTCTGGGTGTCACAAGCGGGAAGAAGAGTGCTGGGTGTCAGAGGGAGAGAGACGGCCAAGCTGTACCACCGCATGTAGGGTCTTTCCAGTCCAGGGGTTGAACCCATGTCTCCTGCATTAGCAGGCAGCCGCTTAACCACTGGACTACCAGGGAAGTCCTAAAAGAGAGACTTTGGTATAAAAGGCCCCTAACACACATTTTCACCCTTTACTTCCAGCCACTCACTTCCAAGAGTCTTCCACTTCCTTAAGGCCTGTCTGCTCATCACTGCTTTGCCCAAAGCCTGGATCATCCTGCTTCTTGCTCAGTGGGCCTCCCTTCCTGAAGTTCCTGGGAGTCACCCTCAGGATGCTGGCAGGAATGTCTCCATGCTATCTCTGAGCTGAGCAGAGACCCAGGGCCACGAAGGGCAGCTTGCCTCGGAGAACTTCCCCACCTGGAACAAGCTGGTAGCCTCTGCTGAGATGCTGAGCAGATGACATTCCAAAGCACAGAGACAGCGAGCTTTTGAAATTGAACTCCTAGCTTAGCAGCGTAGTAAGAGGAGGGAGGGTGACTCAGCCATCTCATGTCAGGGGCAGAGGAGCAGCCGGGCTGGGTGTGTGCTGCTCAGCACACTTGCATTACTGCTTAGAACACCAGCACCCGGGTGCTGGACTTTATCACAGAGCAGCCTCACTGCCACATGGCTCCTTCTGACATGAGCAGTCTGGCTTTGTGGAAGGAAGACTTCCCGTGGTCAGCTGGGTGAGGTTGGGGGGGTGGAGGTGGAGAACTTTGGGTGGAGGTGGAGGTGGGGACTCTGGGTGGGGATGGAGATGGGGGACTTTGGGTGTGTCTCAGGACAGGTAACCCAGGTTGGCCCACTGCCCAGAAGGTCCTGCATGTAGATTAATTTGTTGTTTTTAAATGTAGATTAATTTGGCCGCATCGGGTCTTAGTTGTGGCATGTGGGCTTAGTTGCCCCGGACAGGTGGGATCTTAGTTCCCTAACCAGAGATTGAACCCACGTCCTCTGCATTGCAAGGTGGATTCTTAACCATTGGACCACTGGGGAAGTCCTGCCGCATGGTTAATTCCACCACGGTGACTGCAATTAAAGCTTCCCTGTCACCCAGCCTCATTGTTTCAAGATTTGAGAATTTCAGACATTTAATCTTGACAAGCTCAGGAAAAAGTATATTGTTCTAATGATCAACCACAATGCATTTTTCCCCTTCTTTACTGAATGAAGCTGCTCAGCCACATTTGCTAAAAAAACAGTCTTTAAAAGCTGATTCATATCCCCTAACCTGAAGTCCTTTAGAGCTGAGATTTATCCAAGCATTGGTGGGAGGCTTTATGTGAACTCATTTCATCCTTTTCCTTTTAATCATCAAAGGTTAAGTATCCTCTGGGCGAGGAGAATTTCTCTTCTTAAGAAATGATTACAATCATTTCCCTGATCTGTTCCCCTTCCTACCTCATTTTCTCAAAGTCTTGGAGTAAAAATAAAAAACAAACGACGACTTCAGTACTTCGTGCTTCTAGAAGAGCCACGCCCACCTTGGAGAGACGGCAGAGTGGTCCTCCCAGCTGGGAATCCCAACTTAGACTAGGAGTCTCACTTCCTATGCCTCTGGACTCCTCCAGCTTAGAAGGTCAGCACTCTAGGCCTTGCTGGAGAACTTGACCCAGGACTTTGCTCTCAAAGATTCAGCTGAAAGAACCTCAGGTGGAGACACCTCTTCATACTACTGGCTGCTCCCATCTGCCTCAGGTCAAGTGGCCACTGGCAAGTAGGCAGCTCAGACTGCTTTGCTTGACTCTCCTATAGATCTGTCTCCAATAGCTCAGTTGGTAAAGAATCCACCTTCAATGCAGGAGACCTGGTTCGATTCCTGAGTTGGGAAGATCTGCTGGAGAAGGGACAGGCTGTCCACTCCAGTATTCTTGCACTTCCCTTGTGGCTCAGCTGGTAAAGAATCTGCCTGCAATGCAGGAGACTTGGGTTCGATCCCTGGGTTGGGAAGATCCCCTGGAGAAGGGAAAGGCTACCCACTTTAGTATTCTAGCGTGGAGAATTCCATGGACTGTGTAGTCCATGGGGCCACAAAGAGTTGGACATGACTGAGCCACTTTCACTTTCTTACAGATCTGTCTCCAATAGCTGGGTTTTAACATCACCATTGGTGCTACCTTAACTCTGCTCCATGTGTTTCTGGGCTGGCCTTTGAGGACTTGATTGACAAGCTCCCTCATTCTTAGGCTTTAGAGCATGGAAAGCAGAGAGGCATTTGATGAAGGAACCATGGATCTTGAGTGGTGGATCACGATGCTGGATGGATGGATAAAAGGATGCAGGGGATGGCTTTCTGTAAGGAACTTGGGGATCTCTTCCTGCACACTGAGATTGGGTGACATGGGGGCATCTAGAAGTGTTTTCCAAGCAAGGCAGTGGGGCTGACACAGCTTCCAGGCATTTCTGGGGACTGGCATAGGGCAGCAAGAATACAGTAGACACTCTGGTGACTACCAATGGACTGGTTGAGGGCAACCTGGACTATTTTGAACGGAGGACTTGGATGCCCATGGTTGGGTATGAAAGTCAACACCACCCCATCGGAAATCACAAGCTGGTGAGTCAGGTGCCTTTTGGATTACACCAGCCTCTAGAGTAAAGACAGTGTTGGATGCAAGGGAAAAGGAGATGGGCCAACCTCATCCTGTGAGAGTTTCTTCTGATCAGAACCAGGTCAATCTGTGTACTTTTCATGTCTGATGATGGGGGATCACTAAGGCTCCTCCTGTCTCTTGTTCTTTTCCTTTTCTTTCATTGACTTATTACTATCACCCAAGCAATTCATATGAGCTCAAGCTTCATTAGAAAAAGCACTGTTTTTAGACTTCTGTTTAATGTTGCACAATAGGAAGATCTGTGGAGTCTAAATGCCATTCTTTTTTTTTTTTTTTTTTTCCCGGCTGCGACTCAGCCTTGGATCTTAGTTTGCCGACCAGAGATTGAACCCAGGTTACCTGCAGTAGAAGTGTGGAGTCTTAATCAAAGGACCACCAGGGAAGTCCCTTACATGCCATTCTAATTTTCCTCAATCTTTGCATTCTATCCTAAACAGCTTTACTTTTACAATATTTGTACATATGTTAAGAAGCCATCTTTCTCCCATCCCTCTGTATTCATTCACTCTTTCATCACACTTAAAAGCTAGTGTGCAGATAGCCTTGGGAGAACAATTCTGGGAAAGTGCTGTCAGAGAGGGCACTTGTAAATTCCTCAACAGTGCATGTGGCTTCCAGCCATTAGCAGTGCCATCCTGTAGAGCTCTGCTGTCCAATATGGTGGCCACCAGCCACATGCAGCCACTGAACTCTCACAAGGTCAGACACGTGCTGGTTACTCCGTCTTTGACGGAAGAGTGAATGCATAAGTGAATGAATATGGAGGACTGGTTCAAAGGAAGATGTGCTGCATGTTTAAACTATGCACAGGGTCATGAAGAATTAGTAGGCCAAAAAATGTATGAAAAATAGTGGTTAGTAGACATTTGGTTCTGTCCAAAACTTTCACAGGACATTTGGTCTACACCAAAAGGTTCTCGATATTTGGTCACTTTTGGCCCTGTCCAAAACATCCATGGCAACATTTGGTCCATGTCAAAAGGTCCTTGATATTTGGTCCTGTCCCAAACCATCTGACATGGAACAAATATGCCCATGATGTTTTGTGTGCGTGCGTGCTATGTCGATTCAGTCCTGTCTGACTCTTTGCAACCCTATCGACTGCAGCCCACCAGGCTCCTGTGTCCATGGGATTCTCCAAGCAAGAATACTGGAGTGGGTTGCCGTGCCCTCCTCCAGGGGATCTTCTTGACCCAGGGATTGAACTTGAGTCTCTTATGTCTCCTGCATTGGCAGGCAGGTTCTTTACCACTAGTGCCACCTGGGAAGCCCTCATGATGTTTCGGACAGGACCAAGTGTCCTGCAAAGAAAATGTTCATTAGTATTTTTTAAAAGTTGATTATATGTTGAAATGATAATAGGATATACTAGGTTGAATAAAATATATCATTGAAATTAATTTCATCTGTGGCTACTAGAAGATTTTTAAGTTAGGAATATAGTTCGCTTGGTGTTTCTCTTGGACAGTTTCACTCTAGATGGCCTGCTTCCACCCCCTTCACTTTCCTCTCTCCCAGGAAGGAGCATTTCCTCTGGGTACCATCATTATCTCCATATGTAGCACCTCTCATACCCTAGTGGCTGCCTGTTCACGTCTGAAAACCGTTTCCAGCGTCAGAACCTCTTGAAGGAGGATCTTTCATACCCAGCCCACAGTGCTGTGCTTGTTATAAAATAGACAGACAATAATTAATTGGTGAATACTGATCAATTGCTCCTATTAGACTAAACTTGTGTGAGGCAAGGCATTTACAATTGTTAATGTGGTCTTAAGTATAATACTGCATAGGCATTCAGTATGTGTGGGAAACATTTCAGAGATAATTTCTAAAATACATATGAATTTTAAAAATTCCTGGAAATATTTTTTTCCTAATTATTAAAACTTTTAAGGGTATGGTGCTAGGTAATTCAGTACTGTTCCTATACACATGGGGTGTGTATTTATTTCACAATGTACATGAATGCTGCTGGATAGAGTTGAATTTATGGTCCATGTGGTCACACCTGCCCATTTACAAAATAGACACAAAACCCAGCTAGATTCTAATCAATTTTCAAAATTCTCTGATGTTTTCAAAACCAATTGAAATCAATCAATTATAAAAGAGAAGTATAAGTTAGGTAAGAGTCATAATTTTTTTTAACCAAAATAAGCAGAATTTAAGACAGTAAACATACTAGAAAATATTTACTTAACGTTTAACCCTTAACTTTGATGAGTTTGCTTCTCAGGGGTCTGGGTTTGCTTTTATGCTCATCTCAGGTCAGAATCAATATGGTCAAACTGAACATTTTGTAGACGTGAACGCAGCCTGGCCCTAATGCATCTTTATGGTTAGACATTAGATAAGTATATTAGTGAAAACAGATTTATTATTTGTAAGAAAATTTTATGAGTTTGACTCAAGACACCAAAGTGTCTGGTATCTAAAATTAACACAGCATTAGTTTTTCATCAGTTATTAATATAGAGGGAATCACTGTATCTAGATAAACTTGGTAGATTTAAATAAAGACTTAAGGTTTTATCTGGTTAGCTAAATCACATTGTAATTATTAATCTTATGATCATATTTTTGAAAAGCTGTCTAAACTTATTAATGATTTAATAGTGGAAGGAATTGATGTACACAAAATGGTACAGGAGTACTTGGATGCTGTCTCTTTTCTGAATTCAGGCCTCCCTCCCAAGTTCGGCTGTAAACACTTTGCTGGCTTGAATCTGTAATGTCTTGAATTACAGTTATTGGAGTAGCTATCTTATTTTAAAATCTAAATTTTTCTTACTCACTTAAAAAAAAATTCTGCCTGTGGGATCAAATTAAGGGAAGTGAGTACAGGTTTGATTGAAGGTCATGAGTCCTGGTCCAGACACTAAACAGCTGTCTGGCCAATTCAGCAATTTCTCTGAGCCTTGGACTCCTCCCCCAGGCTATCCCTCCCCCTCAGCATCCTCCTTTGCTATCTGGTCCTGACTTTGTTACCCTTCACCCACATCATGATATGTGTGTGTGTGCTCAGTCCCTTAGTCGTGTCTGACTCTTTGTGACCCCATGAACTGTAGCCTGCCAGGCTCTTCTGTTCATGGAATTTTCTAGGCAAGAATACTGAAGCCAGTTGCCATTCCCTTCTCCAGGGGCTCTTCCAGACACAGGGATCAAACCTGTCTCCAGCACTGGCAGGTGGATTCTTTACCACTGCGCCACCTGGGAAGCCCTACATTAGAGTAACTGGACTCTA
Source organism: Bos mutus (assembly GCF_027580195.1). NCBI lineage: Eukaryota > Metazoa > Chordata > Mammalia > Artiodactyla > Bovidae > Bos > Bos mutus. The sequence continues at coordinate 6,966,541 of NC_091629.1, forward strand.
CTAAACTACACACTCCCACGTGGCAGCATGCACTAAGTATCTTAACACATTATTTTAATCTTAATAATTTATCTCATAATTTATGGAGATCATCAGCCCCACTTTTCAGCGAATAAAACTGAGGCTGGAGAGAGACTGAGTGGCATGTCTAAAGCACAAGTAAATGGTACAATTACTATTTCTACCTACATCCCAGCATTGTCTGATGTCCTCTGGCTATTCCTGAACTTGCCTTTCAACCAAAACTATTTTGAGAAAGCCCCACTCTGAACTAGTATACTCCTCTCTTCCCAAAGCATTAAAACAGAGACAACATCTATAATTATCAGTAATTGTTGTTGTGGATCCAAGTATTAATACAGAAGCAAGGAGACCTCTGCAAGATTTGTTGTCGTCGCTGTTACAAACTTAATTATTGGGTAGAAATGTTGAAGGTTGCCTCTAAACAGAAGAGGAGTAAGAGAGCCTTTCCCATGAATCCATGGCAGGAAACTTGGGCTCTCTTTCTGGGTCATCCTCTAGCTTTCTCTGGGTGGCCTTGGGCTAGTGATTTCAACACTCCTTAGCATCCTGGGGTAAGATGGGATGATGACACATGGTGCCTATTTATTGCACTGCTTTGCCAGGATAATTGATTGTACTGGTCAAGGGCTGCAGAGGAATGGAAGTACCTTGTGTATGACAAACCATACTATACCTGGGGCAGTGGAAAGTGCAGGGATCCAAAAAGCAGATTAACCTGTCTTGTTTCCTTAGTTTAAAAAGGGAGGTGGACGGTCACCAACTGTACCTGCTGAAGTTCTCCTCGAGCCGATAGAGCTGTTGATCACTTTCACAAGCCCTCGAGACGCTGGCAAAAATGAATCCACTATCGTTTGGGACAGACCTGGGCCAGCGATGACTCTTCGTTGATACTTGCATTCTTTGAACAGAGAGACACACAGTTGCCAGGAACACTCAGATTCTTGCCATAACAGAGGAGCCTCAGTTACTTTTTTGACGTGGTGTCGGTTCCTCTATTAACTGTCGCGGGTCCCCACGCAGGTGACTCCATGCGGCGCTGCTTTCTTCCCCAGGGCTGCGGTGGCCTTCCTAGTGCATTGTTCCTAACTTTGCGTTCAGATTGCTTGGGTTGCAGAATTCTAAGAAATAAAACGATGCCAATTGCTGATGTCGGAGTTGCATACGACAAAGCGGGTGGGTCGCCATGGGGTCACAGGAACTTCAAGGTAAGTGGTGGCCTGGGGAGAAAGGCCTCCCCGCAGAGCAGCCCCTCATTCTGGGGACGAGGTGGGGGGGGGGGTTGGGAGTTGGGGGGATCGGGCGGGAGCCGCCTCCTCCCCCGGACCTTTGGGGCAGTGTGGAGTCAGCAGCGATTCCTCTTGGGCCCCTCCAGCGCCAGGAGGGGGATTCACAGCGACAAAGGAAGGGGGGTGCGGGAGGCGGGGGCCGGGGGCTGCGGCGCCCAGGCTTGCTGGGCGGCGGAGGAGGGAGGCCGCCCAGCGCCCCGCGCCAGGTCTCCGCGTGTGCAGTGTGTTGTGGGCCGGCCGCGCCCCTCCCCTCCCCTCCCCTCCTCTCCCTCCCGTCTGGTCCCTTCCCCTCCCTCCTCGTCCCTCCCCTCCTCTCCCCTCCCCTCGCCTCCTCCCCGTCCCTCCCCTCGCCGCGTCCCCTCCCCCGCGGCCCGGAGCGAGCGCCGCGCCAGCGCCACACGGCCCGGCCGCCGAGCGCGACGACACACACCGAACAGGTGGCCGGAGGCTGCGGCGCCGCGCGGGCACAGGCGGGCGAGCCCGGGGCCAGGCCGGGTTAGGCGCGGCGAGGGCTGCAGGCCGGGCATGCGAGCCGATCGGGCCCCCGGCCGCGGCCCCTAGCCTCGCGCCGCGCGCCCCGCGCCGCGCGCCCCGCGTGCAGTCGCCTCGGCCCAGGGCGCTCCGGCCCCTCCGGCCGCGGTCACCGAGGGGCGCGGGCCGGCCCGCGGCGGCGGCGGCGGCGGCGGCATGAAAGTGACCGTGTGCTTCGGGAGGACCCGGGTGGTCGTGCCGTGCGGGGACGGCCACATGAAAGTTTTCAGCCTCATCCAGCAAGCGGTGACCCGCTACCGGAAGGCCATCGCCAAGGTGAGGGGCCGGGGGCGCGGGCGGGGGCGGGCGGGCGGCCGAGGGGGCGGAGGAGGGCGGAGGAGCGGGAGGAGGGAAGGCGCCGGGATCAATATGGCGCTTCCTGGAAGGGGAGGCGGCGGCGGAGGCGGGGAGAGGGAGCGCGCGGCGGCCCGCCCGGCCTGCGCCCCCCGGCCGGGCTGCGGGCCGCAAACTTCCCCGCGCCCGGCCCCCACGCCCCAGCCCCCACGCCCCAGCCCCCGCTGTTCCTTCGAGGTCCGGCCGCCGGCGCCCCGAGCCTCCGGGGAGCCGAGCCGGAGCCGCGGCAGGGCGTGCGGAGCCGCTCCCGGCCGCGGGCTGCGGCCCCGGCTCCCCGCCCTGGGCCGCGGGCGGAGGCCGGGCGAGGGAACTTTTCCTGCTGGAGCGGAGTTCGCCCCGCGCGCGGGGAGAGTGGCTCGCTGGTGCCTCTGCGCCCCCCGCCGGGCGGTGGGGGGAGCCCCTCCTGCGTGCCCTGCCGGGCGGGGGTCCCGGGGCGGGTGGGGGCGCGGCGCCGGGAGCGACCAGCTCCAGCTGGCTCGCGATCGTTGCTGGAACCCTGCACTTCGGAGACCGAGAGGCCCGGGAGCACAGCTGGCTCCTGGAAGGAGCACAGCCTGGAGATGGGTCACCGAATTCCGAGTGTTCCTGCCGGCACCTCGCGGTGGACTCGTCTGCACCGAGCTCCCTGCGGAGCCCGGGCCGCGCCCCGGCCTGGAGTGGAGTGGATTTCCCTTTTCCCCGTGGAGTGATAACATTGTCTCCACTTCCCTGCATTCCTCTACAATGTGTCAGAAGTGAAAAGGCTTTTTGTTAAATTGTTTTATCGTCTGTGTCTGTTTGACAACAGCCCACGCTTCCCAAGTTTCTCTCAAGCACCTGAGGATATTTCCTTTGCGCCAGAGGAACGTTGGTTGGAAAGCACAGTCACTTTCAGAATTCCCGTTTTGTCTCCGATCTTGGAGTGGTTTGAGCCCTGTGGGTCTGGGGGCCACAGAGGAAAAAATTTTTTTACACTCCTGTTTTGAGGAGAGAGGAAAATTAGCCCGCGTTTGGCCTTTTAAAGATAACCTTGGGGACGGTTAAGAACCTGACACAGTGATGGAATATGTTGACTTTATTTCAGGGCTCTAAAATGTTCCTTACAGTTGGTTGAACTTTTATTGAAAATCAAATAAAATTAGTGGAAATTGGGCACCTGCTTATCTTGAACCACTGTCAACCTCTGAACCTACCTTAAATATTTTAAAGGGTTGTTTATGGATGACAGTTTGTGATCTAAATGTTCGGTACCAATAATCAGATTGCACATGTACTCAGGAAACCAACAGAATAAACTGTGAGAGGAAAGAAAATAATATATACTTTGCAGTGTGCCCAGGTTCCGAGTACAGAGGAGTGATGGACGTTTCTTGGCTTACATGCTTAAAATGGACCTGCTTAACATTAGTCATTTACATGCTTAAACATTAACATGCTTAACATTAGTCATATTTCATTATCACATGATGCATGTGGGTGGAACAGCTTGTTTGGGAGATACAAATGTAGTTGTTTGGGTCATTTGTATGCTCCACAGAAATTCTTAAGCATTTACTGTGACTGAGGCATTGTTCTGGGTGCTGGACATCTGTGAGATCCACTGGCTGCTTGTGGAAATTGGACTGTGAGACTCAAGGAGATATAGGCCACACGGTCCTGCAAGTGAGGGTAGCCAGCCTTTGGACTGGCGAGTTACAGTGCAGTGGGGAGAAGACAGGCCTCTGGGGTTTTGAGTAGATGGAGTTGAGAAGCCTTGGTGAGAGAGCTGGACTTTGTCTTTAGGTATCGGTGGTGGTTTTGCAATGACTGGGGAGCATGAAGAAGGAAACATAGGTTTCTGCAGGGCACCTGGGAAAGCGCCCAAGAGAAGCAGCATCAGAGCTGAGTTTTGAAGGGTAGGCGTGAGACTGATTACTGTTCCTGGTGGAGATGGAAGGAAGGAAGGGTCATGCTCAGAAAGTGACGGTGTTGTTGGAGTTGGAAATAAATGACTCAGAGGCTTCCAAAATTGTTTAAATTCTCTTTAAGTACAATTCACAGTTCAGCAGGTAAATTTTAAAATGGGCTTTGTGGTCTACAAAGTTCAGTCATCAGATCACAAGACTGTTGACTCTCCAGTGTTGCATGAGCTGGAGTTTCTTCCAGGTCCATTTGTATTTTTTTCCTCTTAAATGATTAGGTAATGGCTAAGATGAAACTTTAGTGGTTCTTTCCATTTTGTCCACCTCCTTTAAAATGGTTATGCAGCAAACACTTATTAACACTTGTTTTAACTTTTATCCTCTTATCTCTTCCTTACCCCTTACTGTTGAATAGAACAAGATAAATTTTGTATGAAGAACTGGGTAACTGGGTAGCTGTAGAGTGGTGTTTGGTTGCTAGGTGACATGTGCCATGCCGAACTCCCATCTGGTGGGGAAAAATGGGGGAAGATCATGTTTATGGCTTTGTATAAAAACCAGCTAAGCTGGAAAAAGAAAGAAAGAAATTAAAGAAAAAAGGAAAGAGAAAGAATGATCCCAAGCCACTAAGACTTTCTCTGCAGTGAGCATTTTGTGGTGTGGTGGGGCTAATTTTTGGCATTATATTTAAGCTGTTTTCAGGTTAAACAAATACGTTTTTCTGGGCAGTGGAGTGGTGTGACTGAATACCAGAAATGTCCTCAATAAGCAGATATTTGAAGGCTTACAGTTATTCATAGCACTTTTTTTCCCCTCCAGTTAAAAACTTTTTCTGTTTATGATCCCTGATGGGTGAAAATGGGTTGGCTGTTCTTCCCCATCCACCCATCCTCATCCAGACCATCTCTGAGGAGGGTGCCCTGCTAGACGTGGAGGACCGTGTCATGTGGACTGTTCTGCTCCTACCTGTGGCCTGACTCATCCATGGCCCCCGATGGACACACGGTGCAGAGCACCAACTGCCCGGACTCTATAATGTGGTGACTTGGCTTCTCAGGGCTTTGCCTGCTCTTTCTTTATTCTCAGTGGATCAGGGCTGGCCTGACTTCCCATTTTTTCCTGCTGTGCACCTTAACTCTGGTTAGCAGGAAAAAAAAAATCTCCATTCTTTTTAAAAAAAAAATTGTTTATTTGTTGAAGGGCTACTGTATGCAAAATGTCATGCTCTATGAAGAAATGTAAGGCTGAATTCTTGCTTTCAAGAAGAATGTAATCTGGGAAACAGGGTGAATATATTAAACTAGAAATAACAGTAGGCAATAACATTAATTAGCAATAGAGTGGTACATACAGAGAGTAGCTGCTTCTGGATTTCAGAGATGGAAGTGGTCATTATAGCCTGGGGGTGGCAATCTCCTGGAATCACTGGGCTTTGCGTATACTAGGCTTAGTCAGTGGGAAGGCTGGCCTGGATTTAGGACGGCACTTCCTAACTGGGTAGTGGAGTAACCCCCAAATCCATTTGCCTGGCTTAGGTGTCCTGGTTTGACAGGTGAATCTGGAATGTGTCGGCTGCCATGCTGAGGGGTGAAAGGGAGGGCATTGTCGGTGAGCATCAGGGCTGGTTTGGCTCCTGTGCTGCTGTCCTGTCAGATGGTGGGGCAGGACCAAGCTGAGGAGGGCCGGGAATGCCAGGATGAGACCCTGAGGCTTCGTACAGTCTGATGGTCCGGGGGGACTGAGGTGTTTGGGCAGGACTAGTTCTCTTCCGGGCAGAGGACCAGGATCACCTTCAGTCCACAGAAACACTGCTGGTCCCTGAGGAGTAATGAAGGGAAGAAAAAAGTGAGGGAGGGCTGTGACTGGAACCTCTTAGCTCCCTTCCGTCTCACCCCCAGACCTCTTTTAGGTCTCAACCCCTCTTTTAGGGGTTGAGGGGGAGCTTTGGATTGAATTTGGAGACCTGGGTTTTCTCACCGTTTAACCTTGGGCAGACCAGCCCTACGGAGCCTCATTTCCTCATCTCTTGAACAGGTTCCTCCCCTGCAGGGTTCCTGTGAGTACTGAGGGGTGATGAATGGGCAGCTCCTCAGCTCTGCATCTGGATCCCTAATTGGTTTTACTCACCAAATGGTTTTACTGCCTGTGAGACTTTCCTGAGTAGTCTGCTAGTTCTGTTTGGGTTTTTCCTCTTTGCTCGGGAAGACAGTGTGTAATTTAATTAAAGAATAGGTAGGAATGTTAATATTTGCCTAAGCAACACCGCAATGAAGAGCACATTGTGTGTGTGTGTGTGTGTGTGTGTGTGTAGAGAATGTAAAAATCGCGGATGTTACAGCTTTACTCTGGGTTGACTTCTGGGCCTCCATTTTTATTTGGGGGGAGGGGCACTGCTTCTGTTCTTTGAGCATGGAAACCTTGAGTTATTTAATAGCAATTTATTTGTGGCTCAGCTGGTAAAGAATCCACCTGCAATGTGGGAGACCTGGGTTCCATCCCTGGGTTGGAAAGATCCACTGGAGAAGGGAAAGGCTACCCACTCCAGTATTCTGGCCTGGAGAAAAGAGTCGGACACGACTGAGCAACTTTCACTTTCAGTTTGTTGGTATATAAAAAAAAAAAACACAAACATAAATTTATGGGCAGTAACTTTTGAAAATACACTTTCCTTTTTTTGGGACGGGGAGGACTGTTGATTACCAAAACCATGTAAGTCATGGTTTGTATGAAGAATCTTGTGTTTGGTGTGTGATTTCTTGTGGACAGATGGCTGACTGCATGTTGTTACACATTCGCAAGTTTATTGAAACTTTTAGGAAAATAGGAAACTTCTAGGAAATTGTTGCAGAGTTTGAATGACCTTATTTTTGAATAGTGAAATGAAATACATTTTATTATTTTGTTAACATTTTCTCATCTTCCTCTTCAAAAAGAAAAAAAAGAAGAAACATGTCTGAATGGTTGATCTTTCTAAAATGCACATTTCCATGTACTCTTCTGCTTAAGGACCCCAATATCAGCTTTCCCCAGAGGCCAGGTCCTACCACCTCAGCAGGGCCTGTCCCTTGTAGGACCCCTCCTGCCTCTTCCACCTCAAACCCTCCCACTTCATCCCTACCCATTTGGCCTTGCTTGCACTTTCCTGCCTTTGCTCTGGTATTTTCAGTTTCCCCCACCTAGATCACTTGCTTGCTTCACATCTGCTCCTCTCCTGAGCCTCAGCTCAGCTCCGGCTGGCCCCGCACCCAAGGCTGTTTGAGGTTCTCCCCGCTTCCCACAGCTCCCGTACTGACCTGGAGGAATGTGCCTTGTTGTGGGTGCTTCGGGGTATTTGTTTTGGAACAGAACTATGCCCCTTCTCCTCCAGATGAGGTGCTTGAAGGTGATGGTCCTGCCTCAGTCTTACCGGTATCTGCCATGTAGTCCATCTTACAAGCTGAGTAGGTGCAAAATTGAGGATAAATACGTGGCACGTATTCTCAGACAAAAAATGCACTTTTGCTTGGAAGACTGTATGATTTTGAAGACTTTAAAGTTTTGTATGTTTGGCGTATTGGGACAGAGATTGATTTAGTGTGGTTTCAGGGTACCTGGAAGTTATTCTCTGGTGTCATTTGTTTTCAAGGAGTTTGGTCTGTTTTTCAGCCAGAGCGGAGGAATCATCCTGGGGTTTGCTTTGGGCCTGTTTCAAGGCTGGTGGCCAGGGCAATGCAGGAATCTGGCCCCAAGACACACCTGTGCTGGGTCTGGCGCTTCTAATTCTGTCAGTTGGGATCCGTGGGTAAGTGCCAGGAGTAAACAGAAATGTTTAGGATCTGAGATTCACAGGGAGAATCTGGCGATGCATGGTGCTTCCTGGCTTGTGACGAATGTTGTGAATTGGGCACGGGAGGTAACCTGTGCACGTCAAAGGGCCACGTGCACAGAATCTCCATCTGTGCTGGAAGGTTTGTTCAGGCCTAGAGTTGGATGCAGGTGGGTGGTGGTGAACACTTGAAAGATGACCCGAGCCCTCTGCCCTTTTTCAAGGATGGAAAGAAACACATACGATTGGTCTAGGAAAGTGCTTTCCCCAAGTGGAGGTGCTCTTCCATGGCGTAGAGGTGGGCAGCCCACACAGGCGACTTTTCTCCCACTTGGCCACTCACGTAGCAGTCCAAGGTGCCACCAAGGTCAATGGCAGTGGAACAGGGCTCAGAAAATTTATGCCAATTTTTTTTTTTTTTTTTTTACCAGTTTTTGGCATCTTTTCTGTGGTATCTTTGGTATCTTTTACATGGAAAAGAGAAAAATCTTAATAAAAAGAAATGTAAAGTTCTGTCATCATAGTAGGAAGGTGATTGTTTTTTGTCTTACAGTCATTATTTTATCCAATTGAAAATTTTTTTCCATTTGGAAGGATTATGTAAAAATGCTTTTCCTTCATGGCTCTGTCTTCCTGCATCTGACCTTCCATCTTTAGGTGTTCCTGCCATGAAATATTACTTTTGTTTATTCATTTCTCCTCCTTCAACTAATATTGGAACTTAGAAATACAATTTCCAGCTTCTTTCCAAATGACTTGAAATGTGAATTATTTAGTTTTTTCACTCTCGATACTAGCTTATACACACACATGAGAAATTGAAAACACATCTATAGAAAAAATATATACATGAATGTCTATGACATGATTCATAACAGCCAAAAAATAGAACAAGTCAAATGTTCATCAACTGAAGAAAATGTGGTATATCTATAACATTAGAATATTATTAAGCTGTAAAGATGAATGAAGCTGTGATGCATGCCTCACTAGAGGTGCACCTTGCAAACCGTATGCTACATAAAGGAAGCCAGTCATAAAGGCCCACATACTATGAGTCCAAATTTACAAAATGACCAGAATAGGCAAATCTGTAGACGCAGAAAGTAGAGTAGAGTTGCTGGGGCCGGGGGGTTGAAGAATGGTAGGTGGCTGTTTATGGGGATGGGGTTGATCTTTGGGATGATGAAAGTGTTCTCAATTTAGATAGTCATGATGGTTGTATGCCTCTGTAAGTATACTATAAACATCACTGAACTGTACACTTTAAATGGGTGAATTGTGTAATATATTGTTATGTCTCAATAAAGATGCTTAAAAAAATAGACTGCATAAGCCACTATGGACAGAGCTCCATTTTTTAGGTATTTAATAGTTCTGAGAGTCCCATAAAACATGTTTTTCTGTGTTAGAGATGTTCAAATGAAGACTGGCTATTTTTAGGAGTTTTCCATACAATGTGTGAACCTGGTTTCTCGAGGTTGCCCGCTCTCTCCTGGTGCTGTCTGCTCAGCCCTTGACTGGTGAGAATCCGTGTTCCCTAGTACCCCCTGGAAAGGCTTCACCAACTGACCGTTCACCTGTTCTGCCTTCTTCTCCCTCAGCCCAGTCCACCATCTGCCCCGGTGGTTGATTCAGATGATCTAAGATGTCCATCATGGAAGAACTTTTCCAGTTTTTGGGTTTGAGCTTTGGCAGATCTCACAAGCTCTGTGCGCATCAGTTTTCCCATCTTCATCTCCCTATACTCAGAAGTTCTGGGCTGGCTTCTGCTTTCTGGCCCCCTGGGCAACAGCCACCCTGAGTCTGCGTGGTTGGTGGTTGTGCCTGTGGGACCATCAGGCATGAGAGGCTTTTCAGAGGTGCGAACAGAGTAGATCTCAACTCCTCCGACCCTCCCTGTGAGAATGTTTTGCTTCCTTTACTTTGAAATGATGGGCTTGACCCGCAGGTCAGACATATGCTGTTTGAAAGTTAGGATGTATTTTGCTTGGACTGTCCCTCAGAATTCCTTACTGTCCCAAGATAAATATCTCTTAAAAATAAATTACATGCTCAGAAGTAACTTAATAAGACTGTGTCCTTTGTGAAGTGTTACTAAAGGTATGATTCTGCATGGTTCTAAATGTATGGCATGTGTATACACATACATGCACAAATGTATTCATGAATTTGGTATTTTTATGGTGATATCAATTTAAGGGGTTTTAGAGATGACTGGTCCCTACTTTTAATGTTCTTTAATATTCAGAAATGATAAGGCAAGTTTTTGGAACTCAGGTTTATTTTTTCCTGGTGTGTAGTTTTTCTTGTTTTTGTACTGCATCCCTGTATGATAGGATTTATGTATCTGAAAAGACCTCTTTGAGATATTCTATTATACAAAGCAATCTTTCCTTCTCTGTTTATTTTAGAAAACAACTCACTATATATAAAAAAAACCTAGGGTTCCTAAATACTAAAACAATGTGGTATTAACAGATGAAAAACACAGAAAGGCTGTTTCTGTGTAAGTGGTTGAGATGAGAATGGGCTATTTTGTTCTAGTTCTTTGCAGTATACAATAAAAACTGGGAAATATTTTTTCATGTTCGTGATTTAATTTTTTCCAAATCTAATATTGAATCCAGAATTAAAAAATAATCCATTTCCCAGGGAACACAGGAAGGCTTTTAAGATACACCATTTGTAATTCTGAAACCTGTTGTGCAAAGTCATATGTGAATACTACTTAGCCAGATTCCTGCCCAACAGGGGTATAGTCTAACCTGAGATTCTCTCATTCCAGCCAGCAGCACCTGCAGAAGAAGGAGGGGAGATGTGCATGTTATTGGTTCCTGGTGAGCCACCATACAGGATATGACTAATCTCTAAATCCATGAAAGCTGAATGTAGGATTTGGTATTTTTATTGTTTTGTTAGAGATCTGGGAAAAAACCTTTCAGATAAATCAAGGGGATTGCTACATGAAAGTGCCTCATTTGGGTTGATAACTACTTAAACAACTGCATCTGGAAGGTGGTGGCATTTCTGCATTGGTACTGCCTGAGGAATATGAAATGAGTCATATTTTAAATTATGAAGGCATATACTATTGGGAATTTTTTTTTCAAGGAAACCTGGAAAGCTAATAAAACCCTGAATTTTTTATAGTGGAGTCAGTTTTATCTTTTGTATTTCATGACCCACTTTTTAAAAACACAGATGTTTGGTAAAACACAATTAGCTGGAGGTGGAAAGTTTGGTGGTGGATGTTTTTTTGTTTTTCTCCTTCTAGGAGGCAAGCACATCAGTATGACACAGTCTGGGCCAGGATTCAGAAGAACAGATTACGTCATTTGTGTATCAGAAAGCAAGAACGGTAACCTCTGTCAGCCTAGGATCCATGTCCTTCATGGGATTGTTGTGAACGTTTAAAGAGAGAATGTTATAGAAAGGCCTTGCAGGAAGGAAAACAGAGATTTTGAGAGCTATACTGTTCTTTAGCTCTTGCTAAGAATGGTCACAAGTGATTAAGGCTCACTTGAATAAATGCTTCTAAATTGTTTCTTCTCATCTTCCTTAGAACTGCTCTAGATGTGGAATATTGAATATTTCGGGGGAAAAAAGAGTTCTCCCTTTAAAAGTCTTGAAAGTATTTTGTTGTTTGAGAAATAAAATCCCAGTGACATTGTTATAGATGCTCCAAAGATGTCCATAGAGGAATATCTTTCGTCGTTTTTGGTTTTGGCCATGGTAGTTTTGAACTTCGATAAGTCTCACCAGCTGTCTGAGCCGCAGTTTTCTCATCTGCAATTTGGGAGTATTTTCTTTAGTTAGCAGTCATAGAGATCAAGGGATTTATTATAGATAATTCCACTGCCATGTTATAGACTCTTAGTCAATTTTATATCTTTTCCTTTCCTTCAAGTTTCACACAGAAATTAGACACACTTTTAATGGCTAATTCATAAAATCAACTTGATTTTTATTTGATTTATAATTCTAGTTGTCATTTTTCAAGATGGTTTGTCAAAGAGTTAGCACTTTCTTCTTAAAAGTACTATAGAAATTCCAGTATTTAGTATTCCAGTTTTGGTACTTTTACTAAATCAGTTGGAAATAGGGGGAAAAAAATGTTCTAATAATCCAGTAGCTGATTCTTTTACAGATCAAGAAGTGTGTTTATCCTAACTGTAGCTTTTTCTGTTATTAGCCTTTTCTTTTTTTTTTTTTAACTTTATCTATTTTTGGCTGTGCTGGGTCTTCATTGCTCCCCATGGACTTGCTCAAGTTGAGGCAAGCTGGGGCTACTTGTTGTGGTGCTCGGGCTTCTCATTTCGGTGACTTGTTGCAGAGCTCAGGCTCTAGGGTGAGTGGGTTTCGGCAGCTGCACTCGAGCTTAGTTGCTCTGTGGCATATGGGATCCACCTGGACCAGGATTGAACTCCTGTCCCCTGAAGTGGCATGCAGATTCTTAACCACTGGACCACCAGGGAAGTCCTATTAGCCCTTCTTATTTTCTAAAATAATTGCAGCTGCCATACTGCTAGATGAATGGAGATTATGGGACTTTACTTTGCTATATTTACAATATTTTAAAAGGCACTGGTTACACATTATTCCATTAAAGAAATCTTTTGAAAGTTGGAAAGAGTAAAACTAGAATTGTAAATACTATTGATATTTAAAAAATCCTAAAGATCTTTAAGACAGCTGTTTTAAAGACCTTTAGCATTTATTAACTAGTAGTTCTGAGAGTACACTGGAGCACAAAGAGATAATCTGAGTTATAAAAAAAATGGGAAGGTTGACAGTTTTGTGACCCCTCTCATCCTTTATTCAATAGGCCTCTATAATTCACATGCCCGTAACACTTCTTCACTCTTTTCTGTATCTTTAAGATGGTGATTTGGGGCAGCTAAATCAGCAGTAAATGCACACCAAACATCTTTTGCTTGGGTAGATAGTTGTAAGGGTTGACAGATTGATACAACTTTTAATACTTTAGTTCAGCTAAAGGCACCCAATGCCAATCCCCTGAAGACTTCGCCCAAGAGTTGACCTATTTATCATTCTGAACCAGGAGTGGTGCCTGAGAGGCTTCCTCAGGGTTCTGGGTGGGGCTGTGCTAAAATGCCAGACTTGCCAACTCATCAAAACTCAACTGAGTTCATGCCCAAGAGGACCACTTCTTACTTACCTTTTCCCTTTCACAGTATTGAGAGTTGTCTTCCTCTCTTTGAGGACTTTAAACACCTTATTAATTCAAGCTTCCTCCCTCTCTGCATATGTCTTTAGGGAAGTTGCTAGGTAGTGATTAAAATAATAAAGCTTATCTAGTTGTGCAGCATTCATATTTTGACTTTGATTCCTTCCATATTTGTTTATACACATTGTGTCAGGTGAGTGCATTTGAAATCCAAAGCTTTTGATTCACACAAGGCCTAAAAAGAGATACAGCAACACTGTTGATTGGAATTTATATATATCATTTCCATTCACAATTTCCTGTGTTTTTGTGCTTTGTAATGAAAGTGATAAATAGTGCTTTCAGAACCTTTCCAGAATACCCCAGAATTTTATAACAAAACTGTAGAGAAATAGCTCTGGGGGAGTTTTTTTCTCCCCAGCTTTATTGAGGTGTAATTGACAAATAAAATTGTAAGATATTTAAAAGTGTGCACCGTTATTTGATACACCTGTACATTGTGCAGACTTCCTCCCATTGAGTTAATTAACGCGTTCATCTCATCTTGAGTATTTCTTTATGTTCTCTGGGAACACTTAAATTGTACTCTTTGACTTGGGAGCATTTTAGACAGATCTGTTCTGATGGGTGATTGGAGTGGAGTTTTAGTCTAAAGCAGAAGAGTTTTTGGTCCTGGGCTGTTTTTCCACCTATGAGGAGGGAAGCCGCCTCCTTTATAGATTCAGGGGAGTGGTATTTTCAGGTCAGTCTTTTGGTGTCAATAACCTTTTTAGGTCAGAATGGATGATAGAAAGCTCTTGCACAAGAGGTGCTGTATCAAGGGCATTATGTATCTGCCTGTCACATTGGGGAGCTGTTGAGAAAGTACTTTTAACAGTGATACCCATCACATCTCAGTCCCAGTTAGTTGAGGAGTTTCTGACAGGTAGGAGGGTAAGCAGGACACAGTGGTATCAGGTAAAGAGTAGCAGTGATAACGCCTATTATCAACAGGCATGGTTAGCACTCTGGGGGCATTTTGTAACATCAGGCCCTAAGTCTGGGCTCATGCTCAGTAAACCCATGGAGTGGTAGGGAGGCAACTCTGAGTTTATGGGTGAGGACGCTTGGGCTAAAGAAGATTAAGAAGGTGGCAAACAGTTGTACATCTGATGTGACCCCTCTGGCTGGAGAGCCTGTATTGTTCTACAGGAAAGAATGAACAGCACCCATTGGAGAAGACAAGTTCTTTTCTGATCTAGGTTTCATCCAGTGGCTCATGAGTGAAGGGAAGAAGTGCACATTTGGGATGATGGAGCTGGCTGGTTCAGGGAGGCTAGACGTCGAAGCCCCTTGCTGCTCAGGTGTGGTCTATGGGTCAGCAGTGCTGGCTTTGCTTGGAAGATTGTTAGGAATGGAGAATCATGGACCCCATCCCTGAGAGATGCTCTCAAAATCTGCGTTTTAGTCAGATCCTCAGATGATTCTAAGCTTCCCTGATAGCTCAGCTGGTAAAGAATCCAAATGGGTACCCTCTCCAGTATTGTGACCTGGAAAATTCCATGGACAGGGAGCCTGGCAGGCTACAGTCCATGGGGTCACAGAGTCAGACACGACTGAGAGACTTTCACTCACTCAGGTGATTCCAGGGGCTTCCCTGGTGGTTCAGTGATAAAGAACCTGTCTACCAATGAAGGAGACTCGAGTTTGATCCCTGGGTCAGGTAGATCCCCTGGAGGAGGAAATGGCAACCCACTCTGCTGTTCTTGCCTAGAGAATCCCATGGAAAGAGGAGCCTGGCTGTCTATAATCCATGGGATTGCAAAGAGTTGGCCACAACTTATTGACTAAAACAACAACAGATGATTCAGAGCAGTTGCTCTCAACTCTGGCTGCAGGTAGGAACATCTGAAAGGGTTTTAAGAACTGGATGCTCAGGCTCCCCACGAACCAAGGGAATCAGGTCTCCGGGTGGGAGTGGATACTGGTATTGCTCCTCCAGGATTTCTCTGTGCTTCCAGGGTGAAGAACCACTGGTTTAGAGCAGCTTCCAGGCCCTTAGGGGTTGTTGTGTTATGTGACCTGGGACCTGCCGCCTTGTAGCTAAACATGGAAATTTCCAGAACATAAGTTGAGAGGATGAGCCAGGGTGCTCACAGGCTGGTCACTTAAGTGACAATGGCTCCATCTGTACATTTTCATTTCTGACTTTTGAGGTTGGTCACTCCCCCCCTTAAAATTTTTCTATTTTCTATTGGAGTATAGTTGATTGACCTGATGTGAAGAACTGACTCATTTGAAAAGACCCTGATGCTGGGAAAGGATTGAAGGCAGGAGGAGAAGGGGTTGACAGAGGATGAGATGGTTGGATGGCATCACCGGCTCGATGGGCATGAGTTTGCGCAAGCTCCAGGAGTTGGTGATGGACAGGGAAGCCTGATGTGCTGCAGTCCATGGGGTTGCAAAGAGTCGGACAAGGCTGAGCGACTGAACTCACAGTTGACTGACAGTTTTGTGTTAGTTTCTAGTGTACAGCAAAAGTGATTCAAGGTATAAATATACAAGAATCTATTCTTTTTCAAAATGAAATCACTCTCTTCTCCTGCCTGTTAATTAATTTTGAGTTGTATTTGTGGATGCAGTTGACAGCATCGGTACTAGGTATTCCTGAGGTTTCAGCTGTTAACTCTTAAGAACATCTAGTCTGAGTTTAATGACAGAAATGGCTTAAAAGGTTCAGAGGAGCAGTAAAACTGACAGCCCAAGAGATAGAAATAAGGGGGGAAAGGAAAGGTCATACTGAGTCAAACACATGAGATTTGGTGCAAGTCATGTGCTGTCCTCTTGGTGTTTGTGATGTGTAGTGACAGGACAGCTAAGACTTTTGGTTCTGGGTAAAGCAGGCTTGTGAGCAGTGGACTGAGCACTCCTTTTGCTAGAGCTTCTCTTCAGGCTTGTTTGTGGCTGTGCCTGCCTATGTAGGAGAAGGCACACCCTCACCAGGCCAAAGGGCATTCCTATCACACACATCCACTCTCAGCTTGTTGGAATGTTCCAGTCAGACAGTCCCCACCCCCACACCAGGGAGCAAGGGCAACAGGTGCCTCTGGCCTGAGGCCTCGGGGACCTGAAGCCTGCCACCTGGGTCCATTTTATTAACTTGGGCATGAAATGAAAAGACGTTTGCTCCTTGGAAGGAAAGCTATGACATATCTAGACAGTGTATTTAAAAAGCAAAGACATCACTTTGCCAACAAAGGTGCGTATAGTCAAAGCTATGGTTTTTCCAGTAGTCATGTATGAATGTGAGAGTTGGACCATTAAGAAGGCTGAGCAATGAAGAATTGATGCCTTCAAATTGTGGTGTTGGAGTAGACTCTTGAGAGTCCCTTGGACTGCAGGGAGATCAAACCAGTTGATCCCATAGAAAATCAACCCTGAATATTCATTGGAAGGACGGATGCTGAAGCTGAAACTCCAACACTTTGGCCACCCGACGCGAAGAGCCAACTCATTAGAAAAGACCCCGATGTTGGGAAAGATTGAAGGCAAAAGGAGAAGAGAGTGACAGAGAATGAGATAGTTAGATATTCATCACCAACTCAGTGGACATGAATCTTAGCTAACTCCAGGAGATAGTAAAGGGCAGAGGAACATGACATGCTACAGTCCATGGGGTCGCAAAGAGTCGGACACGACTTAGTGGTGCACACAACAAAGACGACAACAACAAATGGCATTGTAGTCTTTGCTTTTCCTGGCATTGTAGCTCCTTATACTATCCCTACATTTTTATACATTTCCTTTGTTACTTGAAGTAGGAAAAAGGACAGATGACCAGCTGTCTTTCTTCACATGGATTTGCCAACCGACCTTCATTTGGAAAGTTTGCACATGGGATGGGGCTTCCTGCCACTCCTTGCCCACCCCCCAACTCCAGTCATAGTGCCAGGAAGACCCAGTACAGGGCTCACCAGCCAGAGATGATAAAGACAGGACATGCTTTCCTCAAGGGAGATTTCAGAGATGCAAAGTGCAATATTTAAAACAGTGTCTTCAAAGGTACTGTAGCTGTAAGAACTTACTTACAGACCTGTTAGAAATTACTTTAGTTAAAGGTGTAACGTGTTTGGGAGCACTGCCCTTGTGAGAATTTTTTCTTATTTGGCAGTTTCAAATAGCACTTAACCATGAGTTGATTAGTGAAAATGTTGTTTGAAAATTTATGTATGTTTAGGTATTGCTGCTTAACAAACTACTCAGAACTTAATGGCTTAAATCAATAACTAATTATATCTTATGATGTAGTGGGTCAGAATTTGTTCAGGGCTCAGCTGGGTGATTCTTCTGCTTCATTTGGAGTTACTTGGGGATATTCAGCTGGCAGGTGACCTGGTCTGGAAGGTCCTAGATGGCTGCATTCATTCACATGTTTGGTGCTGGTGGGGTTGGTAGAAGCTTGGGCTTCACTGGGACTGTTGACCAGGGCACCTAGTTTTTGCATCTCCAGCATGGAGGTCTCAGGGCTCCTGGAGAGGGTGTCCTATGAGTCAGAAGAGGAAGCTGTCACTTTATAAAGACCCTAATATGGAAGCCAGCACAGAATCACTAACCTTATATTCTCTGTGCCAAACCAGTCACTAAACAGCAGAGATTCCAAGGCAGGGGATGCTGGCTGCACTTCTCAAAGCCATGAGAGTCCAGGAACTTGTGAGCATCTTTATTTTGCTGTCACTGTAGAGGGGTGTGTGTGTGTGTATGTGTGTGTGTGTATTGCAGATAATATAAAACATTCAGTCTTTTAATTGTTCTGTGTCATGTTGTAAAGTTCTCCTTTTCTTGGTCTGGGCACAGTAATAAAGTGTATATCCTGAACTGTCAATGCTGACAAATCTAAGAAGTCATTGGGGTTCCTAATTCATGAGTCCAGAGATCTGTCAGCTTTCCCAGGCTGTACAGCAGAAAGAGATAAAAATAATAACACCTTGGGTTTACATGGCATCTCCTCTGAGAGGTTCAAAGTGGCTGCGCCGCTCAGGATTCCTTTATTGGAATGTCTCCTGAGGTAAATTAGTCATGTATCTTCAAGTTCATGTACCGATGAGGAAATGAAGTAATTCCATCAGTCTGCTAAGCAACAGTGTTCAGAATGCAGCTCTTCCAATGTTCCATGTACTAATTAGAACTGGAGTATGGGTTTACCTTTTTTAGAGGGGATTCTGGAAGATGCTGGAGATGGACTTTTGAACATCTGGTAGTATTTTGAATTATATGTTTCCTGCCAAAACCAGTGTCAAGTTTAAAGAAGAGTCAATTATTTTTCTAATGTGGATTTTTTTGAGGGGGGCGGTAGAAGCTTATGGATATTGCATCACTGGGGTGTTTCACTATAATGAGTTAAATTCTGTGGGTTCAGCAGAGATAGGCAGAAGGCCTGGTGAAGGCAGCTGCTCTCTCATGAGTGTGTGCTGTGGATGGAGGGTGGCTTTGGAAGTGGGAGAACCTTGTCCCCTGTGTGGTGTCCATTCCCAAGCCCTCTCATTGTGGGAGCATCCCCTGGTGCTTATGGGTAATTCAATGGAGTTTTCTGGGAGTAGTTTAACCATATGTTAAGTTCACCATGCTATTTAGTGCCTTACTTTTGGGTAATATCCTGCTCCACTGTAATGCTCTAAATGTGGTGCTGGTTGCATTCATTCAGTTTTACTTAAAATGAAACGCTTTACATGTAATTGACAGGTATCAGGCTTTGGGAGTAAAATTCTCTAGTCACTACTTGTTAAGGGCATCTCCTGGTTCATGACCCCCTCACCACCACCACCCCTCCCCCGCCAAGTGTGCAGTAACCCACCCTGCATATTCCCAGCAGGGAAAGTCGCCAAGGACAGCTTCCGTCACAACACTCTCCAGCTCAGAAAAGTCCATGAAGCTTGGCAGGGCTTCCAGGCAAAAACAACCTGTATCAGCCTTTCCCCTTGACTCCCACCACCTCTCTTCACCTGCCCATCTTAATAGAATGGACTCTTACATTTCCCCAAAGCTGTGCTGTTTCCTGGTTCCCTAGCCTGGAATCCTATTGCCCTCATTTCTCTTCTCACTTGGGTTCTCCCATTCTTTCCTCTGTGTTGTTGACAGAGCTGTGCCTTTATGTTCAGATAGATTCAGGGCTTTCCTGTTGCCCCCAGGACAGTCTTCTTCCCACCCTCCCAGGGAGGATTCAAGGCTCTGCCCCAGTCTCTGTTTCTCCTTGCCTGGCACCATGTGCCATTGCCTAAACCACTCAGGGTCATCTATGCCACAGACCCAGGTGTGGCCCAAAAGGTACCCTCTGCTCCTCCCCACCCACAAACTAGAGAGATCCAAAAATAGACACATCCGGTTATAGGGATATAAAGCGTCGCTAACACAAACATTTTATTTTTGAAAGGAAGTTACCCCAATAATTTCGACTGTGTTATCACGTGTTTTATTAGTTGTAAATAATTAGAAGAGGATGAACTTTTAAGGGGCTTCCCAGGTGGCTCAGTGATAAGAATCTGCCTGCCAATGCAGGAGACACAGGAGACGTGGGTTCAATCTCTGGGTTGGGATGATCCCCTGGAAAAGGAAATGGCAACCCACTCCAGTATCCTTACCTGGGAACAGAGGAACCTAGTGGGCTACAGTCCATGAGTTGCAAAGAGACATGGCTAAGTGACTGAGCATGCATGAAGGAATTTTTAGGAGACAGTGTGCTGATATCATCAAGAAGGACCTTTTGAATGTTCCTTCTGCAGCATGGTGCTGGTTCTCCACTGGGAATCCTTGGTACTGTCCAGCTTCCCCTGCTGACAACTGTGGCTTGACATGTTGGATTTACTGCACTCAGATGTCGCTGTAAAGATTGTGGGTGGATACACACGTTCCAGGGGGTGGATAACTTTTCCATAAAGTGGCTAAAAGAGGGGGAGGTATGTCCTTAGTGGAAAAACAGTGTCCTTGGAAACTGCACCGCAGCTATGACTAATGCTTGGAATTGATTAAGAAATACTCCTCTGGCAGTGAGGAGCCACTTTTTTACGTGTCTGTGTCTTTTATCGGGGCTTCCCTGGTAGCTCAGCTGGTAAAGAATCTGCCTGCAATGCAGGAGACCCCGGTTTGATTCCAGGAAAGATTCCCCTGGAGAAGGGATAGGTTACCTACTCCAGTATTCTTGCCTGGAGAACCTCATGGACAGAAGAGCTTGGCGGGCTACAGTCCATGGGATCGCAAGGAGTGGGACTTGACTGAGCGACTAAGCACAGCACAGCTTTAAACCTGAATGAACATTAAGGGTTTTTTTTGCATTTGCTGTGCTGAGGAGTGGAGTCTGTGAAGCGTCAAGAGACAGGGAACAGGTGCTGCTTGATTAATGACCATTTTTGAATCGAGGGAGGAAAGTGAACTGGTAGCCTTAGCCGGGTATTTGAAATGTTCATCTCTTCTTACCTCAGAGGATTGGCAAGACCCTTTGGACTCTGTTCTATTATCACCCATCTCCTTAGCCCCAGGGTTGGGCAGAGCAGGAAGTCCATGCAGAGTGAGTGGTGCAAACGCACCTTCCAGAATGCTGTGGCTGCATCCCGATGGATCGGAGCAGTTAGACAGTAGGGCAGTTAGATGATGGATCAGGGGCCGTTAGATGATGGTGTAATAGAGCATGGCTGGGCACAGACCTTAGCACTGGCCATTGCTGTGCTGCCATTAACCTGTACCCCATTACTGCATGACTGTTAGTGGTCCGGCTCAGCCATTGATTGGCACAGCTGTGGGCCCCTCCCCCAAGCAACCAACTGTCAATGAGTGACTGGTAGAGGTCCCGCTCAGCCATTGGTTGGTGCTAGACCCCACCCACAAGCAACCAGTTGTCAGTGAGGGACCGTTAGTAGTCTTGCTCAGCCATTGGTTGGTGTTAGGCCCCACCCACAAGCAACCAACGGTCAGTGAGGGCCCATTAGTGAGGCGTTCAGTCAACTTCCTGTAGAGTGGTGGTCATCAGGCAGAGAGAGAAGTAAGAGGCAGATCCTGGCCTTCTCCCCCGGGCTCTCCAGCTTACCAGGCCTCAAACCAACAGGTGAGCTGGGGCCCAGGGAACAGGCTGGGGCCATGTCCTGCAGGCTCCAGAGCCCTCACTAAGGCCACCCACTAGCTGTGCCTAGGCCTTGAGGTGGTGATGACCCTCTCCCCCATCCCCACCTCTGCAACCTCATGGTATGGGTCGCCATCTGTGGGACCTGCTCTTCCTCCCACCGTTGTGTGGGTGGCCTGAAGAGCCTGAGGACTGGTTGGATCCTGTGCCCTTGCTCTCTCAGTGATGATGGCTGGAGAGGGTCTGGGGACCTGGCCCTGAGGGAGCCGCCAGCTGAGATCTGCTCATCTCAGCCAGGACTGGACCTCGGAGGTGATGGTTGTGCCTAGGGACCGTGTCCTTTCTTGTTAGAACAGAGAATAACATTCAGTTGGTGGAGGTTTAGAGGAGCATCGTTCCCTTACTTTGTGTGACCTGGCCTCAGGAACACAGGCTCTGCCACCAAGACGTTTGCAACAACTCGCTCGCCCTTCCCTTTCCTTCTCTAGGAAAGGGCTTTGCTGAGAGTTCTTGGGGGAGTTTGGGGTTTTTGAAGGCATGAGCCACTCATCTCCTTGCGTGACCCTGAAGTAAACCTTTCTTTGCTCCAAACTCTGACCACTTGGTGGTGTTTGGCCTCGCTGTGCATTGGGCCCATGGACTGGTGTTTTGGTAACAATGGGTCAGGGACAGTGAAATGATGGGTTGGAGCAGTTAGATGATGGAACGTTGTATAGGAGAGTTCAGTTCAGTCGCTCAGTTGTGTCCGACTCTTTGTGACCCCATGGACTGCAGCCCACCAGGCTTCCCTGTCCTTCACCAACTCCCGGAGCTTGCTCAGACTCATGTCTATCGAGTCAGCGATGCCATCCAACCATCTCATCCTCTGTCATCCCCTTCTCTTCCAGCCTTCAATCTTTCTAGGCCTTCAGTTTGGTTTCTTTTTCTCCCAGTGGGGTGATTGTCTATTCTGTGATGCTCTTAAACTATCAACCAGAGTGTGGGTGCATCATGTATGTGTGTCTGTGTGAGAGGCTGGGGTGGAAGGTGGTTACTGCACTGTGTGAGTTCTTTGGCCAGAGACTTGGGATTTATTTCACGGTCATAGACGGGCTTTTTTTTTTTGTCTTCCCGGGAATAAATACCTCTCATGTAATTCCATGGATTAAAGAAATGCAGTCAGTTTTTGTATGGCTCATTAAATCTTTTTAAAATCCATTTATACTGGGGTACATTGCCGAAATATTTAGAAAACAATTCACAAAAAGCTTCATACCCCACCCCTCCCCTCAGTTTGTATTAGCTCAGTTGTAACTTGATTTTCCCTGCTTCATTTGCAAACTTCTCATTTACTTACAAGTGCTGTGTTGCATGAATGCCAGTTCCACACAGGGCAGAGCCTCCGAGGCCCCCTCTGCCTCTCTGCTCATCTGCGTGGGTGCTCGGTGCACCCGTAAAGTCATTTCAGCATCTTCCCCACCTCGTTTATGCATCAGCATCATTGTTGTGCCTGCCTCTTTGGGGATCTGACTGATTGGTAAATTAGAGCTGGCAGAGGAAGTGGAAGACAATGCACAAGTGTTTTACTTAAACAAACACACTCTACAATTTATTTTATTGGATTTTGTCCTTTGAATGAGAACGCCACGAGTAATCCTATTACAGACTAGAAACTGCTTGCTCACACCAGATTACAAGCCTCAAAATGTGTTGCTTTGCCTTTGGAAGCACATAAGTGTTTAATAAATGAGGCAATTTCCACATTCATCAATAATTAACCAGGAATTTGAGAAGTTTTATCCCAATCCAAAGCTGCAGAGAGTTTGAGACAGTCTGCCTGTGCAGATGAAATCTCTCTGAAGCATCTGTGAACACTGAATTCTTCTTCAGAGTTGCTGGTTTGAGAGGTGTGATGAATGCTTTCTTGAAAAATGTTTGTTTGCATTAATTACAAGAACATAAATACTTATTATAGGGAGTTTGCAATGTACAGATGTTTTTGTAGAGCAAATTACCTCACCTACAGTCTTACCACCCAGAATAATCTAAAATTCGAGTACTTTCAGTCTGAATTTCTGTATGTTTGTGTGTATATAAATACAGATGCTTTTTAAAAATAAGTTGAAATCACGATGTATGATTGTTCCGACTTTGTTTACTTGATATGTTTACATCTTCCCATGTCTTTTTCTTTTTTTGTTTTTGGCCTTGTTGTGTGGCATGCAGGATCTTAGTTCCCTGACTAGGGACTGAACATGGTCCCCTCCAGTCCTTCTCATGTCTTTTAAAAATTGTCATAACAAAATTTAAAGGCTATATAGTGTTTCACTGTGTGAATATATACATATTTGCCTATTGTTGGAAATTTGTTGCCCCATTTTTCACCATTTAAAAATATTGTAACAATCCTGGTGCATAAAATTTGGTCAGTGGTTTGGATTATTTATTTAAATTGGGTGTATAATTTTTTTGGGGTGAGGAAGTCATGAACTTTTTTTAAGGCTCTCAGTTTATGCATTTTGCCAGTTTGCTTTCCAGAAGTTGCACCAGTGTTTGCTTGGCTGGCCTGGGAGGTTCTTCCTGCCTCCTCTGGGGAGACCTCGGGCTTAGTAGGTGGTACACCACACTCACAGCTGTGAGCCCCTGGGCCCAGGAATGAAGTCCGCAGCCTCATTTTGATCATCTGTTAGCTGGGCTGTAATACGTCTGTACCTTCTCTTTGAAGATTAAAGAGAGACACATATGTAAAGGGTGTGACCTTGAGCTTGTCCAGTGCAGGCATCTGGTGCTTGGTTGTTGTGGAGAAGATGGCTGATCTAATGTGCAGCATTTAGATTCTTCCTTGTTACTAGAGCAAGACAGTGACTTCGGAGATGAATGGTAACTGTATCAGCTTGTCTTTCAGGAAGAGGCACAAGTGCTTTTCTGAACTGGGATGCTGTGTAAAACAGTTTGACAACCAAAGTTTAATATTAACAAACAGAAAAAAATAGCTTTTTTTTTTCCTGAGGATGCTCTGGGCATAAAATGCAAAGGTGTCCCCGTGTCTAGAGCATCTCCCACCTGTCCACATGGACCCCCTGCATTTTAGGGATGCCGCGGTGCTTCATCAGTGCAGTACGGTGCCCCTCTGCCCTGTGCTTTGGGTGTGGAATGACATTTTCCACAACTTTCCTGCTAGTCTGACAGGGTTATGACTGTACAGTGTCTGTTTTCCACTTTAAGACTTAAAACATTTCCTTTGCCATTATGGTTTTCTAGGATTTCTTCCATCTTGCCTGAGATACAGAAACATTCCATATCTTCACCATAGTTTGTCCAGCTTACATGCTCCCAGACCTTAGTGAATTGTAAAGCACATCTGGTCTTAGCATTTCCATGACAGCTCTAAGCCCGCTCACCTCACTGAGGTGTTATGTGATCAACATTCCATCTTTTGTTCAGATTCTGCTGTTGGAATCATACTTGTTTCATTCTTTTAAGTGTGTCCCAGCTCCCCTGATATGGAAAGGGTGTGTCCTTGTTATCTACTGGGTTTGGATCTGTACTACCTTAGTAGTGTTCACGTGAACTGGGCTTTATCTTTGTATTCGTGAGGTGCATCATAGATCTATGAGGATTTTTGTTAAATTTCCTAGGACTGAGAAAAGTTGGCAAACACCCAGTAGTTTTCCAGCTACTTGACTCTGAACTGGATGTGGTGCTAGTTTTTAGATTAATTGCTTTGGAGAACTCTTTACAAGCCTTGAAGCTGTGTGTCCCACTTCTGGGTGTTTGATTCTCCTGATATAATGATGCACAGCAGTCACATTTTCACTGAAGTCTGCATGACATCTTTGGACTTCTGAAAGCAAATCTATATGTACATATTGGAAAAAGAAATAGACATAAAATCCTAAAGCCCATTTTTAAGTTTCTAACAAGGCAGTGAGTGTCAGAAATGGGTAGATTTTAAGTGGATCTTTTGGGCTTGTTACTTGAATGGGATAGGAATCTGTGTGTGGCTCTCCTATACCATTAGACACTGGCAGGCACCTCTGTTCCTTTCTAATCCCCAGATATAACAGGATGCCTCTGACTCTAGTTACTTCCAACTGCCATTCATAAAACTGGTGGCCAGTCCTCCCAGGGGGTGGTGGTTCTAGTGCCTTTCAGACTGTCAGAGCCCACTTGCCCTTCCCTCATGAGACTCACATCACTCAGACCGTTGGAGTGTTGTGTGTTGACTTGGGCTCTTCCAGCATACAATCAATGCTCTAGCATCACTTGGCTACATTCAGTTCAGTGATTATGGGTCAAAACTTTGGCCAGAATTAAAAAATCGTTGCCAGAAAAAGTCGGTTGGGTTACCCCAAGCTGCTGCGTGCATGCGTGCTAAGTCGCTTTAGTCGTGTCTGACTCTTTGCAACCCTAAGGACTGTAGGCCACTGGGTTCCTCTGTCCATGGGGATTCTCCAGGCAAGAATACTGGAGTGGGTTGCCATTTCCTCTTCCAGGGGATTTTCCTGACCCAAAGATTGAATCTGCGTCTCCTCCGACTCCTGCATTGCAGGTGGATTCCTCACACTGAACCACTGGGGAAGTCTCATCCCAAGCTGCTACTGGAGTGTGAATTTCAAAGTGCAAAGTTAAGGAAATAAGAAGAAAACTGTTAAATCATAGATTTAGATGTCTGGCTTTCAAAATATGACTATGTGATACTTGTGCTAGTTTGGGAGGTTGAGGTCATTTGACGTTAGAAAAAACATTTATTAAACTTTTTTTTTTTTTTGGTTGGAGGATAATTGCTTTACAATGTTGTTAGTTTCTGCTGTACAAAACCATTAATCAGTTACAAGTATTCATATATCCGCTAAAACCATTCATTTTTAAAAGTATGAAATCATTTTTCTTTTGTGTATTTAAGTAAAAGTGTCACCTAATGTTCCAGGTAGCTTCACTGTGTGGACTGAATGATTAGTGACATTTTTATGAAGCTCTAGCAATTATTTTCTAGTATGAAGCACTTTAATATTCCCATAAATGAATTTAAATAAACTCCAATATCCACTTAAACCATTTCCAATAGTTTTAGGGCAGTGAAGAAGCTTAGTTGGTGATTGGATTTCTGGCACCAGTTTTTCAAAGAGGATGTTGAGGTGAAGATTGAGAAGAATAAATACTAGGAATTATTACTACTGAAATGCATTGATTAAGAGGGTTTCAGTGCCCATGAACAGTTATGTTCATGTGTGGGAAAGTTCAAGATACATTTCCAGTTCCACAAGGTTAGATAGAGACATAGGAAAAGAAAAGGGAAGAAAATCTTTTAAAAAAAATATTTGAAAATACCAGGAGAATGCTCATCTCCACTTACACTTGCTCTTTTGTTATTCAGATCTTCTTAGGACAAAGAAAACATCCTAAGACTCTTGAGTTGTTTTCTCTGGCCGTCTTGCAGGGAACTAGTGTTTTATTTAATTTTTATTTATTTATTGCCTACTTTAAATATTAGAATGATGGTTATAAAAACTGTAGCTGTTTCAGAAACCACTTATAAGATGCATATTTTATACAGAGTTTGCTTGCAAATAGTTAAAGGAAGGCATTGGATGATTTGGAAACATACTAGACCAACAGCAGTATTTGTTTTAGAGTGATGAAATAGGGTGGTTTTCCCTTTTTTTATTCTAAAATTTTTATAATGTGGTTATATATATTTGTGATAAATGAAAACTATATACTCTTTTTATTTTAAATGTGCTGCTGCTACTGTTGCTGCTGCGTCGCTTCAGTCGTGTCCGACTCTGTGGACCCCATAGATAGCAGCCCACCAGGCTCCCCTGTCCCTGGGATTCTCTAGGCAAGAATACTGGAGTGGGTTGCCATTTCCTTCTCTTCTTAAATGGGCTAGAGGACTTATTATAGTCTCAAATAGTATACACCCTGAGGCAATTATTCCACATTAAAACTGAAATCAAATATCTGAAAGTTCAAATAAATGTACCTTACAGAAAATATTTAGAAACCAAAATTTCTAGGTGGGAGTCACATCAGACCCAGATTAATGCGTTTTACTATTGTCCCTTGGATGAAAATAAATTCAACTTGACCCAATCAAGGTTTCAATTTCAGCACATTGATAAAAATGGTATTTAAAAAATGTTTTAAGCTAAAGTTTAAATGTAAAAGCTTCTATATTTAAAATAGATAACCAACAAGGACCTACTGTATAGCACAGGGATCTCTGCTCAGTACTCTGTAATAACCTGCTGCTGCTGCTAAGTCACTTCAGTCGTGTCCAACTGTGTGTGACCCCACAGACGGCAGCCCACCAGGCTCCCCCGTCCCTGGGATTCTCCAGGCAAGAACACTGGAGTGGGTTGCCATTTCCTTCTCCAATGCATGAAAGTGAAAAGTGAAAGTGAAGTCGCTCAGTCATGTCCGACTCTTAGCGACCCCATGAACTGCAGCCTACCAGGCTCCTCCACCCATGGGATTTTCCAGGCAAGAGTACTGGAGTGCGGTGCCATTGCCTTCTCCGCTGTAATAACCTAAAACCTAGTAAAACCTAGTAAAAAAAAAAATTGAAATGTATATGTATAACTGAGGGCTTCCCTGGTGGCTCAGTGGTAAAGAATCCACCTGCAATGCAGGAGTTGGGGGTTCAGTCCCTGTGTTGGGAAGAACCCCTGGAGGAGGGCATAGCTACCTTCTCTAGTATTCTTGCCTGGAGACTCCAGTGGACAGAGGAGCATGGTGGGCTATAGTCCATAGGGTTGCAAAGAGCACAACTGAAGTGACTGAGCATGCACACATATGTATAACAGAATCACTTTGCTGTACACCTGAAACTAACACATTGTTAGTCATCTATACTCCAATATAAAAAGTTTAAAAAAATACTTACTGTAAGTCCTTCTTGGAATATAGTTGGCATGTAGGAGGAAACCTTTGTGTGTAAGTCATTGGGTAAAAGTGGCAGGACTGAAGTGTTTGGGGCATAACTGCTAGTACTGAAGATCTGAGTATCTGGAAGTGGAGTGGCCAGCTCTTAGGTATGTGGACATCATTGTGAGAATTGCAGTTAGTTTTAAAGAACAGATGTAGAGCTCATCTCAACTCTGGAGATTATGGAAGATGGAGCTCCTCAAAGAAGACCTTTCTCTGTGCCCCAGTGTTGGCTGAGTACCTCAGAGGGTACTGGGGATTCCAGACTCCATCGCAGCCTTTCTAAATATCTCCAGCACCCAGTGAAGGAGCTGGGTGTTGCCTCTCCTCCCCTAGGCCCTCTCAGGATCTTCAGATGGGCGGGTCTTCTCAAGCTGCTTGATCAGAGTGGGCTTGGGTTACACCCTGACCTTAAATCGGGCCTCTGCAATTTGTAGGAGACTTCTGCTAGGATGCAGTTGGGTCCAGAAGCAAGTTAGGATGATATTTGAAGGACAATTATGTGGTAAATAGTGGAGTTAAAGTGTATTCCCTTACTCTGCGTTTTACAAGTTAAAAATATCTAAAAAGTGTGGCAAACATTTCACAATTTCTCATAGGTGCCAGATTTAGGTATCACCTTTTAGAGTGCTTAAGCACTGTGAAGAGAGAATTCCATTAATCATAAAGTTCTGTTTTTCTAATAAGTTAAAAATCATCCTTACTGCTGTCTTGCTGGGACCGTGTAGTTCGGTCCTAGGTGTTCAGAGCAGCTCGTGTGCTCCCCTGGGTTCAGGAGCCCTCTTTCCTCCACAGAACCGTGAGCTCCAGGCCAGGGGTGATGCTTTGTGTGTTTTATACACGGAGTATGGACTGTGCTGAGAAATCATTAATTTCTGTCCTACTTTTACTCCCAGAAAGCCTTGTTTATTCAAAGAACTAAAGTTAAATGTCTTATAGGAAAAGGCATGATCAATTTAGAGAATCAGATCTAACTTTGTTTAAACATTCTGTTGTAGGCTCTTGGTTTTAGGGGTCTTCACCTACCAGTTTTCCTTTTGCATCAAGTACTAGCTGTGAAAGAAAGCCAAAATCTGGTGGGCCTCTTTATTTCCCTCCCCCCACTTTTTTTTCCCCCGCCTCACCCCACCCAATGTGGAAACCACCAGAAACCAATAAAAAAGAATGGGAAGTGACTGGAGAGCAGACAGGAAATACCAGTCTCCCCAGCGAAGCACCGCAGCTCATCCTGAGCCCGAGGTCAGAGGGGGAGTGAGTAGCACAGCTGCCTCTGCAGGGGGCGTTCTGCCCCGACCCACAGCGTCTGTAGCTGGGCAGCCTCGTGGTGCCACCCAGATTCCTAGGTTGATGCTCCTGTGGGCCTCTGCAGATGCAGGCACTCAGGGAGCTGGGCGGGGGGTGCCCCCGGTCCCCGAAGGGGCAGAGCTTCACTTGGATGCTGTGCTGGGACTGGGAAGCCTGGGATGGGAGAGGCATCTGCCCCACCAAGTTCAAGAAAAGTACAGAGTAAACGGAAGTACTTCCCTTCAAATACAGGAAATCCCCAGTCGCTTTTATGTTTCCCCTCACAGCTGTGTGAAATATCTTGCAATTTAGCCGTAACATTGAACTTCAGCTCCTTTTACTGTGTGGCATCCTAGGGGTTGATTTTCAGTATTTCCTTATTACAGTGTATTGTATTTCTCACCTGCACGAATGATTGTTCTTTGTTAGTTTAGAAGTCCTGTTTTACCCAGAGAAGGAGAACAGAAAAATAACAGCATTTTGAATTGCAGCTCTCTCCTTTTTCATTTTTAAAAGAAGGATACCACTTCTGTAAAATCTACGGCAGGAGAAAAGAAGGGGTGTTCTGTTTCTGGGGATAAACTAGGCAGGGGACCAAAGGCAACTCCATTTCCACTTAGCAATGGTTTTATTAATGAATCCCGGTAGAGTTTTAACAGCAGAGCAGGATTTCCTCCTATTATGATTCTTGATGACCTCCAAGATAACAGTTCTTTAGGAAAGTACTCATATGACCTCTTTCTGATTATAGGCTTGTAATAATTAGATGTTTATCTCCAGAAAAAAAAATGCCATAAAATTTTATTAGTAGTGCAAGGGAAATGCTTGTGTACCTTATCATGTAAATTGTTATCTTACAGTCTTCATCATTTCAAAAAATGTACTGAGAAGGCTGTTGACCAAGAGTTCTCCCATAGAGCAGTACTTGGACTTATAGACAGTATCCATCATGTCCACCAAGCACCTAACAAGTTGTACCCACACTCCCATTGTTGAATAGCATCCAACTTTTTGGGAAGAAATGGGAAACCAGGGACTTATTTGGTGATTGGTTTTTGAGTTTAGGTTAGGTCAAGGGCAAAATAAATATGTGTCAGCAACTTTAAAACCATTCATGTAAAACATGTAGATTCAAAACAAACTTCACAGTGTTTCCATGGGGATAGCCAATAGGTATAAGGCATCTCCCGTTCAAAGAGATTGATGGAGAGAAGACACAGAGTGTGACGGCTAGTGTTGATTACATGTGTCACTCGGTGGCATCAGTGTCATCATTCATTCATTTCTAAGCATCTGGATCCTCAGTTACAAGGCGTCCAAGAAGACAGGGACCCAGGAAAACCACGGAGGAATTTGCCCCATATAGGGATTTCTCTGAAATAAGCACATCTTCTTGAAAATGCCAAGTGAGAGAGCTGTGTTGGGTTTTTTCAGGTGTGATCTCATCTGGATAGTATTTGCAGTTTTGCATGACGTGATTGAAATGTTACAATGAGCATTTCCTCTTGCTTTCATTGTCTACATGTCACTTCATAGAAGTGAATTCCATGGGTTTTTATAGCAAATTCAGAAGAGAATGATTTACACATAGTTGCTTTATGTTGTATGGGTGGTGACTGTAACTGTATCCATATATTTTTTTAATGTTTTGATATTTCAATTTTTATTATTTTTCAAGGACAGAATATCTTATATGTATATTTTATATTGTACTGTTATGTGAATGTGTTGTGTCAAAACAGCTCAATGAGTAGGCTTGGGTAGTGTTAAACCATTACATTTAATAATGACAGAGACTCAGAAAAGGCAAAAGCCTTGTCCAAAAGTCACAGAGCTATAGTATTCTGGTAAAAAGAACTCTGGACTGGGAAGCAAAAAATTTAAATTTTCAGTCTAGCTCCATATCTTACTTTTATGTTTGTTGTTGTTCAGTCGCTCAGTTGTGTCTGAGTCTTTGCAACCCCATGGACTGTAGCTCACCAGGTTCCTCTGTCCATGGGATTCTCCGGGCAAGAATACTGGAGTGGGTTGCCGTTTCCTTTTCCAAACTTTATCCATATTAATCTTGATTGATTACATATATTGCATATGCTGTAGGACGCGAGGGTATTCTGAGTCAGAGTCTGTCAGTTGTGATCATTAACTATTATTGACGATTAACCATCCCTCGTGAGCAAAAATCCTGGTTTATCTGCCTCATTTTAAGAGAATGGAGATGCATTTTAAGGGAAAGGAGATGCATTTTTAAACAGAATGCACTAAGAGGGAAAAAACCACACTAGGTTGTTTAAACAGCAAGTTCTTCATTGAAAATATGATTTGTCATTTACATCAGTTCAGCATACATGCGATTACCTGTGTAACTGATAGAATGTGGGGTAACTGTGGGTCCTAAGAGATGGCTTCTAAGTATGTAGGCCTTCTGAGCACTGCAGAGAGACTTTGTTCACCAGATGTTTGCCCAGGGATCACATCTGTGGTGACACATTCAGCACTGCTCACAGCAGCCAGTTCAAAGGGTTAAAGACTTACTGGAAAAGTTCTGTTGGCCTGATACCTGCTTCATTTTCATCCTTGGCAATTCATGTTGCTTATCATTCAGCAAGACAGACAAGTCTCTTCACCTCCATCCGTGACATCAAGATCTGGAAGCTAAGAACCCAACATGAGAATCAGGCAGCACAGAGAGATTGCTGTTTGCCAGACAAGTGACTCCGAACCAGCTGCTGTCTTACATTTGTCCTTGGCCAAGGGGTGTACAATCAAACAGACTGCGAGTCAGACCTGGAGGTTACCTGGTGCTCCCTCCCTTCCTCTATCCCTCCCTGCCCACTTATGGGGGACACCAGGAGACCCACAAGCTTACATGTACTGTCCAAAGCCACACATGTTGGCTGTGAGCCCGGTGAATTTTGTTTCAGGTTTGGGTTCAATAGTGAAAACGTACTTTGATCTCCATGTTGGAAGTTGCTAGCTCTTGTTTCTGAGTGTGGTTTTGATGAGGTTCGACACTCAAGGACATTTACTATTTGTTCACGGTTTCACTGTTTAATGTAATAATAGTAATTTGGGAAATTTTTAAAGTACCTTGTTGACTTTTGATGGCTGTAGTAGGAAAAAACGACGCTAGTTTCATGTACCTGGCCTGAGTGGTCCCAGGGTAGGTCACAGCGTCCCTGCCCCTTTCAGGTGTCCAGAGTTCACTGGAATCTAAGGGAGATGGGAGAAGCTTTAGAGACATGTGGACATGGGGTTTGGAACCATTTCTTAGCTCAGACAAGTCAGCCACTGAGTTGCAGATTTTTCTTTTTTTGAAGGGCAGGGCACTCCCTCCCTTGGAAGGATGTTGGAGAATAAAGCTTTAACTCAGAGCCTAACTGGTCTCCATGTCCTTGGGGAGGCAGCACTGCTTATCTTCATTTTCTGATCTTTTTCCTGGTCTCATGACCATTCTTCAGGGATTCAGTCATTAGTTGATTGATTAAGAAATGAACATCTCTTACTGAGTTTATGGTGTTAGTGATATGAAATGTCCATTTAGACCCTCAGTCTGGTGGGAAACAGCATCAGCAAGAGTGGGAAATGGGGTAGAGACCCAGGTCCCATGTGTCATGGGACCCAGGGAAGGTCACCTTTGTTCTTCTTGGTCTGATGGCAAGTAAGAGCCCATCCAGAGAAGATGACGTTGGAGATGGATTTGGGTGAATCCTCTAGGGGAAGAGGGACTGACCTTGGAGGGAAGGGGCTTATTGTCCAGCAGAGGAATTTGTACCTGCCTCCAAGCAGATGAAGGTTCTAATGTGGGGGAAATAGCACAAAATTACTGAAAATGCTTTGGAAATGTTCTTAGTTTATTATTTTTATTATTTTGGAGTGAAAGAGAGGCTACTGATTTTCTTGTTCCTTTTTTAGCTTGAAATTCTTCTGTTATAAAAGACCAATAAGAAATACAATTGGTTAGTAGTAGCCTACACTCTCCACACTGTAGCCTGCCTCTTTCAAGCTCCAAATATAGCTTAGAATCTTACTTTCCTCCTTTAGTTTCTTAAAAAAAAATTGTTCCTGCACTTCAGCTAATTCTGGGGTTTATCTTTCTGACAGAGTTCTTTGTGGTTCATACCACATTTTTGTTTCCTTCTTGGCCATGGGCCTGCCCCTCCAGTTTTTAGATAAACTGTTTTAAAAATGGAACTACCCAGTTAGTCAGATTAATTGCTTTGGATAATGCTGATTCATCTTTCTCAGATTGTCATGCTTTAGTGTCTTGAGTGCTGCAAAAGCGGTGATCTCTTTCAGGTGTGTAATGTGTGTTTTCTTGGACTTTTCAAATTTAAGTCTAGAGATGGTATCTGCTTAGTCCCTTGTATTGTTATTACTAGTTCCACAACTGTATTCTCACTTTCTTCCAGGAGTCTTAAGGGTCTGACTGATGAATTCCTGTTTGGTCCAAATTATGGGTGAATTTGATTTTCTTCATACTTTTCCAACATTTCTTCAATGAGCTACATTAATTTTGTTAAAGAACAAAGTGTTATTAATTACAAAGAGTGAAACTGAGAATGATAACTTTTCTTACTGCTTCTTCAGAGGCAAGTCGAGAGTTCTTATGACATGCTTTTAGAATTCTAGAGTCATACCAGGAGGTTTCCCTTATGTCTTGATTCTGCACAAATTTGTGGTTAAAAATAAGAGAGGTTGATATATGTGTATATATTACTCGAACTCATGTCCATTGAGTCAGTGATGCCATCCAACCATCTCATCCTCTGTTGTCCCCTTCTCCTCCTGCCTTCAATCTTTCCTAGCATCAGGGTCATTTCAAATGAGTCAGCTCTTCGCATCAGGTGGCCAAAGTATTGGAGTTTCAGCTTCAACATCAGTCCTTCCAATGAATATTCAGGACTGATTTCCTTTAGGATGGACTGGTTGGATCTCCTTGCAGTCCAAGGGACTCTCAAGAGTCTTCTCCAACACCATAGTTCAAAAGCATCAATTCTTTGGCGCTCAGCTTTCTTTATAGCCCAACTCTCAAATCCATACATGACTACTGGAAAAACCATAGCTTTGACTAGATGGACATTTGTTGGTAAAGTAATGTCTCTGCTTTTTAATATGCTGTCTAGGTTGGTCATAGCTTTTCTTTCAAGGAGGAAGAGTCTTTAATTTTATTTATTTATTTATTTTTAGCAAGCGTCTTTTAATTTCATGGCTGTAGTCACCATCTGCAGTGATTTTGGAGCCCCCCAAAATACAGTCTGTCACTGTTTCCATTGTTTTCCTATCTATTTGCCATAAAGTGAGGGGACCAGATGCCATGATCTTAGTTTTCTGAATGTTGAGTTTTAAGCCAGCTTAAAGTTTTAAGCCAACTTTCACTCTCCTCTTTCATCAAGAGGCTCTTTAGTTCTTCTTCACTTTCTGCCATAAGGGTGGTGTTATCTGCATATGTGAGGTAATTGATGCTTCTCCAGGCAATCTTGATTTCAGCTTGTGCTTCATTTAGCCCAGCATTTGTACTCTGCATACAAGTTAAATAAGCAGGGTGACAATATACAGCCTTGACGTACTCCTTTCCCAATTTGGAACCAGTCTGTTGTTCCATGTCCAGTTCTAACTGTTGCTTCTTGACCTGCATACAGATTTCTCAGGAGGCAGGTAAGGTGGACTGGTATTTCCCATCTCTTGAACAATTTTCCACACAATCAAAGGCTTTGGTATAGTCAATAAAGCAGAAGTAGATGTTTTTCTGGAACTCTCTTGGTTTTTTGATGATCCAACGGATTTTGGCAATTTGATCTCTGGTTCCTCTGCCTTTTATAAATCCAGCTTGAACATCTGGAAGTTCATGGTTCATATACTATTGAAGCCTGGCTTGGAGAATTTTGAGCATTACTTTGCTAGCATGTGAGATAAGTGCAATTGTGTAGTAGTTTGAGCATTCTTTGGCATAGCCTTTCTTTGGGATTGGAATGAAAACTGACCTTTTCCAGTCCTGTGGCCACTGCTGAGTTTTCCAGATTTGCTGGTATATTGAGTGCAACACTTTTCACAGCATCATCTTTTAGGATTTGAAATAGCTCAACTGGAATTCCATCACCTCCACTAGCTTTGTTCATAGTGATGCTTCCTAAGGCCCACTTGACTTCACATTCCAGGATATCTGGCTCTAGGTGAGTAATCACACCATCGTGATTATCTGGGTCATGAAGATCTTTTTTGTATATTTATCTATCTATCTTTGTTTTCTGTGGA
This sequence comes from Bos mutus, assembly GCF_027580195.1. NCBI lineage: Eukaryota > Metazoa > Chordata > Mammalia > Artiodactyla > Bovidae > Bos > Bos mutus. The sequence continues at coordinate 7,002,143 of NC_091629.1, forward strand.
CAGTAAGTGGCAAATGCTCTTAGCAGGGCTTTGTCTATTTTGTTTCCTTCTTATTTGCACCCAAATTTCTTCATGCTCCCACAAGTACATCCAATATTTCCCCTTATGATACATTTTCTGAACAAAGGGTTACCTTTAACTGGCAACCTTGTGTTCCATTGTCTGTCCAGTCTTGATCCTATGAAGAATTTGTTCTTTTTTTTGCTGATCAGTCTTTATCTAACGGCACATAAAGGTTAGAGTATTGCCGTATTTTGAGCAAGTTCTCTGTCGCATAACCTTGAACATCTGGGTACTATGGTACTTCTTTCTGTGTTGTACCCGTCTCCAGAGGAAAGGGATTTTGGAGTTAAAATTGCTCCACTTTTTCCTCAAAGTATGTTTCCTTTATCTGGTTGGTACTTATCTTCAAAGCATAACTTCTGACAAGCCTGAAATGCTGATACAGAGTATCTCTTGGGTTTTTCCATTTCATATACTTTTATTTTTTTTTTAAACTAAGTAAACATTTGAATTACTGAAATTTGGTATCTGTAAATGAAAAATTAGTGCGTGATTTGAGTTCAGTATTTTAATGTCTGGATGTCAGTATTACATTTGGCAGGATTGCAAAACAGTGACAGGTACGTACATGCAGTTGATTTTAATTCAGGTAAAACTGTTTTACCATCATAAGTCAGTGTGGTCTTTGAGTTGGTTGTGGTTTTCAATGGCTGCTTTTAAATGACAAATTAGTTCATTTGACGTCATCATTATCCATTTACAGTGTCATTGGGTCATGTGTATTTAACTTATGCTAACTTAACTGTAAATGTTTGCTTAAAAATAATTAATAGTATATATATATTTTCCATGCAGCATTCTCTTGAACAAGTCAGACTTGTATTTACCACACTTCTTGTATTCAACCAAAGAAAGTGCAGTCTCTGCCAACACCACAGGAAAACCTGGCAGCACTGGCACCACAGGCGAACTGGCCTTTGTGAGAGAGAACGCAGTACTCAAAACACCACGCACGCTGTATTGTGTGGTCTATTCAAGTAATTTTTGGGGATAATTTTGTCTTAAACCTTAGCCTTGGTCTTAGGAGCTCTGCATCAAAGGTTTGCTGTGAATTCTTTGGCCAGATCTACAGGGTGTAGTGTTGTACTTTATTATCAACAGCATTGAAGGATTATAATTTTTTAATATTGAGAATTTAAGCTAGGTATGCTTTACTGTTCAAGCGTGAACCACCCATGACCCTGTTTAAATAGCTACATATTTTCACGCTCAATTTGTTCACACAGTGACAGTGCATTTTTGTCATTGAGCTTGTTTTCTGTTGAGAAGTAGTAATGGCTGAGAAATGTGGGCTGTGTTAAGTAAACTGGAGAGCCACTGGTTTAAAGCAAAGAGGTGGGAGTCCTCCCTGGGAGCAGCGATGTGTTGTTTACTTCTGAACATTCATCCAACTGCAGTGGTAGAATTAAGTCCCTATTATTCTTTGTCTAACACGAAAGCTTCTCATTGAAAATGCAAGGCGCTTACGGGGCACTTTGAAGCCATCAAACTAAAGACAAGAATATTAAGAGCCCAGTGGATGGTTGGCCAAAGGACTCAAATGAGCAGTTTAAAAGGAGAGAATCAACTAGTAAAAAACCATGGAAAAACATTGAATAAACCTGCTATTCACAGACTCACAAATTAAATTACCATTTATCTTATTAAATTGGTAAAACAAAACTGCGTAACATACTCAATGCTCCAAAGTCACAGTGACCCTGTGTGTTTGGATCATCATGTTATTGCTGGTGCTTTTGTGCAACTGTATATTTCCTTCGAAAAGCAATTTGGCAAGATTATGAAGATCTGCAAAAATGTTCCTACTCTTTCATTCAGTTCCTGGAATATTGTCCTCTGAGATATTGTTTATCCCTAGGAAATTAAAATCATGGGTGAGGATATTCAGCCAGCATTATTTAAATTCTGAAATCCTCAGCATGACTTCAAAGGTCTAACATCAGGAAAATCATTATGTAAGCCACAGTTTATTCATTAGAAGAAATAGTATGTAGCCTTTAAATGAATATAAAGGCTTTATAGTAAAGTGAAAAAAGGTTATACTAGGTTAAGTGAAAAAAGGTACAAAATTAAAGTGTACCCTACAGTTAGAAAAACATTAAACATGCTAAGGTAAAACCCAAATGTTATTTGTTGAGGGTGGAGAGTTAATGGATTTTTTTGTTTGTTTATAATTAAGAGCTTCATCAAAGTAAAGAGAAAATCAAAGAATTAGATAAGGCTATGGTAGGATGAAAATGAGATGCTGGGATGACTATATTTTGAATCCAAGGGAATGTGTCAGCTTCTTTGGTGTGCCGCCTGGTTCTGCCAGCAGTTCATTTGCTGTCTAAGTGGATTTCACTTTCCTATCACCTGGGTATGAAAGAGAAGTAATTGTGGTAGCTAAATGAACATGTCGAGGCCATATTTTAAAGTTCGAATTCCATCTGCTGAATGTTTGTTTTTGCTAAAGGTATTTATTGCATCTTCCTTTGCTCTAATGAGAATACAGACCAGAGAACCATATAGGAATAGATGGTTTTTTTCTTAAGTGTTTTAGAGTAAATCTTTGAATCATCAAATATTTTGACTCTCTTTTACTCCTCATTTTGGATCATTTCTATTATCCTGTTTACAGAAGTTCTGTCCTACCTTTGAGATGTAATTGATATATTAATGATATGCTTTTTAGTGAAGTAATTACTACATTTTTCTTTATACAAATCTCTCAAAGATACTCAATCTTTACTAAGTAATTAAGATCACACGTTTTTGGATGAAGGTTGAAATTTGCACAAATGCTTATTCATACAGTGTAAGTGGGTCTTAGCCAAAGTGGCTCATTGGTAAAAAAAAATCCACTTACCAACTGGAGATGTAATGGCAACCCATTCCATTATTCTTGCCTGGAAAATCTCATGGACAGAAGAGTCCCGGAGGCTACAGTCCAAGAAGTGGGGCATGGCTGAGCATGCATGCACACTGTGTATTGGTGACCTCCCAGTTGTGTTTTTTATTTGTACGTATTTTCCTTACTGTAGTGGATTTATAGAGAAAATGTTACAGGTCAGGAGACAAGTCTGAGCAATGAGGAATCTGCAGGGTATTGTGATCTACATATGACAGGTGGCCCAGTGCACAGAATGGGCAGTTGGTGTCCTGGAAGTTGAGGTGGGAGAGACCTACCTGTGTGGCAGGCTGCATGTGTAGCTTGGCCTTTTCTCCCTTATTCCCTAAGAAATGGGATCTTGTGAAGTTTGGGGCAGATGGGATTCCTGATGCTATCTGAGCAAGACTGTGGGCAGGGCCCTGTAGGGGATCTCAGTTGCAGGGATTAGCCAGAGGACCCAGGGGAAGTATGTTGTTTTAGACAGTGAGTGATGAGCATCTAACTAAGATATCAGTGGGAATAGAAAGGGCTAATGCAAGAGACATGGATGCTTCTTTTGATACAACGTGAGAGGAGGGAGGCAAAGATGCCACTGGAATTTGGACTGAGAGGGATAGAGAATTATTCAATCATAACTCAATTCCAGGTCAGCAATCATTTTTTGTAACCCTGCATATCAATTTTCTTACTTAGAGACTACAAAATTAACCCGAAGGTTCCCTTAAACTTGGAAGTGCAATGATTATCCACTTTTATGTAATCACACTTCCTGTTTTCTGAGGACAGTCCTAGGTTGTGATTGAGGATAATTTCTGACCCCTGATTTTTGGTGTACACATTTTGTCGGTGGGATGTTATAGGAAGAGTGTTGGGATTTCATCACTGCCACATGTGGGAGTGATCCTGTTTGATGAGTTATACTGTTTTGCTGCTGATACTTTATTACATTTTTCCACCGGTGGGTTTAATTTTTTTTTCTTTTAAAGAAAAAGTTTTATTTATTATTGGCTGTGCTGGGTCTTTATTGTCTCTCATGGGCTTTCTTTAGCTGCAGTATGAGGCATTGTCTTTGTGGTGGCTTCTCTTGTTTCGGAGTTTACTGTGTTTTCAAAATGCCATGCTCCTCTAGAGCAGCGCTTCTTCAGCTCACCTGCACACTGGGGATCTTGTGAAAGTGCAGGTTCTGATTCAGTGGGTCCAAGGTGGGCCAAGAGTCTCCACTTCAGACAGGACCCCAGGTGGTGCGGGTGATGCTGGACCTTTGATGGTCAGGCACAGCAAGGCTCTGCAGGGCGCTTCTACTTAAACTGCATGCTTTGAAATTACTTTTTGATGATGGGAAGGAACTCTACTGCTTCAGGCTTGTAGTGTTATTTGAACATTGCTGTGAAGGCGGATTTCATTTGCAACCTGATTTCCATATTACTGAAATATCAAAAAGAATTCCCCCTATCTCCCTTCTAGAACTTACATTATAGAAATGTTAATATTTAGAAGACGTTTTACCTATTAAAATAAACCTGAGGTTTGAATAGTGATACTTTCTACCATTGAAGTAACCTAAGATGCTTAATAGTAGCTTCGGTATATGTATAGTAGTTTCCAAATGACTTTCTGCAACCTGCAGTTCAGAGTAGACACAAGAAAAATGAGCAGGGTTTATTTTAATAGTTTAAGCAAAATGGCTTCCTTTTATTTTGAATCATGACTTCACAGTGGAATAAAATGATGTCCCATGAAAAATTTTGGAATTAGGTTAGTGAAATTTTCAACATCACTGTACATCTGTCATATTTTGGTAGAAAATGATTTGAAACAAAAGTGATTTTAGCTGTTTAAGAAGGTACTCATGATACAGAATGAAATTTTTCTTTCTTTGGGAGTTTAGCTCTTGATTTTATTATCCTTTTTTAAGAAAAATATCTATAAATAGGCATTTTAAATAAAAGGAAATACAGAGAAATCAATTTTAAAAAACAAGTTGGGGGTTCAGGAGGGAGGTGACATATGTATACCTGTGTCTGATTCATGTTGATGTATGGCAGAGGCCAAGAAAAGAAACAGGTTAAGAAAGTATTAAACTTGTCCAATTTATAGCATCCATTTATTAATTACCTGGTATTTTGGAAAATTTTAATCTGTTTATTGTTTAATTGCTAACATTTAGGTACTTAAGACATTTTATATCTATATTTTTTAAGAAACTTTATTTTACTTTTTTGGTCACGCTACTTGTCTTGGGGAATTCTCCGACCGGGAATTGAACGCATTCCCCTTGCAGTGGATGCACAAAGTGCTAACCGTGGGACCGCCAGGGAATTACACACACACCTAAACATATGTATTTTATGTGTTGGTGCTGCTGCTGCTGCTGCGTTGCATCAGTCGTGTCCGACTCTGTGCGACCCCATAGACGGCAGCCCACCAGGCTCCCCCGTCCCTGGGATTCTCCAGGCAAGAACACTGGAGTGGGTTGCCATTTCCTTCTCCAATGCATGAAAGTGAAAAGTGAAAGTGAAGTTGCTCAGTCGGGTCTGACTCTTGGCGATCCCATGGACTGCAGCCTACCAGGCTCCTCCATCCATGGGATTTTCCAGGCAAGAGTACCAGAATAGGGTGCCATGCCTTCTCCATCATGTATAGGTAATCAACCTTAAAAGGGGTCACTTTATTAAATTGATACCTACTTTTTATTGTATTAAGAATTCTTAAGGATGTGTGTATAAAAACTTGAACAACATCCTTGATGTATTGTGTTGTAGATACACTTCTAGATAGGAAATACAACATTATGACAGTCTGGTAATAAAGTCACTTGGATGATTTCCCATTCACATTTTTAATATAATTGAATCTTTCAGGGAACAACTTGATTTTTTGCCAACTTTAGTGTAATTCTGTTTGTTCAAATTCTAGTCTGGTTATATTTGCCCTAGCTATGCCGAAGAGTTACTGGCTCAAGTTCTAGGAGTCAGCCACCTATAGTGGCAACTGGGAAACAATGTGTACACACACGTATAATGCAGGGCAGACAGTGCTCCTGCCCCAGTTCTGTTAGCACTGGCTGCTGCCGATGGACCAGCCTGCCTGCCAACTGCTTTAGCCGCTGCTTCCATAGCAAATGTGGGAAATTTTGCTCCAACACAGAGGATTGTTAGAGAGGTTAGCTGCCTTGAGAGGGTGGGCTTCAAACCTGATAATGTGTACTGTGCAAAATCTGTTTTTTATCTTTGAATCCTGTTTATATCCAACTCTGTTCATTTGGTTTATTCATTCAGTTCACATGGGACTGAGTGTCTATTTTAAGCAGGTATTGTAATCCGATGGGTATATTTCTGCTGTAGAGTGGACTGGGGCATTACAGAGTTGTTGGAAAAAGCAGAACCCTTTGCTAGTTGGGATGAGTATAGGCAGTTCTGCCTTCCAGGTTGAAAAACTTCCTTGGTATTTGGATTCATGACTTCTTCCCACTGTCAAGGGCTGACCTGAGCTTGTTTCCAGGCATGACCTGTCCTTGTTGGCTTATCCTGTGAGCTGTTGGGAAATACTGTCATTTTAATTTGCTCTATTTCTGTGAAGCTCCATTAAACAAGGTCTGAGCTCAGCCCATGGAAAAACTCCTTTGTTTCTGCCTAAAAGGACAGGGCGTTCATTTCTATCAGATCAGTTCCTTTAAATAAACCAGCCTGGGCATGTGTGTGTCTTTGCTTAAACACCTATTGCTTCATAAGTATACCACAGAATTGGAAGAGGCAGGGAAAACTGTTCCTCAGCTGGCATTAAAAGCAGACACCAAAAAAAAAAAAAAAGGTAGCAAGTTGTTGTAAGGCTTACATGGGTGGGACTGGCCGACCTTCCTTTTCTTTCTTAGTTCTGTGCTAAGTATTTTTGGCTTTAGAAAATTGTTTTGCACTAATAACATGTGGGTTGATGTGCGCTGCTAATTGCACGGCAGTAATCTTGACAGTGGTGGTAACAGGAGCAGCAATGTCCATTGCTTATGCCCGTGTGCCAGGCACGGTGCTTCACACAGGGAGACTCCTTCAGTGTCTCCCATCTGGCGGGTGCGATGACTACTGCTGTTCTCAGAAAATGAACCTGGGAGGCTGAGGGATGCTGAGTCTCACAGCTGGGATGGGCAGAGCTGCACCCCTGCCTTTGCAGGGTACCCATCCTGGTGAATGGCTTCATTACTGCTGTGCTTTGTCCACATTTGCTTTCAGAGGCCAGAACACTTAAAATCAAAGGAGTACAAACTTAAAAACTGCTATGAATTTTGTGTAGTTTCTTGAAGAAAATCGTGAATGCTTGCATATTTTAAAATGACAGATTGTATTTTTTTTTAAGTTTTTTTTTTTGATGTGGACCATTAAAAAAAATTTATTGAATTTGTTAAAATATTGCTTGTTTTATGTTTTTTTTTTTTTTTTTGCCATGAAGCCTCTGGGATCTTAACTCCCCAACCAGGATCGAACCCATACTCCCTGCAGTGGAAGATGGGAGTCTTAATCACTGGGCCTCCAGGGAAGTTCCTAAAATGACCGATTTTAATACCAGGTCTTCCTCCCTCGCCCCTCCTCCTCATCAGCCGGAAGAGCATTTGCTTGTTGTTTGGTTGTTCATTCCATTGCAACCTCATACACTTTTAGGGTTTGAGTTCCCAGAGGAACATCGCAAAACCTCCCCAAATCCAGTGATTTTAGACCTTGAAGGTCATGGAGTCTGAGGATGGCAAATCCATGGCCTCTTGTTGCTGCCCAACTTTCGAATCTGGTGGTTTTTGAGAACTGGTCTCATGCTCTTTGTCTGGAGTCCCCACGTAACCTCAGTCATCGCAGACGCCACCACTGGGACATTGAAACTGGAACTTGACATGCAGTTTATTCGTCCCCTCTAATTTACTCTCAGAGCAGACATTCTGGGTCAGGTTCCTGTGGTCTTTGGGGTGAGTCATCTGTCCACAGTTACATACCTGGTAAGTGGCAGGCAAGTTTGGACTCCTGGTCTTATGCTTGCCTCTCTAGTAGGCCACCCTGCTGCTCTGCGAGTGAACTCCAATCCCATGACACACCTGCTCAAAAATGGCTACCCAACATGAAAAGTTGGGTGAAGGATACTTTATCAAATCCAGGTAAGCCATTCTGTTTGGGGTTTTTAGCAGAAGTGATGGGATGATCACAGCTCAAAGCTCTGTCTTCAGGGAGTTTACAGGCAAGCTCAGGGCTAGAGGTATAAGCTGAGTTCAGGAATATTGAGAATACCAGGCAAAAGGAATGATTTTAAACAGAGGGAGGAAATGCTTTTGCAGCTGGAGAGATGATCATTGGCTGAATAACGAGGAAAGATGTTGGAGGGGAGATAGCACTTAGTAGATCTTAATAGAACAGATAAGTGGGCATGTTGGCTGAGACAGTGTTGGTGAGCCACAGAGGTAGCAGAATGGCTCATATCTGAGGTGCAGGGAATATTTGACTGGATAATGTAGCTGCATGTGGCAGACAAGATGGGAAAAGAGCATCTGTAATAGACGGTCTTGCATGTAGGGCCATCAGCTGAAATCTAATTTAGGAAGTTATTGGGAGCCACTGAAGATTTTTGAGCAGGGGAGTTAAGTAATCGGGGCTATATTTTAGTAACACAAAGCTGGCTTTGGTGGAAAGGGCAGATCAGAACAGAGGACCCCTCCCCCTCATTCTGAGTTAATGTCATTTAGGGAAAGAGCCACAGAGACTCAGCAGCTGAGGGTTTAGGCCTTAGAGGCACTTAGGCCTCACACCCAATTTCAGACACAAGTGGATGTTGTCAGTCTAGAAGGAGGATATGCTGCAGCGAGTATTTTGAATGTAAATGGCAGCAATTGTGTTGCTGAGGCGGGTGTTAATTAGAAGGCACGATGTGGGGAGTTGTCATTCTCGGGAGTGTGGCATGGTTGTGGCGTGTTGTGTGTGATGTGGATGGATGTATAATTGAAGAACACTGGGTATGGTTTTAAACAAAGGAAAAATGGACAGATTTTTGTCTAATGTCATTCTTTAAAAGTCTCAGTAATCAGTCTGTCAGGGTTAATGACTGTGCTGATGTATAACCTAGTTTTTTTTAAAGACCTTTGAATTATTTGGAGTGTTTTGGTTGTTTTTTCATGGTATGTAAAGTGCTAAAACTATTGTTTTATTCTTTGAATGAAAGAACCTGAGAAATCTTGAGGCCTTTTCATTTGTATAATCCTTTCCCAGCTGAAGTAGTTTGATGGAGAAGAGGGTGGTTCTATGTTCTGTTGTGATTTTCCTCAGTGACTCTCCATCAGTGTTTGGTTAAGAAGTCTTTTTTGACCAAACCCATCTTCCCTAAATGTACCCCTTCCTGCTACCTCCTTAAACACACTAGTCAGTCCTTTGCTCACCCTGCCTCACCCACGCCTGTTGTTCTCAGTGATCCCTTAGAGCTTCTGGTGTGCTTTCACTGTATGTAATGTGTTTATACGTGCTCTCACCCACTTGTGTTCCTGTCAGACCATGGTCTCCATGAGAGCACAGATCCTGTTCATCTTCCACCCCTCTGTGTACGTGCTGGGTGGATGTCAAATAAACTGAGGAACCAATATGCACTTACAGTGAAACTCGAGTGGGCTTTTGGGAGTAAAATGAGAGCTCTTGTAATTGCTGGAATATATGCAAACGCTTCCGGAGAAGGCAATGGCACCCCACTCCAGTACTCTTGCCTGGAAAATCCCATGGATGGAGGAGCCTGGTGGGCTACAGTCCATGGGGTTGCTAAGAGTTGGACACAACTGAAGCAACTTAGCAGCAGCAGCAGCAGCATGCAAACGCTTCAGTATATGAGGGAGGTAGATACTGTTGAGCATTCCTTCCCTTACTTTATAGATCAGAAGAGTGAGGCTTATAGGTCACCCAGAGAATGTCAGAGGATGCAGAAAAGGCATTGATGGATCTCTTCATTTTCGTATCTTAATGCCTGTGAAAAGCCTTCAGATTGATTATTTTAGGGTACTCATAGGGTTTGCAGTGCACGAAAAAGATTAGTCATGCCTTGATCCTGGAAGGGCTGTCACTGAAATGGTAGTGTAATATACAGATGTAGAACCCATGACATTTATGAGAGTGTGTCTGTGGTCCAGGGACAGTCTAATTGAAGAGTCACTGAAGACATTTTGGACAGTGGGCAAAAGTTGGGCTAGCTCTTGTTCACCAGTTGAAGACTGGCACCTTTTGAATGGGGGTTTAAATGTGAGTATGGTAGAAAGGGGGCTCAGGATGAATTCAGGGCTGGCTGCGTTCTTCGGTGATGCTGAATTTTGTGTTCAGAGACTTTCAATGAAATCCGTTGAAGGCAGTCTTTTAAGGGAGAAAGAACTTGGCTGTAGAGGTGGGTCAGTAGGCAGTGACAGAGTTGGTCAGGGTGGGAGTCTCAGCACTGTGGTTGAGGCTGCAGTGCCGTGTCACCGGCAGAGCCAGTCCTGAGGTTCAGCCACGTCCTCACCCCTGTTGGACAGCTGCAGAGCCTGCCTCAGAGCAGAATGTGGGGCAGTGTGGTTCTCTGGAGAGCCTGGCTTTGTTGACAGCGACATCAGTGTGAGGTTGAGATTGGGTGGGATGATGGACATCATTCGGCTTTGTCAGGAGGCTGACATCAAAGGAGTTTATTGAATTTACTGATGGAAGCCTAGGAAGGGGAGGTGACATGCATGCCTCTTCTTTGGTTGATGAGCTGTGAGGGCTGAGCACAGAGTTTGACAGTGAACTTGGGCTCAGTGCTAAGAACTGGGTATCTACCTGTTTAGACCTAAGGCAGTGACACCTATTAGAGCTCTGTCTCTGTGCTGGGCTGGAGCCACACCCCGACTGTGCTCACAGGTGGTGGCATGTGTGCAGAGCTGCAGCCAGGGCTGGGAGCCAGCGACCAAGCTGTTTGAGGATAAAGGTGGACAAGGGCCAAGTAAGGGCTCTTTTCCCTTGTCCCTCTGTGGTGACACTCTGAGCGATACTTTCAGGGCTGTATATGGTAAACTTGGACGTCGGAAGATCCTTTGAGCACTGAAGTCCAGTGAAGTAATGGAACAGACAACATAAGGAGACAAAACAGCTGTACGTGTCCTTTTAAAAAACAAACTCATGCTTCTTTCAGATAGAGTGGAATCTTATCACCTAACATTTTGTATTTTGATCTTTTATTTCTCTCAAATTCTTAGAAATTTGGAGGTCACACAAAGATGATTATTTACTACTTTAAAAACATAATTTTTCTTCTATTAATATTATTTTAAACATTCTTAGAGGCTTATATGTTTCTTTGTATGGATATACTATTTACTTTTCTTCTGGGATATTTAAATTGTTTTTATAAATAACCTTGCATTGAGCTTGTTTGTATGTAAATACTTATCTAAATGTCTAATATAGTCTTTAGATTCTAAAAGAGGAATTATTCTAAAGAAACAAACTGCATATATTGCCGTATTCTTTTTAGAAGGGCTGTAACTGTATAGCCTCATCAGCATACCAACATTTATGAAGGTAATGCATTTCACCTTTCTCTACTAGATTGTATTATTTAAAATTTTTTGCTAGATTTATTCAGAAATCATAATTAAAAAGTCTGCTGTCCTGGTGGTCCAGTGGTTAAGACTGGGCTCCTCGTGCAGGGGGCACAGGTTTGTCCCTGGTTGGGAAACTAGACCCACATGCCGCAACTGTAAGATCCGCACGCTCCAACTAAACTTTCCGCACGTGGCAACCAAGGCCGGCCCAGCCTAATAAATATATAAATATTTTTTAGTCTGCTGTTGTCCTAGGTTTCCTGTAACTACCGAGGCAAAGTGTCCCCTACTACACTTGTGTCCAGCAGTGTTTGGATTGCAACAGTAGCAGGAGTGGACATGTTGGTTAACTAGAACCCCAGAGAGAACGGGAGGCCACTTTTCAAAATGCTTCTGTTTGTAATAGCAATAAGCCATTATTGGTCACCTCGAATTAGTTCAGTTAATTGAGGTTGAATTAAAAAGACATGGAGCCGGTTGACTTTCTTGGGATGCTCAGAGTGCAGGAGCACTTCGCGGGGGCCTGTCCGTCCCTCAGGGCCCCAGAGCTGCATTTGTTTCTTGCTTCCCTGCGCCCAGAGGAGCAAGGTGCCGCATTGATCAGCTGCTGGGCTCCTCCTGCCCCTCTGTCTCCTTTTCCCGTCTAATTTTTAAGTGCCCGTCTTCCAACTAAAATCATTTACGTCTTTGAGTCAGTCTTGTCTCCCTAGAATCCAGGCTCTATTATAACAAGCACTTGGTTTTTCTGGCTTGTGCTATCTCTCTCCCCAGAATCTGGCCTGTAAGCGGTGCTGAAGGAGGCTCCCTGTTGCCCGTGGAGACAAGTGTAGACTGCCACCCCATCTTCAGTTTGCCCCAGCGGCTTTCCCAGAGCATCTTCCTGAATGACATTGCCCTGCATCCACATGTGCGCCCTGCCTGTGGTGCCCGGCTGCCCGGGGGCTTCCTGTCTCTGATGCCCCGTTTCACATGGGGCCTGGCAGAGGACTTGTTGAGTGTTTAGCATTCAACTCAGTGTTTTGCTGATATCCCTGACAAAACCTTCCCTCACATCCTAACTGGCTCTACTCTTGCTTCTCTGCACCCCGGAAAGTCATCCTGTGTCTTAAGAGTGACTTCTAGCTGTGTGTGGTTATGTCTTTGTGCCTCTAGAGTGGGGACTCTCTGCTCACCCAAGTTCTTGGCCCAGCAGTGCTTGGGGCTCAGGCAGCTAAAGGCTCACTGGACTTTTCATTCAAAAGTCTTTGTTTCTCAAACTGTCTGTCCTCGCCCCCCGCCTCCCCGCCCCTTTTCTCAATTTGTTTCTCATTTTACCTCTTCAGTTGTATTTTTTGGTCCGTGAAATAGTTAAAACATTACAGCCGGTGGGGATCTTGGCCTATATCTAGCCTCATTGGAATATGTACCTGTACTGGGGTTTTTCCATTAAGCTTTGCCCCAGGAGTTTCGGATTAGCTTTGGGGCTGGTAGCAAATGTAGATAATTATTTCCTGATTAGGAGTCAGATTTGACACTTCCTATTGAAATGTTTTGCTGTCTGGGATATGAAGCAGATGGTCGCTTATGACAGAACAGATGTCTGTGTTGAATCAGAGCCTTTTAATCTGCTCTGTACCTTGAGGTGTTTCCCTTGGCAAATACTCACTTCTGACCTACTTGTTTCAGTTTTGGGTGTTTTTCCCTGCTGAGGGGCTATATAGATCCTTACAAAGAAGTCTGATAAAGTATGACTAGAACATAAGTAAGTTAGTATTGGTTAATCCACATGCTTATCTGAGTGCAAGTCCAATGTCTTGATTGACTGGGTAAGTGGAAATTTGTTGATTAACACTCTGTTAACATGAACGGCTGATCATAACTCTGAAAAAGTCATTTCACTTAAATATAGTTTGACTCTTCAGATTATCTGTTGAACTCAGGCTGTTGGTGAATTGCATGGTGGAAAGTTAGCTGTGTCATAAGACCAATGTAGATTTAGGCATGACCTTGCAACGCTGTGCTTCAGTTTCCTCATCTGTAAAATGGGAGTGAGCAAGGGTGGTTATAATAGTATTACTTTTCGGACTGAGTAGGGGTTACATGAGTTTATGAATGGAAAGTGCCAAGAATGCTTACTGGCTCGTAGTCACTGCAGAAATATTAGCTCTGTCACTAATATCATCAATGTATCATCATTGCCATCCTCATCTGAGAAGCTGGAGCTCTTGCTGCCCATGTGCACAGTACAAGAGACTGGAATAAGGGCCAGATCTGAATAAGGAGTGTCCAGCTGAGACCTCTGTGTGGTCTGCCCAGCTTGGCTTTGTTTCACTTTCTAAGGTGCTGATTGTGCCAGCTGTTCCCTGGGATGTGTAATGTCTGTGGACAGTTTCTGTTTGAAAGTACAGGTTTTTGAGAGTCACAGACATAGAGAACAGACTTGTGGTCAAGATGAACTTGTTTGTGCCGTTAAAATTATGAGTGTAAACTAGTGCACCAAAATAGCACTGTTAAGTGAAATTGAATTCTCTTTTGTGGGTGTTGTTCATATACATGTATGTGTTATATTGATACATCTCATGGGTTCTCAAGCAGTGTGTATAAAGCTGCCTATGCATGTGGAAGCAGTTTTTCAAGCTCCATCCTTGAGCCCTCTTCCTTCCTAGTTCCTTTATCATGACATCCATCATTTCCTTTGTCATAGCACTTTGTTCCTTTGAGATATCCTATTCTTAAATAGAAAGTAATAGACCTTTTTAGGGAGAGAAGAGAGTAAAGTACTACAAAGATACTACAGAAGGAAGGCATATGTCTTTGCTTAACGTTGATTCTCCAGGGAAATCTACTCATTTAAGTGTCATGGGAGGAATGCCAGTATCATTTATGTGACTTGGTAGAAGAAATGTGCCATCATTTGCCTCTGAAAATCTAGGAATGCTATAATTTGGCTATACTTCTAAAATATTTCGCTGATCATTTTCTTAGAGTTAAAGAATAAATCCTAATTGCTTAGTTTTAAACTACCTTAGCTAATATAGTATGTGTGTAACCTTTTTTTTAATGTTTGAAGAATAATAAATCCAAATTAGGATTCTTTTTGTTTTCAATAAGGCCAGATACTTGAATGTATTTGTGCCTTTAAACAAACAAAAAGATTGGCTGAACGTTATGGCCAAACAATGTTTTGTCTTCTATGATGGGCTCTATATAAAAAAGTCTATTAATTATCTAATTTATATAATTTATCTATTGTGGGATAAAAATTACCCCAAAATATAATGGCTTAAAACCCCAGGTGCTTATTAACTTGTTTCTGGGGGGCAGGACTTGAAGCGTGGCTGGGCTGGGGGCTTTGGCTTATCTCTCAGGGGACTGAAGGTGGGAGTTGGGACTGGGGAATCTGCTGAGCTCCACTCATATTGCTGTCAGCTGGAGGCCCTGGTTCCTCACTACAATCAGTGAACACCTAAAACAGAGGCCACCTGCTTTTTATTACCAATTTGGAAGTGACAGTCTGTTCCTTCTTCTATATTCTGTTCATTAGAAGTAGACCAAGGAGAAGGGATCACACAGGGGCATAAACAAGAGATGAAGATCATGGGGGTGTTTTAGAGGCTGTCTCCCTTATTACATTTACTTATATAATGTACAGTTTTCTAGATCTTGGAATTATACTGAACTTGTTGAAAATTGAATACCTCATGGCAACGTGAAAGATTTTGATGGGTAACATTATGTTTCTGAAAATTAATAAAGAAATCTCCAAGGAAAATGAAGGATTTTTAAAATTCATAAATATTCAGAGCTGATCTTGAAAGTAAAGGGGAAACAGAAAATGTAGAGGAAACAGAAAATATATGCAGAGCTTCTCACTATATTAAAACATTACACTGTAAAAGTTATATTTCATATGTGAACTGACTTAT
The DNA here is from genome assembly GCF_027580195.1 of Bos mutus. Taxonomy (NCBI): domain Eukaryota; kingdom Metazoa; phylum Chordata; class Mammalia; order Artiodactyla; family Bovidae; genus Bos; species Bos mutus. Next base: position 7,017,537 of record NC_091629.1, read on the forward strand.
GAATCACCACTGGGGGTGAGCTTTCATTCAGTCATCTTCTTTAATATTAGTTTTTACCTCAGCATTATTATGTGGGCTGAAATCTAAGCACTTAACATGTTGTTTGCTTCAAAGAATTTTACCTTGATTTTGGGTACAGAGTGATGAATTGGCTGCCCTAAATCAGTTCTCTCAATTCTTTTTTAGATTGATACTTTTTCTTTACCCTCTTTTCACTTGCTTTAATTTGGAATATTTGATTGCTAAGTATGTCATCCTTAAATGAAATGTTTGAGGCAGAAAGTTCTAGAAGCTTATTTTCTCTTTTCGCTGGGGTGCTGAATAGACTACAAATCTCCTGGGAGATAATCTGGAGGATTCTAACCAAGGATGAGATGTTTTCCTTAAGCAGGGCCCCTTGTGAAACAGGTCTCAAGAGTACATTGTATCTACTATGAGGTCTGTTAAGTGCAGATACAGTATTTATGGGTTACATTTATACTTAGTTTTTCTTTGAAGGTGATAGGTCTTAAGTTTAGAAATTTGACATTGTGGCTAAAATCCTCTGTCAGATCTCTTTGTATTCTCTTCTGTGCAGTGTATTTCTGTGATTTCCTATTTCTGCTTAGTACTGAGTGTTGACTACTGGAAGCAGTAGTATTTTCTCTTTGTTTATTTCCGTCCTCACTTACCTTCAGCGCCTGCGCTTCCATAGCTTTTCTTTTCTCTTTCCCCTTTCTGCTCTTCTTGGGCAGCAATATCTAAAAGCATCCCCCGTGAATCCTCTGTTTGCATAACCTATTTTGTCTGACACAGCCTTCTGTCATGACTTGGTTTAGCTGTTTCGGTCACACCCTTTATACAATGGGGGATTTCCAGTGCTGTTAAGCCCTCCCTTGTCCCTGGGGTCCAAGGTGTGCCTTTCAGAGGGCAGGGCCAGAACTCTCCAGGTCTTACATTTTAGGTGGGAGCTCATTTTAGGGGTTGTTTTTTCTGTGAATGAGTAACAGTGAAATTAATCCAAGCTCAGTGCTGAAATGAAAGCACATTTGCATATTACAGTGTTAAGTCGAAGGTCCATAGTACTTACCTGCCCCAGTGAGAAAATAATTCATCATCAGGTGTAGTTATGTAGAGAGCATGATGTGGTAGAGCAAAAAGGAAACTGCCAGTGAAACAGTGACTCTGAAATTCACTTGGCTTCTCTAAAGTCCTTCGTTTTGAAACGTCTCTCCTTCACTTGAACGTCAGATGGACCTCAGTGTGGTGGGGAGGTTTTGGAATTACCTACTACTTTGCAGCCACAGTGCTTGGAAAAATTACTTAATCTCTCTGGACCTGGGTTTCCTCATCTGTAAAACGGGGAGACTGCCAGTTTCCTTGAGAGATTGGCTGGAGGTTCTATAAGAATGTGTGAAATAACATCTAGCACAGTGGGTGGTAATTGGTGGGTATTCCACACTCTCTCCGGAGAAGGAAATGGCAACCCACTCCAGTATTCTTGCCTGGAGGATCCTGTGGACGGAGGAGCCTGGTGGGCTGCTGTCCGTGGGGTTGCACAGAGTCGGTCACGACTGAAGCAACTTAGCATGCATGCATGCATTGGAGAAGGAAATGGCAACCTACTCCAGTATTCTTGCCTGGAGAATCCCAGGGACAGAGGAGCCTGGTGGTCTGCCATCTATGGGGTCACACAGAGTCAGATACAACTGAAGTGACTTAGCAGCAGCAGCAGCAGCCACACTCTCTCTTTATTCAGTTGATTCCTTCTCTGTCAATGCTACGACCTGAGTTGTCTGAGGTTTTGTTAAAGTGGCACCTTTCAATGATGATGGTAGCATGTCCAGCATGGTCTAGGCAGCTAGTGAATAACAGAGAAACACCTAGCAGGTATAGCAGGTCAGAAACAGATGTGATTTAGAAGTTAAGAGCAAGGTGGGCTCATAACTGAGCTGACAGTAAGGAGTTAGTTTAGAAGAGTGATTTCATGCCCCCATAGTTTATGTGTAAAAAGGCAGCTTTGCCTTAAAAGAGAGATTTTTAGAACATCTCTGTGAAGCACCAACAGTGAATCCATGCAGGTGTAAGGGCAAAATGAGGCATCACATGTTGGGTATTTTACAACAGTTGTGAGAAAAAATGTGTCCCTTAAAAGGGCAAGAGGGGACCAGAAGCTTGGGCATGGTTTTAGATTGTCCAGGGGGATTTGCAGTGGTTTTCAGGATGTACTCTAAGAAAACAGATTGTTTCAGAGTCTCAGTGAGTGGATAAGGAGACAGGAGGTGAGGGGCAGGTAGGTCCCTGAGCTCACAGCTTCTGTGAATTTCCTTCACCAGATACTGTTGTCTAAGAAGGCAAACTTTATTTATTTATTTATTTTTAGTTCATACTGATGTTCAGTTATGAAGTCTCAGAATCCAGGCTGAGAAACTAGCCCTGGAAAGCACATGGGGGCACAGAGGAAGGAGGGTTAAATCATCTTGTTTTTGGTGAATCTTCTACTAAAAGATTCAGCCCAGATCAGTTGAGGATTGTTTAGGTTAGAAACAAAATGCCCACATGCTTTAAATGAAGGCTTTAACCGTATACAGTAGAGCTTGCATTTTGTGGTGTGAAGTCACTGGTGTGTATACTTCATTTGGTGGGTTAGGATTGAAGGGAGGGGGGAGGAGAAGAAAGCATTGCTAAATCAATCACAATTAAAATATTTCTTTTTACCCTTTCAGTCTTAGTAAAAACTTTGCTTCCAGTCCTCTGCTAGAATTTGTGCAGGCTCTAACTGGTGTCCTGTTACAACTGTTGTAAGTAGCTGAATACTTACCTGTATCCCAACTGGTATTTTGATAGATAAGCAGCAACAGACTAATTAAACAGAGCCTCAGTTCCTTTCTGTGTTACTTTCCATGCCACATGGTAAGGTCTCGGGAATATTTGTGCCTTTGGCATTTTGAATGACTGCATTCAGGACTTTACTTACAGTGGTCTGGTCTCATGTGGTGGGAGGACGTGCAGGTAAAATCAGTGGTGTGTCAGGCAGAAGTGGCAGCCCTGGCTCATGATTGGCAGCAGCGCACCTGTTCTTCAGGGTTTGCCTGGAGCGTGGCTGCCAGCCTCTCCAAAGGTGCCTGGTGCTCTTGGTTTGTTTTTCTTTTGGTCAGTCCAGGTGCCCATGGGTTGTGGCTAATGCGACTGCTTCTCAGCATTGTGGGTAGAGAGGAGAGGCTTCCTGGGTGTACACATGTAGCCGGGTTGGATTCTGAGGCCCGTCCTGGGTCCAGGACCACAAGGCCGAGGCCACCGAGTGCATCAGAAGGGGTTCACCTGCTGCTTTGGTTCCTTTCTTCCATTATGACATCTCATGATGGGACATTTGGAAAAATTGGTTGTGGTAGAAGAAGTGTTTCCACTCTAAATTGGAGACCAGTCCCTGTCAGTATTCGGATTAGTAAGTATAGGCTTCCCTGGAATGAAAACTTTTGGCTGAGGTATTCTCAGACAGCCCTTGGCCGTGCACTTGGGGAGAATGGCCACCCATCAAAACCCTGTCTTTCGGGGTTGCCAAATACTAGTCTTTTCAGGTTCAGTGGTGTGACAGGTGACAGCATCCTCCTGTTGGTTAAGAACAGGTATCATGAGTTGGATCTGCCTATTGAATTTTGTTTGGATACTTTGTAAAGAGATTCCATTGAATTGAGAGAAGTATTTGAGGTCAGTGACTACACTTGACCCCATAAGATACTCTAAAATGGTCTTCCCATCCATCAGCTCCAACAACCTCAGTGTAAGTACCTATATATATATTCTCCACCCCCCCCCACCCCCCGCCCCCGCCCCCTGCAATACTTTCTTAGCTTTTGCCCTGGTTTCGGGGCATTTAAATGACTTCGTAAAAACTTTATCCCCTTAAATAATACAAAAAGGTGCCTTAAGTTGGTGAAGCTGCCAGGTCGGAAATGCTATCTGCATAATAATAGGCTGCTGTGAATATGTTATTTTCAGGTTGTCTCACTGAGTTTGAACTGGGGACAAGCAGGAGACGGCCTTTCTTGTACACGTCTGTGATTAGCAGATGGGTTGCTGTCTCCTGGTTAAGCTTGTCCCCACTAGTACTTCTAGTTCACGGTCACCTGAGAAACTGGGTTTTTGTTGTCCCACAGAAAAATATCCCACAAAAATAAATTATTCTCTAAGAAGATAAAACTAAATTTTAGTTTACTGGGATAAGCACTAGATTAACAAATTAAGAGAACTACGTATTTCAGATATGTAACCAATTTGACCTCCCTGTCTTACAAGTGTGCTTACTTGTACTTACTTACAAGTACTTACTATGCAGGATTGAGGTGCTCTTGTGGGTTTTTTTTTAAATAAAAATTATTATTATTGTTTTTTTGATGTGCCAGGTCTTAGTCGCAGCGTGTAGGATCTTCGATCTTCACTGCAGCGTGCGGGATCTTTAGTTGTGGTGTGTGGGATCTGGTTCCCTGCCCAGGGATCAAGCCCCGGCCCTGTGCATTGGGGGCTCAGAGTCTTAGTCACTGGACCACCAGGGACGTTCCCCCGCTCCTGCTGTTTTAACCGTAGTCCTCATCAGCACAGCGGCTGTTTCCTTCTATTGGGTAATTATGTGCCAAGGTACTAGGCTGAGTATTTTTGTGTTTAATACTTAGAGCAACTCATGAGGGCTTTGTCTTGTCTTGCCAATGAAGTTGCTTCAGCAACTGCCCCAGGCTCATGTCAGCAGTGCCTGGAAGGGAGGGATTTTGAGCCTGGTTTTGTCTGATGTCAATGCCTGTGCTTCTTTATGTGCCTTCCACTCCGAATTTACAGTACGAAAGAGTTATAACTAAGAAAAGAAAAATGTTTCTTATGTCACCTCCAAGAATAATCCAAATGGACTTAGTGTATAAACATTTAGACAGCTTAATCAGTATAAACAAGAAATAAAGGCTCCTGCTCTAGCTCCTCGCCTCCAAATGTAAACGCATTAATTGTGCCTTCTGCATAGCCTTGCAGCCTTCTAGGCTTTTAGGTAGGGGTGTGTGTGTGAATGTGTGTCAGACAGAGGAGACGGGGAGGATATAATCCCAATTTTGGTAATACAAGTGGGTCTGCTGCTTTCTAGAAGTGGAATTGCTGGGCTCTCTTTCTTTTCCTAGTCTCTCATTTTTGCCTTTGCTTGAAATGTATCTTCCACAAATTAAGATATGTTTGATTCTTTTTCTGTATTCTGTATCTATTCTGTTTATTTTTTCTCCTTTCCACCCCTCAGTCCCAAACTATTTTTAATTCTGACAAAGCACCTCATGTTACTTTTTGTTTTCATAATTTTTCTCAATTTCTCAATTTTTCATTTTTTCTTTTTAAGACTGTAACTTTAGACTCATTTTGCCAAAGGTGACCCATTGCACAGAAGCAAGACAAATGGAAATCTATTAATATTATAATTGAGAATGCATTGCAATGATCAGTTACTTCAGGGAAGGAGTTGAGATCTTTATTTTATTTATTTATCTGATCAAACCTCCAAGTTTGCGAGATCTTAGTTCCCCAACCAGTGTTGGAACCTGCTTCTGCTGTAGTGGAATCTTGGAGTCTTAACCATTGCACTGCTAGCGAAGTCCTGACATCTTTAAAATAGTTAACTCTAACCAAAAAAAAAAAAGAAAAGAAACAAAAGAAAATTCCAAGAATATGTATAATTTCCCTTTTACTTGTCTTTTTTGGTCACTTAGAATTCTAAATATCATGTAAATCTAATACATTTATTATTTCCTAGGTACTTAAACCCTTTTGATTGCTATTGTCAACTTTTCTCATAATGTTTTTACTTTTTCCCATCATCATATTTTCATAGTGGCTATAATTTATATATAGGGAAGATGTTATTATATTTAATTTTTATAAAATTTATCATTTAAATGTTATAATTCAAGTTATTCTTTTGGGTTTTCCAGGTATGTAATTTTATCATATGCAAATAATGATAATTTTGTTTCCTTTTCTGTATTCTTAGCAAATATTTACTTCTCTGTTTATTGCCTGGCTAGCACTTTCAGGGTAATGTTAAGTGAGAGTGGTGTTAATGAGCATCCAGTCGACTATATGCCAGACACATAATAATGGTTTTGGTATAAAGGATATCAAGGTCTACCATAAAAATATGTAACTGTTAAATTTATAACTGTGAAAATGGATAAAGAGAAAGTAAGTTGAAACCCAAGTACAGGGGGCAGGTAATAGACTAGGACTAGAATTCGAAGAATAAATAATGAGAAAATCTAATGGAAGAAAAGTAAGGTCAATCCAGGCAGAAAGGTTGCACCGGAGGCTGTGTGTCCACCTGCTGAGTCAGTCCGGATTCTGAAACCAGCTGTGCATCAGGCTTCATTTCGGTTGGATGCTCTGAAGATGGCATCCTTTTATGAAGTGCCTGTGACAGAGCGGGGCTCGGTAAATGAAGGGAAAGGAAGGTGGGAGTAGAGGGAGGGGCTGTTGCCCAGAGGTGGAGAGCTGGATGCAGGTGAACTGTTCCAGATGGGGTCTGGACGGGGGTCCTGTTTGCCATGTGGGGCTTTGCAGGGGCAGGTGGGTTGGGGGCAGCTAGAGGGCTCCTGGTGGCTGAGATCGGGTTGGAGCCCTCAGGGGGAGCGTGGAGGGGCTGGCTGTCTTTGGCTCCTGCACCCACATTTTCTCTGTGTTTCATGCTGTGAAGACAGGAAAGCGGATGGTCCAAGGAGCTGCCCAAACCCCGCGCCTATACTCCATCTTCAGACAGCTGCTGTTGGGGCTCCTGGGTCAGAGAGCAGTGGGCACAAGGCTTGAGCTTCTCTGTCCACCTCAGGGAAGCCTGCAAGGGCACAGGGTGTCAGAGTGGACAGAGAGCAAGGCATTTGCAGGTCTACCCACAGAGCCAGGATGTAAGAGCAGATGTGAGCCATCCTCTGACTGTTGGGAACATGTCTCAGCATCTTTCTTTCATGAATGACTTTCAGTCACTGTTAGTCATGAGTCCTTTGATTAAATGAACTGTGAGGAGAGAGAGCCCAGTTGGAAGAACATATGATGAAAAGACTGCTTTGAGTTTGGGGAAGAGGGAAGGGAAGAGATGAGACCATCTGTCTGGGGAGTTTGAGGGTGTTGGGCCAGGTCTTGAGGATGTTGCCGGAAGCTCAGGAAGAATATCAGCAAACTTCTGTAGAGTTGTAACGTGGTAATACTCAATTTTGGATGAGCAGCGGTGAGGGTGCCAGAGAAGTTAGTGCTATATAAAGTCCTCTCCTAGTGTTTGCTTTTATGTTGTTTAAGGATGAAACGTTTGACTTGCATGATTTAAAAATAATGTTTTCAATATTCTAACAACAGTATTAAGAACTGTTTTTTTTTTTTTTTTTTTTTTTGGCTGTGCTGCAAGGCACTTGCGGTTCCAGTGTTCTGGGGGTGACACTGGTGTTCATGGCCGGGATATATCACAGTCTAGTGGTTTTGTGTATGTTATTTGATTAAGTCCTCACACCGATCCTATGATGTGGGTGATATTATCCCCATTTTGATAGGAGACGAAATTGAAGCTTGGTGTGGTTAAGTAATTGGCACCGTCTCTCAGAGCCTGTGGGTGAGACAGGCAGGATTGGAACCTAGGAATGTCTGAGTGGAGTTCCTAGCTGGGGTGGAGGAGGTCAGGTCTCGGGCTGTGAGGTAATGTGACCATTTAACTACAAAGCACACACTGCAGTGGTGGGGGCTCAGCTAGAGAGGGAGAGGGCCCCGGGATTTCTCCCTGACCTGAGAACTCAAGGTTCTGTTGCCTGTTCCCCTAGATAAGATGCTGTACACTCAAACTGACAGCTATGGGAGCTTCTCAGAGGGATTGTGGACCACACATGATCACTCGGCATGCACTGTAAAAAGCAACTTCAGGAGACTTTTGTGCTGCAACTTGCAGATCTTTGTAAAATGGGAATATCTGCTAACTGCAAAGTGATTTTAAAAAATAAAACCTAACGATGCATTTCCCATTATTTCTTATGATGGGAAACAAAAGGGAGAAACTTTGGCACTTGAAGAAAAGCGTATTGGTCACCTGACGGTTATATTGGGACAGAGAAAATACCTGTTTCTGTTGATGATAAATATCTGACAGTTGCAAACTGTTGGACGTCTTGCTGGCACTATTACAAAACTGTGATCTGCCTTTTTCAAAGCTGCAAAGCATCAGTTCTTTAGTTTTTTAGCCAAAAGGGTCATATGAAATGGCCATGAAACAGGACTACCTGTTAAAATATTGTTATTTTATTGTTATTGTTATGTTATAAAATATTGTTGTTAAAATATTAGAAATGTTTGGAAGAAGTTAAAAGTTTAAAAGTTGCACGTATGCATTTCCAAGGCTGTTCCTGCTGGAACGAGGCAAATATTCTTTAGAAGTTCTAGTATATTAGAGAGTATTATTTAGTTACTGCTCTAGTTTTGATTTTTGAAGAGTTGTAATTGAAGAGGACAAATGAGGAGAGCTTTTTTGCATAGAAAAATTTCAAGGTTAATTACTGTCATGCAATTACATACAGTAAGTCCCTATGTGCAAATGAGTTTTGTTCTGAGAGCATGTTTCTTAAGGCAACCAAGTTAGCCTAAGTACTCAACTAACGCAGTAGGCTATATAGGACTGTATTGTAATAGATGTATAATACTTTTCTTATAAATAATATATTAAAAAACAAAAATTAAAAAATTTTTTAATCTCACAGTACAGTACCTTGAAAAGTATAGTGGTACCAGCTGACCCTCTTCTGATCCCTGGGGGTGGGGGGTCAATGTGGCCTGTGATTATAATGAACATTTGGAGGGAAGTTTTCTAAACTCTCCTCAAATGGTCCTGTTTTTATTTGAGATTTTGACGTTTTATTCATCATGGATTTTGACATTAATTTTGACTCCCCCCCCCCCAAATTTTCATTAAAAGTGCTTATCACAACTACTGAGATTCTGCCCCCCACCTCACTTAAGTTTTGTCTCCTAGACAGGTCCCCCTTGTCTCACCCCAGTCCTGGCCCTGCTCCAGTCACAGGCTTGTAAAGACTATAATTCTTTGTTGTTTGTCATAAAGAGTGGTTATCAAAGCCAAGTAATTTGGAGGTGTAGACAAGAGATTTCACTGATATGCTGGTAAACAGATGCCTGTTTATGCTGACTTAGTGGCCAGGCAGTAGCAGTTGCAAAACCCTGAAGTGAAGACAGAGCAGTGAGGTGGGCAGTGGGCAGGGCGGCAGTCTCTCCCATTAGTGTGAAAGAGAACCTTTCAGTCTTTCAATCCTGGAAGGTAAACAGCCAAATATTGGACTAACTTAAAAATGTTATTACTTTTGAGATGGGAAATATAATGATCTTGCTACTGAATTCCTCTTCACAGTGAACATTTTTTTTTTTTAAACTGGAATTTCTTACAGCAAATATTTCAAGATTTACATGGATAATGCAAATCTTCCTCCAACATGAGTGATGTTAAGAGAAGCATAGCCAACTGGTTTGTTGCCTTTAACTGTAAAATTGAGCTGTTGTGCTATTTATGATCATTTCTGAATGATACCGTGGAGGGTCCGTGGAGCAGAAGGAGATACAGGAGTGGGGCTGTGGCGGCTGTCTGGGCCCTGGGATTGCTGTGCTCCGTCTGTCACCAGGAGGGCCTGGGCTGGCTGTTTGCTGCTGCTTGCATGGGCTCAATTGTGTCTAGGAATCTCTTCACCGGGCAGAGGCAGGCTTCTCCTTGGAGCAGTCTTGCAGGTGGTCCTGAGTGCCGATGGTGTCTGTGCCAGGTACCCAGCGCTGCTGTATAAGGCAGGGACGAGCCGCAGTGGGAGGGCCCATCAGGGACGCAGAGCCATGCAGGGGCAGTCATGTGGCTTGCCAGCCCTCAGGCCAGCTCTGTTTTCCTCTTCCCTCCTCTGACTGTGGCACTGACTTTTTTTTTTTTTTTTAAAACATGGACCATTTTTAAAGTCTTTACTGAATTGATTACAACACTGCTTCTGGTTTATGCTTTGGTTCTTTTGGCCAGGAGGCGTATGGGATCTCAGCTCCCTGACCAGGAACTGAACCCGAACCCCTTGCATTGGAAGGCAAAGTTTAACCCTGGACTGCCAGGGAAGTCCCCTGATGTGGCATTGACTTTGGGCAGCTGATATGCAGGATCAGTCTTCATGTTACCTGCAGCCATCACTTCAGCTTCCAATAGCCATTGCTAGTCAGTGCTGCATGTAGAAATCCATCGCGGCTGGTGAGGATGGTCTGGTGTTCAGAGGACGCAGGTTTTAGGTCGAGGAGAACTTGGCTGCTTGCCTTCGGCTCTGTGTGCTGCATTAATTGGCAGGAGTTTTAAGGGTCTGAAATTCAGAGTTGATTTCAATTCATTTTGAAAGACGAGTGTGAGGGACAGTTCTCAGTATGTCAGGTACTGATCAAATGGGGTCTTACGGGGGTTGATTTATCCTAAATCCAGCTATTTATCAGATCTATCGCAGAAGCTGGTCTCAGGCTTCTCTCCTGAGCTGAGGAAGCTCTGTTGGGTCTTTGACTCTGAGCTGCGCAGATGAGAGGACTGAAGTTACTGACCAGACCTGTGGCTCTGGTTCCTTAGGAAACTGCTTTGATGGCTCAGTGGGTAAAGAATCTGCCTGCAATGCAGGAGACACAGGAAACTCGGGTTTGATCCCTGGGTTAGGAAGATCCCCTGCGGGAGGAAATGGCAACCCACTCCAGTATTCTTGCCTGGAAAATCCCATGGATAGAGAAGCCTGGTTGGCTACAGTCCAAAGGGTCACAAAGAGTTGGACAGGACTGACTACACACACACACACACACACGCACAGGCAGACAAGCGCCGAGGCCTGGGTGTGGGGTTTTGCTTGGCTTCTGGTACACACACACACACACACACACACACACACACACACAGGCAGACAAGCGCCAAGGCCTGGGTGTGGGGTTTTGCTTGGCTTCTGGTCCACACACACACACACGCACACACACACACACACACACACACACAGGCAGACAAGCGCCGAGGCCTGGGTGTGGGGTTTTGCTTGGCTTCTGGTCCTTTTTGTGTACATGCCCTGGAACCAAGACGTTCCAAGAAGTTTCCTGTTTGGGAGAAAGATGTAGTAGAGAATAATGAGAAGATGATAATACACTTTAATTGAATGTCATCTAAGTCCAGGGCACTCTCCTAGACCTTTGTAACTCAGATTTGTAGCCCATGAACTAGGTGCTATCTTCACATCATACAAGGGGGACCCTTGGCACTAAATGGAGCCTCAGAGTGTTCAAAGTTGAACTCAAGAGTCAGAGATTTGAGGAACTTCCTTGACGGTCCAGTGGTTAAGACTCTGTGCTCCCAATCCATGGGATGCAGGTTGGATCCCTAGTTCGGGAGCTAAGATCTCACAAGTTGGGTGGTGCAGCAAAAAAAAAAAAAAAAAAGCCAGCGATTTGGGACCCCTCCAGTGTTGTGTGCCCAGTAGATTATTGATGTATTCTTCATAAATAGACTTGTAGAGTTGTTTCACATTTTAAACGTTTAAGATTACTGTTGAAGTAAAAAAAAGATACATGCCAATTAATTTTTTTTTTTGGCTCAGGATAAAAATTCGTCACTGAGCCCTCGGGAGGAGAGGGAAGGAAAGAGAGTTTGTTGTTCATAAAATACAGAAGAGGCTGGTAGGGGAGATGTTGTGAAGCTTCGGAATAGATTGACATGAATGAGGAGGACACCCGGGGGTGACAGGTGGGAGGAGTGGGAGTGTGAGATGGGGTGGAGCCAAAAGAGCATTCTTCCTAACATCCTGCCAAGAACTCATGGTAAACCTCTGTTTTGTTGTAACTGCAAAGGCGATTGGCAGAGAATGTTGTCTAGAGCCACTGCCACCGATTCAAAAAGCTGGTGACTTTGAGGTCATGAAAGAGGCCGAACCCTAATAGCACATGTATTTCCCAGGAGACAGATCTGCTGATATGCTTTTTCATCATTTTGCATTCAGAGCATCTGTTTCTGCTTGAATTAACTACTGTCTCCGCATCTAGGAGAGCTGTTAGGGACATCTCCTGCCAATCAGCTTGGAGCCTTTTCCATTTTGATGTGTCTGTTTCTCAGCTCTTGCTGCACTGGTGGTCGTCTGGAAAGGACCCCTGCCCACCGCCCCCCCCCCCGCCCCACCCGCCGCTTGCACTGGTTTCATATTTCCTTCCCTCCTCCTCTGGGGGTGGCTGGGGGGCCTGGCTCCCACCAGCTGCTCTCTTTGTGTTTCCTCTCTTGAGCTAAAGTCTCTGACATCCTCCCCACTCCGCTTTGCCTCCTGTGAGCCCGTGGGAGGTGAACCCTAGTGGTTGGTTGTCTGTGCCCCGACTTCCACCACTGCTTACCATGGCTTGTGTTACTTAACTCCAGATTTTATTTGGTTTTCACTAGTTTTTCCATTAATGTCCCCTTTCTGTTCCATTTTAGTTAGTTGTTGACTGTATATTAATAAAAACTTATGTTTCAGTGCTTAGTTATTTTATTTAAGGGGATGGTGATACAGAGAGTTAGTTACCTTCTCCTGGGTGTCATCTTTCTCACTTCCTCTGGTCGGTATTTTGTTCAGATACATCATCCATAGCCTTTCACCGAACACCCTCATTTGTGTTTGCTCTGGTTTATGTTTTGTAGTAGTGTGTTCTTTAAACACTTTATATTTACAAGTAAAATTAGCAGTATTTTGTATGAAGCGGCAACATACTTCCGTGCATTTTAATGAGGTTTGAATACACAGTAGTTTTGTGTGCCATGGAGCTGATTAAAAATGGGGTTTTATCAACATTTTGTAATAATTTATAAGGAAGAAAAATCTGAAAAAGAATATATATATATATATATAATAGCTGAATCACTGTGCTATACATCTGAAACTAACACAACATTGTAAATCAACTATACTTAAAAAAAATCTAGGATTCTATTTGTATGATGGATGAGTCTAGTACCAGCTTTTCCAGGACCAGTGGTACTTGTAAAAGTGTGATTGTTCTGTCCAGCTAGCTAATAAAGGTATTTTCCTTAAAATTGTGGATGCAGGATAGTTCATCTGGGAGAGGGAGGGGAGTTTGTTTCTTAGTAGGTTAAAACTGGCACTTAAAAAAAACAAATGAAAAGAAAATAGTTGAGGACATTCGTGTAGTAAGACCCATAGCCTTTAGGGAAAATGCAGTCTTCACTTGTCCAGTGAGAGCCCCACAGCTGGTCTTGCCTCCCTCCTTGCTCTTAGCCCGGGTGTGTCCTCTGGCCCAGGCTTCTGCGCGTGCACCTGGCACGCTCGTGTCCCTGTTTTCTTAAGTGGGCAGCAGACTGCCTTGCTGTGATTTTGCCTCCACAGTGATATAAGCGTGTTGAGGGAGGGGATCTGCCTTTCGTCTCTCCGGCCTTGGGATAAGTGCTGCTCTGGGCTGTTTGTGGCAGACCTCTTTTCCGTTCCCTGTTTGGGCCAAGATTAAGGGCATGACTTCACCTGTCCTTGAAGGTGAATACAGCCAAGTACCTAGAAGGGCTTTCTGCTTTTGCCTATTGTGACTGCCAAAATAGGAAATCCTCCTTGCCTGACCGCATAATCACAGAATAAACTTTGGCTTCTGTTAAAAAATGAAAGGCAAATTGTACGAATGAGATACCTTTGACCTCACAACTGTTAGCTCAGCCACCTAAATACACAGCGAGTCCCTGGGACCAGATCCGCGCTGCACACTCCCGCTTCTCCCTCTGTCCCTCTGGCTCTGGTCGTTCATATTTCTGAACTTGGGTTTGGATACTGCGGTTCTCAGTTGAGATCGTGGAGAGTCTCAGCTATAAAAGGGGATGGAGACATGAGACTGGTTGCTTCCCATGTAATGGGATGTCTAAAGCAACCTGTTTCCAACATTTCGAGATCATTCTTCAGGTTTATTCTCTGTAGTTCTCACTTTTTATTGAACATAAACAATAGTGTCTATGTCTGTCAATGTAGGAGTTATAGGAGACTCAGGTTTAACCCCTGGGTCAGGAAGATTCCCCTGGAGGAGGAAATGGCAACCGCCTCCAGTATTCTTGCCTCGAAAATTCCATGGACAGAGGAGCCTGGCGGGATACAGTCCATGGGATCACAAAGAGTCAAACACGCCTGAGCCTGCAATCCAATTATTTAAGCAATCTGCTTCTGTCTAATTTCTTTTATAACACAGTTTGTTAATGAGAAAAATCAACTCTAAATTCAGTCTAACCAAACATGGATTATCAATGCATGGGGTACATTGACTGTTCCCTTAGTTTTACATTTTCATTAGGTTGCACATCCTGGTGGTGTTTCCTCTAATAGCTCTTTCATTGACTCTTTTAGGTTAGAGAGAAGGGGGCTTCCCTGCTGTCTGTTTTTCAAAGAATAGTTAATAGCTTTGATTCAGTTCAGTTCAGTTGCTCAGTCGTGTCCGACTCTTTGCGATCCCATGAACCGCAGCACGCCAGGCCTCGCTGTCCATCACCAACTCCCGGAGTCCACCCAAACCCAGGTCCATTGAGTCGGTGATGCCATCCAGCCATCTCATCCTCTGTCGTCCCCTTCTCCTGCCCTTAATCTTTCCCAGCATCAGGGTCTTTTCAAATGAGTCAGCTGTTTGCATCAGGTGGTCAGAGTATTGGAGTTTCAGCTTCAACATCAGTCCTTCCAATGAACACCCAGGACTGATCTCCTTTTGGATGGACTGGTTGGATCTCCTTGCAGTCCAAGGGACTCTCAAGAGTCTTCTCCAACACCACAGTTCAAAAGTATCAATTCTGTAGTAGCCGCCGCTCCTGCGCCAATAGCTGTGATTAATCTTGCAAAAACTATTCTTTTCAACATTTCGCCTTAAAAGATTATTCCTTTGCCTTTTGTTTTTACCCTGTCAATTCTGAGAAGCAGGGACCCCTGAACCTGGGGCTTATTTCGTATTATGTCTGTCTCCTTAAATTTAGTTGACTTAATTCTTTGCTCTCCTTTTGTAAATATTTGCAAATTCATTACAGTAGTTACTTTCCCTGTGGTTTAAGTTTTGTTTTTTTTTTAAAGATTTTGGCAAAATGTGTAGCATGCTGAAGAATTATTGGAATAGTATTTGGGAGTTGGAGGTTTTTAGATCTTGCTCTCCAGTTAACATTTAATTTTGAGCCTTGACTTTCTCAGTTGTTATTCATGATCTACAAATTCTTTGTGTTTGCTTAAATCTTAGTGGTTTTAATGGCAAATAAAATTTGTTTTATATTGTTTTATGGCCTAAAAAGTGTTATTTTAGGAAGAACCCTAATTTATAGGACATAAAGGGTTTATTTGTGCTGCTTCTGAAAAATCTTTGTACAGTAGTTCAGGCAGCAAAGTCAGCAGTTAGTGTAAAGGACTTGTGTAAAAGAACCCCTCACCAAATAAGAGTTGAGTGGAATTTATAGGGGAACTGAAGACCTCATGCTAGAATACATTTTCTTTGCATACAGCCTCAAACTCGGACCTGCTCTATACGAGAGTTCTTGAAAGAAGATGATCAGTTATCATTTCGTATTCTGACAGTTTTCTGAATCAGAGAAAAATGATAGGCACAGAGAAAATAGTTTAAAGAAATAGCTCAAAGCATATTTTACAGATGTTTATAAATGTATGCATTCACACAGATACAAATACCTTTATGATACAGAAACCTTGCCAATGGCAATTTGTAGCTGTAAAATTCTTAACTTTGGGGTACAAAGTTGGGTAACTTACGGTGATAGAGATGTGTAACCAGATCAAATTTCGGACTCCTGTCCCTCCCCCATTACAATAGGTCATTTCCTTTTAATTGGGAGACTGTAAAATAAACACACATGAAACTCATTGTTAGGTTTATTAAAGAATGGTTTTGAGGACATGAGTTTACTGTGTCTCACACCACATTCATCTTGGGAATCTGCAAGGGAAACTTCTTCCTGGTGACACACACCATGGTGGTTTGCCTCTTACATGAATGTACTCGTGAGAGGGATTCATTCCCTCCTGGGCCAGGCTGCTGGCTTTCCTCCTAAGCCAGTCTGGAGACTTCATGGAAGTCATTTTGAATACCTTTGGCTTCATTGTAGTTTTCCAAATTTAATTTCTCTACTCTTGATTTTAGATTATTAAAAACATCCCACTGCATTATGCAACTTTGTAGCTTATAGTACAATCTACAATGCAGGCTCATTGATTTCCACACATAGTTAATTTGTCCTTTAGAAAACAAAAAAGGTTTGGATTTTGGAGAGGGAAAGAGTTGTGGTTGTGGATGAAATCACTTTGTATCTGACTGCTTTTATATGTTGCTGGCTTTACTTTGCTAATATTTTGTTAAGGATTTTTGTGCCTGTGTTCATGAGGGAGATAACATATATTTTAATGTCTTTGTCTGATGTTGGTATCAGGTTATGCTGACCTTTCAACATGAGTTGAAAAGTTTTCCCTCATATTCACATAGAAAGTTTATGTAAAATTGACATTAATTCTCCCTTAAATGTTAATGAGAGAATTCAGCAGTGAAACCATTCGAATTTGGAGTTTTCTTTGCGGGAAGGTTTAAAATTATGAAGTGATGTTTAACAGGGTTATTCAAATTTTCTATATCTTTTGGTATAAATTTTGGTAATTTGTGTCTTTCAAGGAATTGGTCATTTCTTCCAAGTTGTCAAATTTATCAGCATAAAGTTGCTCATAATATTCTGTTATTAACTGTTTAATATCTAGGATTTGTAGTGATGTCCCTTTTGCATTCACAGATATAGTCTGTGATTTCACTTTTTATTTGATTAGTATAGCTAGGGGTTTATCACTTTTATTAATTTTCAAGGACCCAGCCTTTAGTTTATATTCTGTGTTTGTCTACTTTCCATTTTATTGGTTTCTCACTTAACTTTAGTATTTCCTTTCTGCTTACTTTGGTTTAATTTGCTTGTCTGTTTTTCCAGCTTCTTAAGCTAGAACCATAGATAATTGTTTTTAGGCCCTTTTCCTTCCTTTTTAATTGGAGGATGATTGCTTTACAATATTGTGTTGGGCTCTGCCACATATCAACATGAATCAGCCACAGGTGTGTATATATATCCCCTCAGTCCTGAATCCCCCTCCCATCTCTCACCCCATCCCATCCCTCCAGGTTGTCACAGATCACTGGACTGAGCTCCTGTGTCACACAGCAAATTCCCACTTGCTCTCTATCTTGCCATCTACCTTTTTTTTCTTTTTAAAATAAGCACATAGACCTATAAATTCACCATCAAGCTTTAGCTCCAGTCCACAAATTGTGATATGCTGAATTTTTATTATTATTTGGTTCAAAATCTTTTTAATTTCCCTTAGCCGTGGGTTATTTAGAAGTATGTCCCTTAACCTTCAAATATCCAAACATTTGGAGATTTTCCAAATATTTTTATCATTGATTTATAATTTAACTCTGAGAGCATATGCAGTATTATTTCAGTCCTTTGAAATTTACTGAGGCTTGTTTTATAATTCAGCCTGTGGTTGAATCTGGGTGAATGTTCCATGTGCACTTGAAGCTGTTTTCGCTTCTTATTTTAGCCAGAAAAGGAAAGACAAGTTGGACTGAGAACAAAACAGCATCTTTGTCCAGGCTGAGGTGTGGGAGTGATGCAGGCAGCTCTGTTCACAGTGACTTTCTTGGTGTATTTTATGTGGGAGGGGATATGGGGTCCCCTCGCTGTATGACTGACCGCAAAGCTGTAATAACGAAACAGGAGGCAATTGTAGTCTATAGAAGGAAGATTGCTTAATTGGTTCCTTCCTCAAATTGCAAATTTGCTCATTTTGTGGGCAACTCAAGAAATGATAGGAATAATTCATCTTACTGAAATTCCATTTTTTAGCAGGAGGGCTTTCATGTAATAGTATACATACAACAGTCCCTCAGTATCCATCGGGGCTTAGTTCCAGGAGCCCCTTGGACACCAAGATCTGTGGATGCTCAGGTCCCTTATATAAAATGGTGTGGTATTTGTGTGTAACCTAAGCACATCCTCCTGTATACTTTAAATCATCTCTAGATTATTTATTAGGTTATACAATGTAAATGCTATGCAAATATACTGAAACATGACAAATTGAAGTTTTGCTTGTAGACCTTTCTGGAAAAAATTTTTTCCTGAATATTTTTGATCCACATAGTTGCTTGAATCCTTGGATGCAAAACCTGGGGGTACAGACAGCTTAATATTCCTGTGCTAAGGGTGATAATTTCACATAGGTGGATGGCTCAGGCTGTTTTGTTGTGAAATAACAATTTATCCACTATGCATTTCCTATTAAAATAAATACTAAAATTTGATGCCTTGAGCCTTTTCTGTCTTAGAATTTTGTAGCTAGAGTGAGGCAGCTAGAATAAGTTCTCTGGGATAGTCAGGACAGAAATGATCATCACCTCCTCTCATAGAACTTAGATGAACAACGGACTCTGTCAGGTAAATAAAGCTACTTGGCAACGTACATTTTGTTTTCTAGGGATACTGACCTAAGTGAATTTCACTAATCCCTAAACAGTGAATGTTTAAAAAAGCATTTTGCTCATACTGAATTGTGATAATTTTAAATTCATGGCAAATCACAACTGCAACCAAAGTTTCTACCTCAGTACTAATAATGCTAATGTATTGTTCAGCTCCTATTAGGGTGAATAGAGGGCAAAGGAGGCACTGGTGTAAAAGTCTGATTTCAACCACTTGTAGATTTATTACCTAATTGAAAGTTTTGAAATATTAACTATATTTTTTGAAAACCTTGGTGACATTAAATTTTCATTGCCTCTTGATGAGTTTTCCAGGCCCAGAGTCTCACTCTCAGTAGTCTGGCATTCCCACATCTGTATGTTAGTCCAGAAGGGCATAATTTCTAAAAGATGAGCCTGGAGATTAGATCGGATACAGGCATCAGAAGTATCTCACATTTCAAAAGCCAAACCTTGGTATTTCTCTGTGCTATGAGATGCTCCGGGACTGATAACACCTATCTTTGGTCAGGATATAGCCCTGAGAAATTATTTTCTTGAACATTTTAAGAAACACACAAAAATTCTTTATGAAATGCTCTTTAGTTCTGATTTAGATGATAAGACCTATTAAAATTCTGTAATACATATTGGAAAGCCCATGGTTTTGCAAAAGCGAGGCAAAGGGGATGTTGGAAGTGTTTTTTCTAAGAAGGATCCTCCCTTCTTTTCCCATCCTTTTAAATTGAATCTCTCCCTGGGGATAGATCACAGATGAGTGCACAGCCGCCAGAGTGAGCACCGTGAGCTGTAGGGCTGCTGTCAGCTTACTTTCTGGCTCCTGTAGAGGGTTGTTCATTGCATAATGAGTTAATTTGTTGTAACTTCCTTAGTGTACTTTTAATTAAGTGGAGTTTTTGTGAAAATGTTCTGGTCAGATTGGTGGTGATTTAGTTGCTAAGTCATGTCCAACTCTTGTGACTCAATGGACAGTAGCCTGCCAGCCTCCTCTGTTGGGTGGAATTCTCCAGGCAAGAGTACTGGAGTGGGTTGCTATTTCCTTCTCCAGTGGATCTTCCCAACCCAAGAAAAGAATCCGGGTCTCCTGCATTGCAGGCAGATTCTTTACCAACTGAGCTACTGGTCAGATTGGCTTATAGTAAACTTTCTATATTAAGTCAAGCCACACTATTTGAAGATGTTTAGCGTATATTTCCGGAGAAGGCAATGGCACCCCACTCCAGTACTTTTGCCTGGAAAATCCCATGGACGGAGGAGCCTGGTAGGCTGCAGTCCATGGGGTCGCTAGAGTCGGACACGACTGAGCGACTTCACTTTCACTTTTCACTTTCATGCGTTGGAGAAGGAAATGGCAACCCACTCCAGTGTTCTTTCCTGGAGAATCCCAGGGACGGGGGAGCCTGGTGGGCTGCTGTCTATGGGGTCGCACAGAGTTGGACACGACTGAAGCGACTTAGCAGCAACAGCAGCAGCAGTAGCAGCGTATATTTCACATGCAGAATATTTCAAATTCTTACAGGAGATTTTTATTCAGAGAGTTATCTTTTTTAAAAAGGTAGACTACTTTCAGCATTTGAAGGGTTTTACATTTGAGGATAATTCAATAATTTTGTCTAATGTGAGGATTTGGAATATTGTGCTACATATGGTGGCGCTAGTGGTAAAAAACCTGCCTGCTGATGCAGGAGACAGAGATGTAAGAGATACCGGTTTGATCCCTGGGTTGGGAAGATCCCCTGGAGGAGGGCATGAAAACC
The DNA here is from genome assembly GCF_027580195.1 of Bos mutus. Lineage (NCBI taxonomy): Eukaryota > Metazoa > Chordata > Mammalia > Artiodactyla > Bovidae > Bos > Bos mutus. The sequence goes on from NC_091629.1 coordinate 7,037,831, forward strand.
CACTCCAATATTCCTGCCTGGAGAATCCCATGGACAGAGGAACCTGGTGGGCTACAGCCCATAGGGTCGCATAGAGTCAGACGCGACCAAAGTGATGTAGCACACACACACACGACAAACTATTTTAAACGTTATTGGGCTTCCTAAAATGTGGAATCTTTGTTTGCTGCTTCTAGGTAATGAGAAAGAAATAGTTAAGTATCGAAATGGTTGTGTTCTATTGGAAAACAGAAACATTTTACTGCAGCCTGTGATGACATCAGATGATTGGGGAGCATTTAAAAACAAGCAACAATGTGACACATTTACTGTAAACTGGGTAGTGCTTGTGCGTGCTAAGTCGCTCAGTTGTGTCCGACTCTTTGCAGCCCTATGGACTGTCGCCTGCCAGGCTTCTCTGTCCATGGGATTCTCCAGGCAGGAGTACTGGAGTGGGTTGCCATTTCCTTCTCCAAAACTGGGTAGTAGCTTATTGGAAATGAATCTTTTTAAAGTGAAAAGGCACTTTTAGGTGTGTATGTTCCATTCTCTTATATTTATCTTTTAGGAGATGTTTCAGGATTGAAGAGAATTTTGCTGCTTCAGTTTCTAAAATGCCCTATTTTGTTGCAGTCAGTGGAAATATTTAAGATTGGGACTCTCTGGCTACTAACCGGGCTTTTTCTAATCTGTGAAGATGTTCACTAATAACACTCAGTATCGGAATCTGTTATACGTTTTATTTGTTGTGTTTCAATCTACAGGTTTCCCAAAGGCTATTTGTATGTATTTGAAGCACTGTATACCTTTATTAAGCCTTTGACAGCCAAAATGTGGGAGCGTTTTCTAAAAGCTGTGCTGTATTAATGAGAGATTGAGGAAGACAATGAAGAGGTTTTCCTCTGCATGGTTCTTGCCTATGACCTATCATACACAACACACTGCTGCTGCTCCTAAGTCGCTTCAGTTGTGTCCGACTCTGTGCAACCCCATAGACGGCAGCCTACCAGGCTCCTCCATCCATGGGATTCTCCAGGCAAGAACCCTGGAGTGGGTTGCCAATACACTACTGAGCCTCAAATTGGTGAAATCTAATCAAATAGATTGAATAAATGTGGTCTTTAAACCAGAATGCATGCAGGCGTCTGGTGTTAAGGTCCAATGTCAGATGTGCCCAGTACACAGTGGTGATGGAGGGGCATGTGGTGGTGGGGTGGGATTAATATTTCCATCATTTCCAATAGGAAACTCACTTACAGTTGTCAAAGACAGTGTTTAACAAGAAGGCCAGAAGAGTTTTATTCTGGCACCGTTAAAGGATCTGGGATGGAGAAAGAAGTGACCAGAGACAGAAAGAAAATCAAAAAGGCTTTGAGCTGCTCATAAATCATTGATGCAGAGAAAAACTCAATTCTCTCTCTAGTGGCTGTGCTCAGACTTGTTCCAGGGAAATGAATTTTGACCTCTTTCCAAAATACCAGGTGGGAATTCTTTGAGCTTTAAGGCTTAAGCCTCGGAGGACAGGCCTGCTTAGGGTCCAGTGGGACTTGACCTGCCTGCAAGTGAAGCTGGTCTGGACAGCAGGGCTTTGATGGCGTCTGTCACGGCCACTTGAGCAGTTGAGAAGATCCCCCATGGCCCTCACAATGCACAGCTTCTCCTGAGACCCGGGGCATCGAAGCAGGAGCAAGCCCACCCCACACGCCTGATTTTCCTCTCCAGGCTGCTGGAACCCCCATCCCGCCCCCATCATTTGCTTTCTCGGTTCTTGTAGTCATGTGCGCTTGGGATTCTTGTGCCAGAGTGTTTAAGCTTGACTTCTCCCAATGAGGGACTGGCCCAGCCCACTGTGAAGGGGAATGGGTGGTCCAGCTTTTGTGGCTTACAGGAAGATATATGTTAAGGGTAGTGGGGCCCTTAGATCTTGTACTTCTCCTCTGTGATTACAGATGGGGAAATGCCCAGAGCTTTTAATTGCCTGAGCGCACACAGCTAGTTATTGGCAAAGCAGGGAGTAGAGCTCACTCCAGTCCACAGAATCTCATGGAAAGCTGCCAGCCGTTGGGGCTCAGGGATACTGTGGCTGTAAGAGAGCCCGTTCCAGTGCTGGACTCACGGAAGATGCTGGACAGATGGAATGTTGGCCAGTCCCCTGCGTTTAAGAGAAATCAGCTTTTGTTTTAGGAAACCGCCAACTTCTAAGGATAAACGTAGTTATCACTAAGAGCTTTAGGAATGTTATATTACATCTGGCTCAGAGACGGTTGGCTGTTGATGGTTAAATTTAGGCCGAAATCCACGAGGAGCTAATTGATGATCTGTACTGACCCTTAAGCTTGGATCAAATCTCAGTCTAGAGAAATTTATGCTTAGATAGTGCATCTAGCTGTTGCAGGGCTGAGAATAGGAGAACAGGGGATTTCTTTATAAACCAGGAGTGCACTTACCCAGGACAGCAGAGTCAGTCTACACCAAGGAAATCATATTCTGGGTTGCAGAGAACCTTTTTATTCAGTTATCACCCTTATGGGGTGGGGGGAGTTCCCTGTGCTCATTCCTAGACTAGATGGTCTGGATTGGGATGTTGGGTAGCTAATTAATAAAGCTCTGTGGGTGTTTTGGATAGTCAGGAATGAGAACTCCTGTGTACAACCTGCTCCCTTTTGAAGTAGATTGGCCCTAGGTATTTGCACCCCCAAAAGGGTAGGGTTTGCAATGTACAATACCCATCCACAGTTGAGGAAGGAACCTTGGCTATAATAATAGCAACTAAACTTAGCAGTGACTCAATCCCATGAGCTATTTTAACTGCTTTAAAGGTTTAGACTCCTGTAACTGTTTTAACCACTATGTTTGTTGGGGACTCTCTGTTACTCTCATTTCGCAGCCGAGGAGAGTGCTGTGAGAAGAGGTTCAGTAGTTTGCTTAGTGAGGCCCAGAGCCTGGACGCTGACTCTTGGCTCTGTTGCTTGTTTGGAAGCAGCTAACCCTCCCTTCTAGTCTAGTCAAGTCAAGGCTATGGTTTTTCCAGTAGTCATGTATGGATGTGAGAGTTGGACTGTGAAGAAGGCTGAGCGCCGAAGAATTGATGCTTTTGAGCTGTGATGTTGGAGAAGACTCTTGAGAGTCCCTTGGACTGCAAGGGGATCCAACCAGTCCATTCTGAAGGAGATCAGTCCTGGGTGTTCTTTGGAAGGAATGATGCTAAAGCTGAAACTCCAGTACTTTGGGCACCTCATGCGAAGAGTTGACTCATTGGAAAAGACTCTGATGCTGGGAGGGATTGGTGGCAGGAGGAGAAGGGGACGACAGAGGATGAGATGGCTGGATGGCATCACCAACTCAATGGACGTGAGTCTCAGTGAACTCCGGGAGTTGGTGATGGACAGGGAGGCCTGGTGTGCTGCGATTCATGGGGTCGCAAAGAGTCGGACACGACTGAGAAACTGAACTGAACTGAACCCTCCCTTCATATTGATGATCCACAGAAGCCCCTTAGCTCATGAGGCTGATTCAAAGTCTTGGCATTTCTACTGCTGTGCGCTTGCTCCACAGCATGTCTTAGACCATGGAGGCCAAAACTCTCTGTGATGTGCAAGAGTTCTGGAAACACCTGCTGCAGGGCGGGCTTATCCCGGAGTTCTGCACCGTGTGTGTATGTGTACGTATATATGAATATGTATATATTCACCGTAGCGTTTCCTCTGGCTTTCTGTGCTATGTTTACTGTACTTAGAATTGTTATTTTTTAAACAAATGTTTATTGATTTGGCTGTACCCGGTCTTAGTTGTGGCACACGAGATCTTTTTTTAGTTGCAGCATGTGGGATCTAGTTCCCTGGACAGAAATCAAACCTGGGCCCCCTGCATTGGGAACCTGGAGTCTTAGCCACTGGACCACCAGGGATGTCCCAGTAATCAAGTTATTTAAATAGTTTATTGAGATTAGGAACAGAGAGGTTTATTACATATAATTTAATTTTTTACAAGCAACTTTAGAAAAGTACTAATAAATTTAGAAACATTTTACTAACAAATATAGAAATGTATGAGCTTTTTTTTTAAAAAAAAAATGTAGGGAACTGAAGGGAAATAAAGAGATTTTTCTCTACCATCGTGAGACAGTAGATGATCGTACAAGTCTTTCAACCTGGACATAATTTGGAAGGACATTTTAATTGCATGGAGAAAGCCATAGACCACAATGCAGCTTCCGGATGCACTGCTCTGGGTTTCCCCCACCCTTAAAAAGTGTTTTATATAGAAAAATGTTTTAAACAGTATAGGATTTATTTCATAGCATCCTCAAATTGCCTGTTTATTTTCTCATGAACACGAGTTTATTCTAATTTCTTATTAAATTGCTCCCATGCTAAATATGAAGTATCAGTTAAGAATGCATTTTGCCTTGATTGGGGTGAAGAACTGTTTCCCTCCACAGAGGAAAGGAACCTCTGCTCGCAGAGTGCACTGTGCTGGTGGCTCTGTGTTTTAGTAGTAGTCACAAAGCCAGCATCCTCTAAGTAGTAGAAGGAATGTGGACTTGAGAGTCAAAGGCACTGTAGCACCCACTCCCAGCAGCAGCATCCCTCTGCCCTGGGGCCTACAGTGTAAGGCAGCCCCTGAGGAGGGACAAAGCAGCCCCTTCCTGGTCCTGCCTCCCCATACCCATCCTGCCTCCACATCCCGGTCCTTCTTCCCCATCCCCGTCCTGCCTCCCCATCCCAGTCCTGTATCCCCATCCTGGTCCTGCCTCCCCATCCCGGTCCTGCCTCCCCATCCCGGTCCTGTATCCCCATCCTGGTCCTGCCTCCCCATCCCGGTCCTGCCTCCCCATCCTGGTCCTGCTTCCCCATCCCCACCCTGTATCCCTGTGGAGTTGCCAAGCCCAGGGCAGTGGGTGCTTTCAGTGCCTCTGCTGCATCATTGTGGTCAATACTTGAGTGTATTTTAAAACACAATGTACCAGGATAATGCAAAATTTATGAGGTAATTGGGTTTTCCCTGCCACCTGCAAAGCATCGAACTAGCAAAAGTGAGAAGTTTCAAAGTTTTCTTGACATAATAAAGCCAAGATTAATTACTCTGATCTGATTGATACTTCATACATTTTGTTTTTCAAGAGATTGCTAGAATTACTCAGTGATCTGAGCTGAAAGAAGTTGAAAGAGGATCTCTGACAGAGAAAATCTGGGGAGTTAGTAAGGCACTGTGTTTGTTTAAGGGGGAAAAAACTCCAGAAAGTCACAATAGGCATGATGACTTTGCTGCTGCTGCTGTGTGTGTGTTTCAGCTGTCACTGACTACTTTTCCTCTTACGGTTTTATGGAGAACATGTGAATCAAGGGCAGCCTCTACCCTTCAAGTCAATATATGTATTTGGCAAACAAGACCAGTGAACTAAGAACACCCTGCTCTTGGCTGTGCTTTGTAAAGATGATTCTATTTTGGAAGGGGGTTTTGAACAAGCTCTGCGATATGCCAGATGCAGAAGCAAACAATTTGAAGTTAAAAGTTTTTGAGATGGAGGCCTTGAGCATGTGTCCTGACATGAGGAGGAAGTGTGAGTGGCCCTGCCCACACTGGAGATGGAGCAGCCAGGTCTTTCCCTCTGTCCCTGCCAGTCAAGATGCCTCCATGGATGCTTCTTGTGATTGTGGTTGGCAGGGCCCCCTTGCACTGAACCAATTTATTCTTACAACATGCAGTTGATAAACTATAACTTATTTTCTCTGTAGGTGACTTCCCCTGGAAGTGCAAGGGTGAAAGAAAGGGTGGCGGTGGGTGAAATCTTACTTATTACTCTTTAGAAAATAACAAAGCCAGTGTTATAGCTTCAGATCAGATCAGATCAGTCACTCAGTCATGTCTGAGTCTTTGCGACCCCATGAATCGCAGCACGCCAGGCCTCCCTGTCCATCACCAACTCCCGGAGTTCACTCAAACTCACTATATGATTGCAGTTTAATATATGCTTCATTAAAGGTATTGGTATAAACCCCAGTACACATTTTTTTTTTTTCATCTAATGTAGATTGAAAGTTATACTTAATGCTTTGTTTGTATCTTCCATCAGTTACTGAATCTACCTACTAGTTAGATCTCTCACATTCTTCTTCAGTCTTGTCCTGATGGTGAAAGCGTGGCTTTTCACAGCTCCAGGAGATGATGTTCCAGCAGCCTCTGTGGTTAGAGCAGTGGAACCTCAGTGCCTTGCTGGCCTGTTGACCTTGTGGGGATTGAGTTCCCTGGTCACTTGCTCATCCCTTGTGCACACTGGACACTCCCAGGGAGAGGGATCCCCCTCCCCCACCTCTCAGCCCCAATCCTGCCCCACCTCATCCAACTCAGCATGCTCACCCTGTCTTTGGAGGAAAGGGGTCAGTTCTTCCGTGTCCTCCTGCTTGCTGTCTTGCTAAATCCAGGGGCCAGTCAAACATCCTTGCAGCATTAGCCTCCATCACTTTCCTTCTTTTCACATGGTTTAATTTACACTGTATTCTTTCCACAGTTGTTTGACTGTTTTCAAAGACAGCATGGAGATACAGGATAGAAAGAATCCTAATTTGAAGGTTAGATTGTTATTTTTAGAATGCAGTCTCCTCAGCCCTGAAATTGATTTCACTTGGTTGCCACTGGTCTTTGTGAAGAGTGGACCTTGCTTAGGATTTATATGTAACCTAGTCAAGTTTGCTTCAATATTGTATTACTTTGAATAAGCTTTGTCAAGGGGGCTTGAATATTTGCTGTAGATTCAGAATTAATGCATCGCCCTTCTCAAGGTACTTCCATTGCCCTTCTGCTGTGATGGGGCTCAAAACTGTGTCAAGTGCCCTCAAATCAGTCTGAAAAATTCTTTCTTAGTTCATAACATTGTGACTTCTCATTAAATGACAGTGACAGTCCTTAAAGGCAAATTATCTTATTTAAATTACGATGGATTTTGCTTTCCTAAATAACAGCACATTTTTAGGACTCTAGTGGCATTTATATGTGTATATATAGGTATTATTTTAGGTGCGTTGAGAAGAATTCTTGACAAGGTACAAAATGGCATCAATTCAAAGGCACTTTTTTCTCCCAAAAAGTAAGGGGAAAAAAAGAAAAATGAGTGTCAGTAGTCTACGCTTGGTTTATATTTACCCATGGGAGCAATTGTTTCCCACATATCTTGCATCATAAACTGAAATTTTGGTGCTAGTACCCTGGTGTGGGGTTCCATCCAGAATGGAGGCAGGTTTTTGCAGGAATGTCATGTGACTGTGAGCTGGGCCCCAGAGAGGCTTTGTGTCAAAACAAACACTCACCTGGTCCAAATGGACTTTGCCTGTTGTTTGTCGGAGATTTTTAGTTAAGAATGGGCTCTGGTGTTCAGATGCTTGGATATGTTGATGTTATGCTGCTTGAGTCTCCTGTGTGCTAGTCCAGGCTCTGCTGTGATGTGAACAGAGCCCTGTCATGGTGGTGGGAGGTGGTCAGAGGGCTGGGCTGGACACGCCTGATGCCGCCGGTATGTGGGGCTGGTGACTGAAAGGTGGGGTGCTTCTCTGGCTCACACAGCACATGTCAGACGGGTTTTCTGTTTTCCTTGTGGAGTTTTGTTGACCTGCTTTTCACGTTAGTCTTTTTATAAACAGGAAGTGCTGCTGCAGGGCTGAGAGGGGGTGTCTGAAGGACTTTTACTGTTAAGCCCATATAGGATTTCATTTTAAAAAGAGGAGAGATGAGGGGTTGGAGAATGTAAGATTACCCAAGATAATCCCACAATCCTTACAGTTTTGGAATTTTAACCAGTGTGATTTGGGGTCTTTTAAAATGCTTGTTGGATCTCGAACTGGGTTCACACGTGCAGCTTCTGTGGATGACAGCTTGCTTAAATAGTTGTTTAGAGCAAACACGAAGCTGGAGATGATGTTTGGGTTGGGGGCTTGAGTGTCAGTGATTCCCACTCAGGTTTAGAGAGCCTCTTCTGCAGCCTGGCCCCCAGAGTTCCTGTGTGTGCGGCTCAGCTCCCCGCATCCCGGGCCTGTGAAGAGAGGAGTCGAGTACAAGGTGCTGAGGGGGTGTGTGTGTGTCGTGTCTGGGCTTTACTCCCCACTGTCCAATCATGCCATGCACATCTTGGCCTCCTCGCCTTTGTCTGAAGATGTCCCCCACTTGAGGGGACATAATTCCTTTGTGAAGTGTTCTTTGTTTCCGCTATTTGTTTTTGTAATTCCTGTACCACTTGATTGGCAGTTAATTTTGATACCTAGGAATTGTTAGTGAACTTTCCACAAACCTGTGGTTTGCCTCCCAAAGTTGATTTGACGTCTTGGAGGGCAGGGGCCTCCATAGACCTGGCTGGACCCCTTTATCCTAAAACACAAGCTCGACTTTGAGACTGAGCGTTAAGGTTTTCATTGGCTGGTGGCGTGTCACATGCCATCCTGTCACCTGCAGCTGTTAAACTGGGTAATAAGAGCACAGTGTTTTCAGTCATTAGGAGCCGCTGAATGGATGTTCTTCCATATCCTCGACTGTTCCTGCTGGCAGGAGTCTTCTAGAAACTTGGATGGGCCCGTGGCCTTGCTTCCTGCTTCCTACTCTGGATGGTGCAGAGCGTGGTTCTGCTGCCATCAGGAGGCTCCCTGTGTTTGGAAGGGTGGATGGATCGGCAGCTCAGAAGTCTGCTACTGCCCAGACATATGTCTGTAAACATGTGCTCAGCAGAGGATGTTGTAGGTAGGGGAGGTTAGGTAGTTTTAATTTTGTATGACGAGTTGCTTTCAAGATCAGATTATGGTGGTTGTGAAAATGCTTATCTTCCTTCCACTTTGAAAAGGAGAGCTATTTGGAGTGTGTTCAATTTTTGTGTCTGCTTGAGCAATGTGTGACCCTCAGTGACAACTTACCTCCTTCATTGCTACACACACGGCCTTGAGTGTCTGCAGACAGGAAATGACTGTGCAACATTGGGCCACTGAGTCCATGGGGTCTTTTCACTGCCTTTTCGTTGTTGCTCTTGGTAGACAGGCTATGTGCCCACTGGCTGCCTATGTCATTAAAGCTCTGCCTTTGTGCCTGGGCCACTGTATCTGTGCATCTTCAGTGCTTCACAAACCAGCTTTGCTTCTGTTTTGCTGTCTTCCCGCCCTGTCTGATAAGTTTATAGTGACACATTGTATTGTTGTCTGAGGTAGTCCATTTCATGCTTTAATTACTAGTTGTATAATTAGGTTTTGCCTGAGTTCCCAAACAGCTAATTTGTTTCTTTGCTTCCATGCAGGATTTTTATCGGAGACTTCAGGTATGATGCAGAATATATTGGGTCTGTGCCTGCTATATTTCCTGTTTTAGTGCTTCAATTGCACTGGTTAGCATTTTGTTTTGTTTCTTTGGGAACACTGTGTACCATATTTTCTTAGAAGTAATACATTGAAGGCACAGTTAACTAAATTTCAAATACCTCATAAAGGAAAACTTTACAAGGACAGCAAACTAACTGTGTATCTAAGGGATTAAGAAATGATACGGCGTTAACCTCTATAATCTGCTCACATACTTCATAAGGTATCTTGAAGCCCTTTCAAATTCCATTTCAAATGACTTTGAAATTGACCAGATGAAGCCAGATAAGTTTGTGAGTCACACTAGGGATTTTCAAGGAAAAATTTTAAGTGCCAACACACTTGGAAACAGATGAGTTAGTAAAGGAATACAAATTGACCTTTGGTATGGAATCACCAGTAACACCGATGAGTTCTGGGGTGTGGGGCTGTGTTTACGCGACTTGGGACTAGGGACCATTTGCTGCTGTAGCCCTGTGTCTGTTCAGTGCCTGCCATTGAATAGATGCTCCGTGAGTGTGTGGATCAGGTCCTGAGGCTTGATTAGGGTGATTTTGTGAAACATGCACATCTTCAAGACGTTGTCGTGAGTGCCGTGGAGAGACAGGGCGGGAGACAAAATGAGATCGGAGACTGATGCTGTGCTGAGGTGGATGTTAGCAGGAATTGACATTTGGGTGAGCTTTCCATGGAGTTTCCAGGAGGGTACCAACGAGCTACAGCAAGTCTGAGTGACAAGGAGATCCCGTGCATTCACTGGCCTGGGTCTCGGTGTTCGTGGTGACTGTGTGCTTTGTCTGTCTGTCACTCTCTTCTCTGCTGAAAATCATCCTAAAAGCTGATGCGTGTTCCTCGCCTGCAAATATGTCCATGGTAATGAGACTCTGAGGGGACTCTGGTCTCTGGCACATCTTTTGAAGATACCATCATAGCTCCCGCCCTGGACCCATGCTGGGAGTGTCCTGGGAGGAGGAGGGTGCTCCACCTCTGGCCTCAGCGGCCCCAGGAAACACTGGGACAGGCCCCTCCACCTCCCGAGTGCCTGCAGTTGGAGCTGCGTTCTGAGCACCAGCACCTGCTGTTCCTTACTTTGGGGCCACCCCTGCGATGTGGTGGTGCTGTAGCCTTCCTCGCCGGACCCTGCGCAGCGAGGGCTATGCCGCATTTGAGTGTAGGGGCCACAGAGTGCGTCTGGATGGCTGCGTGCCCAGGCTTCTAAAAAGGAGACCCCAGGTAGGTGCAAGTTATCTATCAAAACCCACCATTTCCTCACAGTCTCCTCTATTAGTTCACGAGTCATTCTTCTGATTCAGTCCGGTTGGGTACTGCCAGATGTAAGGAATTAATCGTGGATTTTTAAGCAACTTGAGATAACATCTTTAAAGAAAAACTGGGAGGTGGTTTTTGGATTAAGTCATAGGATGGGGGAGTGGAGAGCTGCTTTGGGGTCAAATTTGGTTGGTTTGTTTTAGAATTCTGCACTATTAGAGTTTATCATGTTTCAGGGAGGCTTTCTTTCCGTCAGAGAAATTCCTTTTGGTCTGAGTCAGCCTCTCTTGTTGGCTGGTTGGAGAGTAAATAGGAGAGGGGACATTTTTCTTTTGTGAAGCTGTGTGAGAACCTTGAGGATCTCTTAGGTTGGTTATTTCTTTATAAACAATAGAAAAACATTCAGCATCTTAGTTCACTTTAGAAGATCTCAGTTGTTGCCTGATCTGCACAGGTGCTGTGGGCTGCTGATGCCCCAGGGTGGGTCTCTGCCCTGAGGGGTCTGAGGCCTGGTTTTAATGGTTGTATGTGTGTGCTAAGTCGCTTCAGTTGTGTCCGACTCTTTGCAACCTTATGGACTGTAGCCTGTCAGGTTCCTCTGTCCATAGGATTCTCCAGACAAGAATACTGGAGTGGGTTGCCCTGTCCTCCTCCAGGGGATCTTCCCAACCCAGGGGTCTCTTATGTCTCTTGCATTGGCAGGCTGCGATTCATGGGGTCACATAGAGTCGGACATGACTGAGCGACTGAACTGAACTGAAGCAGGTGTGACCAGCATAAACTCAACTTCTGCCCGGTCTTCCAGGCTAGCGGTGCTGGGGACGCAGCTCTGCGCATGAGCATGAAGGCGTTTCTGCAGGAAATTGGGTTCCTTTACATTGGAAGGGTAGAGTACCTGGAAGGCTTCTTCCCCCACAGCTCAGGCCATCTGGAGTGTCAGCCAGGATAGTCACACTGAGGTACTTGAGCAAGCTCTGAAGTCAGAGGATACAGGATGAAGGGAGCGTTGATCCCAACAAGGTACCCGTGTCCATGGGGTTTCTTTTGGTGGTTAGGGGAGCATAAACCTCTTTGTGGATTCTAGTTTTCTGAGAAAGTCTTGTTGAAATTTCTTTTTTGTCCAATTGGGTTATTTATTATACATATTTTATACATTATTTGTGCAACAGCGTGGTGTTTTGTTCATTGTTTTGTGCTAAAGAGAAGAAGATGATCCCTGCATTTGGGAACTTATCTAGAGATAAAAAATATCACCATGCATGTGCAAGGAAATAGGTGATTATGTGACACATCTGTGGTCTAGATGAACACCTTGGGGTTGGAGGGCATTTCACAGGGGAGGTGGTTACGATCTTGGTCGGGAGAGGTACGGACAGCCTGGGTCACTGGAATCGTGGGGTGAATGCTCTCAGCTGTGTGGAGGGGAAGGAACCAGTGTTTCCTGAGCACCTGCTCTGTCTCGGGCTTGGCTCTGGGTGCCTGGGGTAGGATCCACAGAGAGCCCGGAAAAGCAGGCTTGGAGAGTGTTGAGGGCTTGGCCGAGGATGTTGGGTTTTAGTGTTTAGGATATAGTGAGTCAGTGGAAGTGACTCATCACAGGGCAGGGACATGATGAAATAGGTGTTTTGTGAAGATGAATGTAGTCTCAGGATGTGGAGAGAATTAAGAGAGGAGCCTGGAAGTAGTGAGATGAGTTAGCAGGTGATTCCACTACTGAGAACAAGAGAGGAAGGAAGGGGAAAGGAAGGGATGTGTTCACTTGTTACTTAAGGTGATAAAATTATAAAATTATACATATATGTTTCTTATGGAAAATCAGAAGGGTGGCCAGTTGTGTTTAGCAGTTCTTTCCTGTTGCCTATGGCTGCTGACTCTACTTCAGACTAAAGATGAGATGCTACCTTTCATGGTGTTCTGTGCACAGCATTTAAATTGCTGTACAGTGTTTCGTGGGTTATATGTCATCAATTTCTAATTGTTGGGTGTGTAGCTGGTTTCCTATTTTGTACTACTGTTTATTAAAACATCTGATTTTCTATATACGTCTTGACCTTGTAGACAAACATTTTAAATTCCTGGGTCACGTACTGATCACTTCCAGGAAATTTTCCATTTATCAATTTTGTCACGATATGACATGTTTTTCAATTGTCCCAGCTTTTTATTTAAATAAAATTTCTCTCCAGATGCAGGATCTACTCCAGTATCATACATTGCATCTAGATACTAGATAATGTGCATTTCAAAAAAAGAAGTCAGTGCAGTTGTGTTCTTAAGGTCTCATATTCTGGACTTGTCTGGTGTCATTTGACTTGATTTTCTGTCCCTGTATTTTCTGTGGGGAGGTGAGGTTTATGGCTTGATTAGGTTAAGTCAGAGGAGGATGGTACTGCCAGTAGGAATGAAGACAAAATGTTGATTTTAGGGGCGAGATAAGGGATAAAAGCTTCATAAATTAGAATTAAAATAGGACTTGATAAAAATATTGTTTAGTTATCAGTTATTCCCAAATGGACATCCTTTTATTCATTGCATTAAAATTTCCTGGCAAGCAATTAAAACAAGCTCCTTGGGGAACTCAGACAGCTCCCAAAGTCACGTGCAGTGAGAGAGGTTGATGTTTGAATGTCGGGAGAGCTTTGAGATGAAATGATTCGGAGAAAGAGTTTGTATCTGACACTGGCTGTGAATACATATATAACCATCTATGTGATCTGTATGTATGTATTCATGATGATGTTTTTTTAAGATGTAGTAACAAACATCTGTTTAAGAAATGTTCATGGGACTTCCTTGGCGGTCCAGTGGTTAGGACAGCGTGCTTCCACTGCAGGGGGCACGGGTTTGACACCTGGTCAGGGGACTAAGATCCTGCATGCCACATGGCGTGGGAAAGAAAAGAGGTGTTCATGGGGGCATTAGCCCATGAATTTATGAGCTAAAACATAATAACAATAGTACCTAGAAGAAATACAAAGCATTTCAGCCTTGAGAAGTTGTGATTCAGTAGAGCTGAAATTTGGAACTTCTGACTAGTAGTCAGGTGATGCTGATCTGGGATGGAATCCTACTTAGAGAACCACTGCTTCAACTAGGACAAGGTTCAGACTGTAATATAATACTTAGGTGAGTGGTTTTGCAACCTTGGTTTTTTTAAACAATCGAAACTTTTCTATTAAATATTTTACAGACCTACTCACTATGTGAAACATTAAAAAATGATTCTATTGGGAAGAGATTGGGAGGACGGGCTGTAGGAAGACAATAAACTGTGCAGCTGCTGTTGGAAACCGCCCGTCTGGGTCTTAGAAAGGGCCAGGAACCATCGGCAGACCTGCGGCCGTCTTGGCTGACAGCGTTTATTAGTTGTGACTTCTTGGCAGGAGTTTATGCTCTCTGAGTCTTAAGTTTTCTCATCTGAAAATAGGGGTTATAAACCCTCCCATCACGTTAGATAGTGCACACGAATGTAATGCAAATCTCACTCGGGGTTACCACATTCTCATTCTTGCCTTGGCTCTGTCCTAAGCCAACTCTGTGATCTCTGTTAGGTGATTTCCATGGGGTGGAGCAGGAATTGGGGAGCATCCGTGGCTCGGGTGATGTCTTTGCTGTTATGAAAGTAATGTCACAGGTACAGACGTCGATCATGGGCTGATTTCCCATATTACTGGGCTAATGTGCGACTGTAGAGTGATTACGTGCTGATTCTAATAAAGCAGAACGCCAGGCAGTTATTTCCTTGAGGTTGGAGTTCACCTTTGGTTTCAGGCTGCCTTTTTCTTTTTTGATCGACATATTAAATGAAGCCATCCACCCTTCAAGGGAGGCAGCAGGTTTGTGGTTTGCTCTGCTGTGTTGTGGTGGTGAGGTGGTGTCATGAGTGCTGGGTGTGGTTTGGGGTGGAAAAAGGAGGGCAGCAGAGATCGATCAATTGATCTATAGATTTCTATTGAAAATATCTTTAAAAATCTCAGAAAATTGCAAAAGCATAACTTGAATTTGCCATCCACACAGATGACTACACAGTTCTTGCATTGTTTTAGGTATTATACATCATCTAAAGTATACAGGAGGAGGTGGTAGGTTATATACAAATACTACATCATTTTGTACCAGGGATTGAACATCTGTGGATTTTGATGTCCCCATAAGTCTTAGAACCCCATACTGAGGGGGAAATATATCATGTCTATCTTGAACTACCAATGTTCATTAAAAAAAAAAAAAAAAACTTTACAACATACTTAAAGTTTCTTGCTTTTGCTTTAAGTAGATTGGAAGGATACTTAGCAAGATAATCTAGCAAGAGGCATCAATCCTACTGACTTTATATTGCTGTTCTACTGACTTTAAAGAGAATATGCTATTTGTGATGTCATTACCAGTGACTTCATTTGTCTCTGCAACATAACTTTCCTTGGCTCATAGGATGGACACATGCTAACCTTGAAGCCTTGTGTCACCATGCCCATTATTTTAAGGATGTTTTCCAACAATGTCTTTTGGTTTCTGAACATTATAGATGTGCAGAGTCAAGTGGTTCTACCAGGATTCTTATGAAAAAGAGCGGCATCTCCTAGAGAGGTTGTCGTTTCCAACTTTGAACCTGGTCTGTTCCACATTCTCCTCCGTATTTCTGTGTGAACAGTTATGTTACTTCCTCTTTTTGTCTGTTTTTTGACTCAGTGTGGAAGATTTAACCCTGTTTCACTACCCTGTGTGTGCTTTGCCTCCCTCTCTTGCAACCACTTCTTGGATTTCTATCTCTTTCTCTCTCTCTCTCTCACACACACACATACAAATGAGATTGATGTCACATTATTTTCTTTTAAAACTGCTCAGAGCTGAACCATGTAAGATACCTTTATTACTTATTCTTTGACAACTTGTGTGTTTTCTCTGGAATGAACAATTCTGCCCCCCACCCCTCTTTGGTTGGTCTTCTGTGAACTTGCAGCTAATTCCATCCCAGCTTGGCCAGCTGTTAAGTAGCGTCTCATTGCGTTGAGTTGCATGGGGTCCTCTCCCGGCCTCGTCTGACGACAGCTTCCACCACGACCTGCCCTTCCCACCCCTGGTAAGCACCCTGTGCGTTCTCTCATGGGTCTGTCCCCAGCTTCACGTGCCATGATGTCCTCATTCATGGTTAGGTCTCTGTCGGCACACATCTTCTAGGACTCACCTGAGACAGAGAGAGGGTAACTTTTTGGCGACACTTCATCTCTGAAAATGTTGTTTTCTCCCGGCGCTCATGCTTTTCTGATAGTTGGTCGGTGAGGTCTAGAATTCTATGTTATAGAACATTTCTCTTACGAGTTTTGAAGTCCCTGTGCTGTTATACAGATTTTGGTGTTGCTCTTAAAAAGGTCCAACCCATTCTGATTTCGGATTGCTTTTGCCTTTGTTGTGGTGACTTGTATTTTACTTTGTGGAAGTTCCTTCCTTTCTTCATTCCTTCATTCTATGCCTCCCTCTTCTGGGATCTGATTCTTCTAAAACCTCACCACCAACCTTTCCCAAATCTTCTCACTGAATGTAATCTTTTTCTCTTCAGAACTCACAAAGCATTTTTTAAACTTACTTATTTTTAAGTGGAGGAAAATTGCTTCACAGTATTGTGAAGCCTCTGCCGTACATCAACATGAGTCACCTGGAGGTATACATGTTTCCTTTCCTTCTTTAACCTTCACAAATCATTTATATGTCTCATTTTCTTATGACCCATGGTCTGTCTGTTTCTAACGGTTTGCTTTTTTTTTCTTAGCTGATAAATTTTAATTTCTCACAGTAGGTCATGATTGTCAGTGTGTATACTCAATTTTTTTTGGATCAATGTGAATTTTCTAGTCATACGTTTACAAATCTATTCTCCTTTGAAGATTTCACAGGATATAGACCATTACTATACACCGTGATTGAGGCAAGAGTAGGGTACCGTTTCTATTTGCAGATGGTTTTCTTGAAGCTCACGTGGGCGTAAAACATGTAGCACTTGTGTGTCACCACTTGAAAAAGCTCATTACCTTGTTGTATGGTATGGTGTCTTGAGAGTCCCTTGGACTACAAGGAGATCCAACCAGTCAATCCTAAAGGAAATCAGTCCTGAATATTCATTGGAAGGACTGATGCTGAAGCTGAAACTCCAATACTTTGGCCACCTGATGCAAAGAACTGACTCATTTGAAAAGACCCTGATGCTGGGAAAGATTGAAGACAGGAGGAGAAGAGGACAACAGAGGATGAGATGGTTGGGTGGCATCAGCGACTCGATGGACATGAGTTTGAGTGGGCTCCAGGAGTTGGTGATGGACAGGGAGGCCTGATGTACTGTAGTCCATGGGGTCGCAAAGAGTTGGACAGGACTGAGCAACTGAACTGAACTGAACAGTGTGGTGATGCTCTTTGTGGAGTGGTGAGAGATTTCTTGAAGTTTGGGTAGGGATCATTCTTTCATTATGATTTTCCCTCCTCTGTTTCTCTTCCTGTGTCCTGGGATAGAGTGACATCAGCATTCTTTGCAGTTTGCACCTTATCAAATCTCTGTTTTCTTTCTAGCCAATCATAGAACTATCCCCTCCATCTTTTCCCCAGTCATCTTGGGCAAGAAGCAGTGATTCTGTGTGCTGGTTTGTCTCCTGGTTTCTTCTCTGGGCTCTGATCCATCTTGGGGAGTGTTGCCTGGTGGAGACATTTGCTTCTTGCTAGTGCTCTATCCCAGAGAAGGCAATGACACCCCACTCCAACACTCTTGCTTGGAAAATCCCATGGACGGAGAGGCCCGGTGGGCTGCGGTCCATGGGGTTGTGAAGAGTTGGACATGACTGAGCGACCTCCCTTTCACTTTTCACTTTCCTGCATTGGAGAAGGAAATGGCAATCCACTCCAGTGTTCTTGCCTGGAGAATCCCAGGGACAGGGGAGCCTGGTGGGCTGCCATCTATGGGGTCGCACAGAGTCGGACACGACTGAAGCGACTTAGCAGCAGGAGCAGCAGTGGTCCTCTATCTAGCCACTTGTTGTGAACCTTGTCTCTCATTTCTGGATTTTTTTCATAATGTAAACTTATTGTTACTGTTCAGATCTTTGGTTATTTTTATGCATATACTGTAAGTGAAACCTTTTAAAAAAATTGAGTATGTGTCACATTTGTTTTTTAATCCAATGACAAGTCTACTGATTGTAGAATTAATGTTTTTGGCATTTTTAAAAGTGGCTTATCACTGCTTTCTGTTCAGTTGTAGGTATAAGTTGCTATAGCCAGGACAGCAATGATTTCTGCTATTAATTATTTCAAACTTCTTAGTGAAAACTACTGTGAAGTGGAATCAACGAGTATGTGCCAGCTTGTTTAGAAAACAAGTTTTTCTCCTGGGTACTTGACCATTCCTTGAAAATACAGCCAGTCCTCTGGGTATTTAGAGAGAATTGTGTGGACGAAGGCTGTCAGTTAACATCTCCTGAGAGAGAGCTCTTCCGAGGAGATGTATTTCTCAGTGGCGAAAAGCATCCTGGTTTTATACTCTTGTGGGAGGAGGTAATTTTCATGTGTGCTGCTCAGATCTGACTTTTTTTAGTGTCCTTTGCTCTGTTAGGATTACTGATGATTCCACTCTGTGTCTTCTCTCCAAGTGGTTGTTTCCATTCAGCACATGGTTCAGAGTGACATTTAGTAAGTACCAGCCTGATGAAAGCCTTGACATGTTGTCGTGGCTACTTGGCATAGCTGACCTCTGAATCAGGACTTCTCTGGAGGCAGGAATCAACAACTGAATCTCAGAATTGGACACACCCTGATCAGACAGTTGAAGGATGATCAGCCAAGTCTGGAGAATATTTCAAGGAGGAGGGAGTGACCAGCAGTGTCAGATTCCGCTGACAGGCCAAGGAAGATGGGTCTTGAGAACTCGCTAGCGACACGGAGGCTGTTGGTGGCCTCGGTGGGCAGTTTTGGCACTTGTGGTGGGGCTACAGGAGAAGAAGAATCTGCGATGACGGATCTTTAAAAAATGTTGCTGTCAAGAGGATCAAAGTGTGGTAGCTCAAGGACAAAAGTAGGGTCCATAGAAGATTTCATACAATTATTTTCGCATCTGCAAAAATACAATATTAACAACTTTTGAAGACTCTGAGTTGACATCTGAGTGCTATTTTCCATGCTGTTATGGTTTTAAAAAATTAATTTTATTGAAGTATAGTTGATTTACACTGTTGTGTTAATTTCTACTGTATGACTGATTTAGTCATACACATATATACATTCTTTTTTAAAAATACTTTTTTCCATTATGGTTTATCACAGGTACATTGAATATAGTTCCCTGTGCTATATAAGGGGACCTTGTTGTTTATCCATCCGATATATGCTAGTTTGCATCATACTGTTAACAGTTTTTAGGAACTTTAACAGTAAGGCTAGAGATAGACTTTTAACCTTTCTTGGGATGTTCCAGTCAGGAGAAGCTCTTGGGGAAGAGGATGGCTGAGGAGTCTTGAGGGATGGAAGTGGTCAGCCTGGGGGGTAAGTGGGGCTCCAAACATTGGGCACAGTGGGGAGGGGTGCATTTATACAGGACACAGTGCAGGCTGCGAGAGGCGAAGTGGTGTGAAGGAGGCGGGACTGTGGTAGGTTCTCCAGTATCAGTTTAAGAGATTGGGAAATCTTTAGGAGGGAATTTATTTCCAGGGAGTACCTCCAAATGTTATAGAAAAGCAGTAGATTATGATCTCATGTGGAAAGAGTGAGGAGGGTCAAGAAGCTTTAAGAACGTGTTTTATAAGCTACATTTTAGAGGTCAGTCTGCTTCTGTGTTGGAGTAGGAAATGGCAACCCACTCCAGTATTCTTGCCTGGGAAATTCCATGGACAGAGGAGCCTGGTGGGCTCCATGGGGTTGCAGACGATTAGACTCAACTGAGCATGCACCCATGCTGCTTTTGTGTGCATAAAAGTGTTTCAGAAATGAAAGCGGATATTCAAGCTGGTTAGGTCATCCTGCTTGGGGGAAGTGGAGGACAGGGTGGACCAGTGATAAATGGCTGGATTTGATGATGAAGGACCACCTTCTCTTTATTCAGCCCCCGGGTTATTCATTCTTCCCCATTTCTCTTGCAGAGTGAATGCCACTTGGGAAGGAAGAGTAGAAGTATAGTTTGTTTCAGGACTTTGTTCTTTAACAGCTCAACAAATCTAGAAATGAAAAATTCTGGAGCCTGGCTGGACTAACAGCAGCGGGTTTCCTAAGAACTCTCTAGGTGACGTGATTAATATAACCAGGGAATTAGCCGAATAAGGCCCATGTATGAAGGGGATGCCAAGAGAGGGGTGTGTGTGTGTGTGTGTGTGCGTGTGCGCACATGCGCTTGTGTGTTCTACAAGCTTACTGTCTGTGTTCTGGATGAACAGTTGATTTCAGTACTGAATCTCTCTTTTTAAATTTTTTGGCCGTGTGGCATCTTAGTTCCCCAGCTGAAAGTGCTGAGTCTTAACCTCTGCACCTCCAGGGAATTCCCTGAATTTCCTTTTAAAGAAGTCCAGATAAATGAGGGTGCGTGCAGAGCAACTGTGGAGTGTTGGCATAGTGGTCATGTTTAATAACTTTGAGAACTGGAACCTGAACTGTTTTCTGTGCTGATTAAAAAGTGACAGGGATTGATAATACATGTTCCATTTTAATGATTGCCTTGGAGGGCTTTGGAGTCCCTGGCTTCACCCTTGGAAGGTCTGAGTCAGTAGATATGGGGTAGGGTCCACAGTCTGTGTTTTTATTAATAACTGTCATTAATCTTGTGCCTCCTCCACCCCAGCCTTTCCTCTCAGAAAGAGCTGTACCTGACATCACTGTTTAAGTTGGTAAAATAGAGTGTTAATGTGAATTGAACTTTTTATTAGTAATTCTGTGCTATGGATGATTCAGTAGCTAATGGCAAAGGTTATAGTTTAGTGTATTTTCATTTTTGAATATACAAATGAGAATGATTGTAGAAGTTGAAAAACAGCTATGTTTTTTCCTCATGTCATTTTAGAACTTGGTTTGATGTTATATTCTGGGGTATATATTTTGTGTGTGTATGTGTGGGTGTGCATGTATATATGTGTACATGCATAAGTGTGCACACACACCCAGGTAGAAGTGTGTAACACTTAAAATGAAGTCCTTTGTCTTCTTTCTTCCCCAGCCCCACCTTTCAGGGATAAATATTAAAATGTTGGTGTGTATATCTGGGGACATTTTTCTATGCACACATACGAGCGTATGTAATTTTGTCTTTATAAAACAGACTCAAGCACACACGCTGTTCTGAGCTTGCTTTGTTCACTTGTGGTCTTAACATTCTTCTGCATCAGTATATTTTAGACCTGTTTGTAGTGATTACTTAGAGCCACCAAGGCAGACAGCCTCCTTTTCTTCAGATAGGCTGCAACAAGAATTTTTCAGACACACAGTATGTGTTGCTTGCTTATTAGAATATCTCAATAGATTGGATTGGGGAGATTATTAAGTATTTCATATTGGGCCATGGGAAACTCAGCATACTTCAGAGGAATTACTATTTTGTGTGCCGTGAGTTGTGCTGGTTTCTGCAGCTCCTATCACAATAGTATATCAGTGTCTGAGCCAAAGGGGTGTACATGCATGAGTGACTCCATCATAAAAAAAAGCAAAATGGACTCAAACATAGGGAGCCACCTGAATTTTCAATCAAGTGCCGTATTGTTGATGAGGTCAATTCCTTTTCATGGCAGGAGTTTATCCCAGTTTAAATTGTTGCGTTCCCTTTTGGTGGTGCTAACTTGCCGTATACTCTCATACAGGATCCAAGCTACTGGATACAAGTGCATCGACTGGAACACGGAGATGGAGGAATTCTGGATCTCGATGACATCCTCTGTGATGTGGCAGATGACAAAGACAGAGTGAGTTCAAGTCCAGGGAAGCAGCTCTGGTGCATTTTGTGAAGACTGGGGAGGGTGTGGGTGGAGGGGAGCACTTTCCTTTCTGTTTCAGACACTATTTTAAAGAGCATTTGGGCCACTCATACTGGTTTGTTTGTTTTATCGTAAGTGTCATGAATCTTTGCTTTCCTGAACCCTGGGGACTCAATACTAGGTTTTAGAAATTTTAAAATTGCAGCATTTTAAATGGAAACATTTTAAGACGTTTCCATGCCATTTCCCCCTTATTTTCACCAAACGTAACATCTTTCTTGACAACTCAGGCCTGTCATTATGATCATTGTTTCTGTTTTGATCCTAGTGGCTGGCATTCCCTGGCTACATTCCAGCGTCCTCCCAGTGGGCTTGGCTTCCAGGAAGCCACCCTTTCCTCTGTAGCTCCTCTTTGGGTACTGTCATACTGCAACACCATCTTCACTGTCAGCGCTGAAGCCATGGCCTGGATCCACCTCCTGTCTGTCCTCACTGAGGGAGGGGGCAGAGGAATGACTCAGGGTGTGCTAGGAGTGTGATGGGATGCTGGGCTCTGGCACAGGAATTCACAGATTCCACCCCTCTCAATCCTCCCCTGCCGCCTCCCGCTTTTTTTTTAGGCAGCTGGTTAATATGATTTTATTTCAGTATTTACTGAAGTTTTAAATATAATCACATAAAAACCAAACATTTCAAAAAGTGTGAAGTATTAGAAAGTCAATGAGTGCCATTGATCTTTCCATGCAAACAATCTCTTTTGCTGAGATAAGCAATACCAATTCTGCAGCTGGCAACATGTATAATATGATACTCTACCAGAGTTTAAAAATAGGCTTGATCAAGAGATTGCATGTGATACAACCAAAGTAGTGCAAATTCTTGGTTGGATGAGGTGCTGACTTGAGCAGGCTGTGGCCACGCCCCTCATGTCTGGCAGTGAGATGATGGGGAGGACTGGCCGCCGCATCCTCACCTGGTCATCACGGCCTGTGATAGCTCAGGGTGGGCTCCGCAGTGATGTTACGTCATGGGATCAAGGAAGGTGACTCTCCCAGCGATCACTCCTGTTCCTCCCAGGTGATCATTCCAGCCACCGGCCCCTTGCCTCCTGGGCTGTGGGCTGCTGCGTCTTCTTTACACCTGCATTCCCGACAGTTAGCATGGTACCTGGTTCAGAACCGCTTGATGTCTTATGTGTTTTCTTGAAATCTTAAGGAAAAGGAAAATTTCCAGGTTCCAGATATTGTGTAACGTCAAGGATATTTGATTCACTAGCACCTGCCATAGTGGGGTTTGTACCCTGCAGCTCCTGTGGGCTGGGAGCACCTTGTGTTGAAAATACAGAACTTTCCTGCCCATATGTGATTTGCTGCTGTTTCTCCAGGTGTCCGTTCTTCTCATGAGGCTCCAGGAGCTAGAGGCTCTCAAATCCTTTTGCTGCAATCCACATGAAGAAGCCCCTCTCGAGACTCCAATTTATAATCATTTTATTGTGCAGCTCAGCTCCAGAGCTTAGACAACTACAGAGATTTATGAAGGATTTAAACAGGTGTCCTTTCCCAGTCATAATGCTGCAAAGAGATGAGCTAATGTTGTATTGATCTTTTAATATTTTTTCTTCTCCCTTCCTCTTCTTTCTTTTCTTTTCTTGGTTGTTTTTCTTCTGTAAGATAATATGGCTTCTTGTGCAGAAAGAGAAAAATACCGGCAAGGACATAGCTACCCATGAGCCCAATGCTGCCTGAACCTCATTACTGATGCTGTTTGAGTGGGCTTTGCTTTTCCTGACACTCTTTTCCTTCAGACACACACACACTTTTTCTCTTAAATAGGAGGGAATGAGTAGTATCCTGCCTTTTTGGAGTTGCTTATAAACATATTTCCATGTCCACTGATGGTGGCTTTGCTGACAGAACTGCACAGTGTTCTGTTTTAGGGAGTTTTGTGCTGGTTCATTCTTCCTGGTTTGGATTCTTGGATTTCTGTGGAGGAGGCCCTGTGGTCCAGGGTGTGTCCCTGCCCCCAGCAGCAGTGATGAGCATGCCTGTTTCTTCACCTGTTTCCTTTCAATTGAAAGGTTAATTTACAATTTTGTGTTAGTTTCAGGTGTACAGCAGAGTGATTCAGTTACACTTGTGCATATATTCTTTTCCATTATCAGTTATTACAGGAAATTGCATACTGTTTCTTTTCTGTGTTGAGCACAGATGTAGGTTTCCCCCAAGTTGGTGCCTTTTCACTCTACATTTTGACTTTATGTCCAAGTAAAGAGAGGGAGTAAGAATTGGCTCTGAGATTGCCTCCGTGCTGTGTCTCGCCCTGGTGTGTTGTCGGAACCGCAGTTGCCATAGGAGCAGGATGGTATAGCACCTGGCAGGTTCACGAAGCACCCCCATCAGCATTCACACTCCAGACACAGTTCACATTCTGAGTCGGTATTGAGACATAGGTGTTCGGCTATTGGGTTATTGAGACTTATTTTATGGCCCAGTATATGGTCTTTTTGGTGGGTGTTTGGAGAGAGAGGAAGAGAGAGGGAGAGATAAGGAGAGAAAGAGAAGGTGGGGGCAGGGGGAGAGAAAGAAAAAAGAGAGAGGGAGAAAGAGAATAAGGCCAACTGTGATCTAAAACAGTTGCATATTAAAATCATAGGGTACTTAATAAACTGTTTTAGATTTTATATTCTTATGTAAATTTGATGATGCTGAATCTGGATTTTCTGGAATCTTTTTTTATATATCCTTTATAGGTCAAAAAATATATTTTTAACCTGAGAAAGAAATACTTAAAATATAGTAAGAGAAATAAGTTTTCAGACAACTTTATATCATATAGATTAAATTTAGTTTTCAAAAAGAAAAATACCACTGACTAAAATAATTTTTAAATCATTGTTTTATTTGTTCCAAAATATTTAAATGTGTGTGTGTGTGCATGTGTGTTAGTCACTCAGTTGTGTCCAAATCTTTGTGACCCAATGGACTGTAGCCCACCAGTCTCCTCTGTCCATGGGATTCTCCAGACAAGAATACTGGAGCAGGTAGCTATTGCCTTCTGCAGGGGATCTTCCCAACCCAGGGATTGAACTCAGGTCTTGTGCATTGCAGGAAGATTCTTTACCATCTAAGCCATAAGAGAAGTCCAAATATGTGTATGTGTATAATTAATTTCAGTTTTTGAAGGATCATCTTCATGGACCCACTTTTAAGTTGTAACTAAAAAAATACAACTAATTCAGAATCTCAGCACCACATGAGTGTTGTTGGGTGATTGTTGTATTATTTTGTGTATTATTTTGAGTTCAAAGAAAAGTATTATTTGAAGTGATAAAGTTATTCAAAGTGAGGGATTGTGTGTAGTCAGCTGCATGGCTGTTTTCCATGGTTCTGAAATTTGATTCTGTATAATCACCTTGGAGTGTTTTCAACTTTTTTTGGCAGGTTCTCTGACTAAGAATCTTGCCACTTATTTTGCTTTTAGGTTAGAAAAGCAATCTTCTAAATAATATAATCCTTCTTTAAAAAAAAAAACAGTCCTGCTTTTTGGAACTCCTCTGGGCTCCTGCCTTTTATACCCTCCACCCCTCAAGTGAGCCAACTCATTGGAAAGACCCTGATGCTGGGAAAGTTTGAGGGCAGGAGGAGAAGAGGGTGACAGAGGATGAGATGGCTGGATGACATCACTGAATCAATGCGCATGAGTTTGAGCGAACTCCGGGAGATAGCAAAGGACAGGGAAGCCTGGTGTGCTGTAGTCCATGGGGTTGCAAAGAGATGGACCCAACTCAGTGACTGAGCAACAACTCCTCAAGTGCCCCAGGTGCTGTTTTTGCTCCCAAACTGTGAAGACAAGACTTTATTGGCTTGTTCTCCTGGCAGTCTCCGTAAAAGGGCAAACTCAGAGATACAGATTTTATACCTGGTCATTGAATTTGTAAAATTATGAAAAAATATTTTTAACAGGGAAATTAGGATTAACAGGAAATAATTCAAATGATCACATAAGAAAATGGAAGTATCTATTTAGCTGTAATTTTGGTCACTATCCTTTAGTTATTAAAGTTCAATGCATAGCACCGAGAAGTTTTCATTCAGTGCCTATACGATTCCAATACCAGGGCTTATCCATATGTATTCAAAATGGTGTGAGTGTGGGTTGTCTTGGGTTCCTGGAGTAGGTTTGATTTCCAAAGACACAGAATATTCTAGAGTTAGGTTGAGCATGAGGATGTGCTGTGTGTGTTCCTCTCTTCTGGACATTGGTTCTTCCAGACAGGGTACAGAGTCAGCCTGCACGTGCTGTTACGCCGGTCTGTTTACTCTCAGAATCTGATTCTCAGTCTTCTCATTGACATCCTGCCAGATTGTGAAAAACCAAAGTGGCTTTCACGCATTCTCTAGCACGGTTGACAGCAGCGGTAACTCGAGCCTTCCTGAACGGTACACTATGTTTTGTCTGAATTTCTTCCTGATTTGCTCTCCATTATTTATTATTTACTATCTCTGAGCTTCTCCTAGTTCTCTGTCCCTCCTGTCATTCCCTCTGTAAACTCTAGTAAACTGGGTACATAGATGTCTGGGTAGGAATACTGGGCATTTACTTCTCCCTGCAAGCTGGCACCTTACACTGACTGAAGGGTGGAAATGGATGTTTCAGGCAGACGTGATCAGCACTTAGAGTTGGGGAAGGATGCTTTGTGGGGGAGCAGTCAGCAGGAAGAGAGTCTTTCTCACTCACAGTATTGTCTTCTCCTAAGTCTTCGGTGTTGAAGGTGATTCAAGATGCGGTATCAAGCATTTCCTCTGTCACACTGGGATGTAGTTTTGTTTTGACCAAGGATGATGTCATGTGGTTCTATCTTGGTGATGACCTTGGGAAATATCTTTCATTTATCCATGTCTAGCTCTTTGTAGGAACGTTGGATGGGATAGCAATTTCAACTCTTTGCAGAGTTTGTTTGTTTAGAATGGGGTCCGGGTTGTCGAAGGGCTGGTTGCTGTGGAGCCAGCTGTCTGCTGCTTGTTGGAAAGAAGCCAGGATTCTCTGGGGGACAGTCTGGCTGGCCAGTGTCCTAACGTAGAAGAATATTGAGAAAAAGAAACTTTTAAAATGTATTGGCATTGTGGACAAGCAACCATTTCCACTTGTCAGTGGAAGCTAGCACAGAGACATTTGTGGAATAGACAAGTTAAAACTGCATTTTTGAACCAAAGCCAAGTGCCCCTCCTGCTGTTGAAGAAAGCTTAAGTGGAGAAGTTTTCAAACCAGGGTGCTGAATAATAATAGTAATAATATAATAGTAATAATGAAAAGACAACACATGTAATAATCTCCCTTGAAGGATAAGGCTTTTGGTATATATTTTTAAAAATTATTCTTAGTTAATTTAACCTATTTATTGACTGAGCACCTGTTGTGTGTCAGACATTGTGCTTAGTGCCATGGTACATTGTTGAACACACAAGTAGATGTAGTTTCTGCTTTCTTGGGGCTTAGGATCTATTATGAGAGTCAGACTTACTGATAGATAATGATTTTGAAGAAAAAGAACGGTCCTGTGAAATACGTGGTTAAAGTCCCCTGACCATGCTCAGGGGGAAACAATACTTAAAAAAAATGTGAGTGAGCTGGAATTTGAAGGATAGCCAGGTGAGAACAAGGAAGTGTTAGGTGTTCAGATTTACATTTGAGAAATATCCCCAGTTGAATGTGTCAAGAATGAATGGGCGAATTTCCCTGATAGTCCACTGGTTAAAATTTTGCGCTTACAAAGCAGTGAGTTATAGGTTCTATCCCTGGGTGGGGAGCTAAGATCCTAGAAACTGGGTGGTTTGGCAAAAAGGTAAAAAAGGAATGAATGAACAGGAGTCATAGTGGAAAGGAATGAATGAACAGGAGGCATAGTGGTCCCAGGGGCCAGTTGGTGGGCTTTGTGGGGGATGGGAGATGGATGGAGGCTGGATCTGGTGGTGAAGTGGGAAGTAGGTACATAGGCAGATCTGAGGTAGCTTAATAGGTAAATTTAATGGTGGGATTATTCCCCAAGGTCAGGAGTGTTGGAGGGGACCCAGGTGGGGGATCAGGATTTAGTCCTGACGTTAGCTGGTTGAGGTGCCCTGGAGGATCAGTTTGTCAGGTGAATATTTGGAACCAAAGCACAGATAAATGTGTGAATCTGATATAAAACTGTTAAAAAATCAGAGTAAAACAGCATTGAAAATATAGTCTAATTTTAATGAAAATAATTATACATCTTTGGAAAGGTTTTAAGGGACCAATTGAAATAGTTATCTCTGAGGGTGGAATAGGTGAATAACTGGAGATTTTGTTACTTTCTTTTTTTCACTTTCTCTGTAGTTCTCCTTCTGCCTAATTCCAATATGAAGAGAGCATTAGTCAGTTCTAAATTTAGGTTATAATAGGAACATCCTTTTTTTTTCTTAAAAAAAAAAACAAACCCCAAAAACAAAACTTGTGTGTGAATTGGCATAGCGATGATTTAAAGACTTTGCTAACTTGAAATTGAAATAATTTGTATAAATAGACTTTATTTGACTAGATGACTTGATTAATTTCCTCCTAAATGGATTTATTTGAGTTAGGTTCTAAATAAGAAAATATTTAAATTAAATGCCAACAGAGCACCAAATGTCTAATTAATTAATTCGAAGGGATTATTTCCCAACATTTAATTATTTCGTGAGTACTGGTTCACCCACTGCTCATTAGTTTGTGGGTGGGTGGGTCGGGGAGCACAGGGCCAGGTGTATCCGAGGTGGTGGTGGGTGAGGGGAGTTAGCTGAGGGGGACGGAAGCAGTAGGACCTTTGCTGGTGGGGGCTGCCTGTGGAATCATGGCTGGGCAGCCTTCCTGGGGGAGGCTTTGAGGACTTAGCTTGGCTGGGGCCACCGGTGAGTCAGGGGGAGTGGGGGTAGGTTATCATTGTTAACGGTAGGCTGGGGCTGGCTTCCCTGGTCTGCTGCGTGTTGCTTTTCTATTGCTTCATCAGCAAGGGGCATCTTGGGGGTGGCTGCTGGGGGGTGGCTAAGAGGCTACAGTGCTCCTGTCTGAATCCTGGCCTGACTTCTTAATGACCTGTGGTAAATCTTGACTTCTTTATGACCTTTGGCAAAGTATTTAATCTCTGTAATCTCAGTTTTCCCATCTCTAAATGGTGAATAGTAATTGTATTACCTTGTAAGTTTGTATTAAGTTTAAACCTGAGAATTTGTGTTAAGGTTTCAGCATTGTGCTTGGCAAAAATAAGACCACAGGAAACGGTAATTTGATCATCCTTGATCACTGTTGCTGCTACCATCTTTGGATTAGGGTAACTATTCATTCTTAAATACCACCTTCTAATGATTCAAAAACAAACATATAAGCTGGGCTATCTTAGGTATTTGTTTTATAAAAATAATTTCTATAGATATTCATTTTTATTTACTTACTTTAGTATTTCTATCAATTTGAAGAGAACTTGGTACGAAATAGATGCTCAGGGATAGCTGAGGGGGGAAATAGGTTATTTTCTTACAAACAAACCAAAAGTTTTGACATCAAAAGCAAAGGCAACAAAAAGCAAAATAAATGAGTAGGAATATATCAAATTAAAAAGTTTCTGCTCAGCAAAGGAAACTACCAATATTAGGAAAATGCAACCTACAGAATGGGAAAAAATATTTGGAAACCATTTATCTAATAACTCAAATAACTAAAAAAAGAACACCAAAAACAAAACCCAACTGGGTCAAGTAATGGACTGAGGAAATGAATAGATATTTTCCCAAAGAAGACATGCAGAATTACCATCAGGTATCGAACATGTACTCAACATGACTGATCATTAGGGAAACACAACTCAAAACCACAGCATCAGCTCACGCCTGTCAGAGTGGCTGGTATCAGAAAACAGGAGACAGCAGGTTTTGGTGGGAATGTGGGGTAAAGGGAGACCGAGGCCTTGTTCACTGTTGGTGGGAATGTAAACCGGTGTAGCTGCAGGGAAAAACTGCATGTAAAACTCTCAAAAAATCAAAACTAAAATTACCAAAGTATCCAGCAATCCTTCCTCTGGGTGTTTATGTAAATCAAATGAAAACACTGTCTTGAAATGATATCCGCCCTCCCATGTTCATTGTACTATATTATTCACAGTTGCCAAGATATAGAAACAACCCCAGTGTCATCCATGGATGAATGGACAAAAGAGCGTTTACACGCACACAGACACTCACAGGAGTACTATTCAGCCGTAAGGAAGAAGAAAATCCCATCGTCTGTGACAACATGGGTGGACCATAGGGAATTTGTGCTAAGTGAAGTAAGTCAGAGAAAGACAAATATGTATTGTACGATCTCATTTGTATATGGAAACCAAAAAAAAGCCAAACCTGCAGAAGCAGAGATTAAAAGAATGGTGGTTACTAGGGGCTGGAAAGTGGGAGAAAAAAAAGGGGTGATGTTGGTTAAAGGGTACACAGTTAAGATGAATAAGAACAACATAATGATTAGAGCTAGTAATATTGTATTACATGCTTGAATGTTGCTACTGACAGTAGATTTTAAATGTTCTCACCCAAGAAAGGTATGGTAATTATGTGCTGTGATACAAATGTTACTAATACTCCAGTGGTAATTGTTTTGCAGTATAATCAGTGCATCAAATCAACACTTTGTACACCTTAAACTTACATAATGTCATATGTCAGTTACATCTCAAGCTGGGGAAGGACAGGAAGGAAGGCCTTGTTTATGGTTTTAAGATATTACTTGGCCAACACTGACAGTTCTCCAGAAAAAACAGCACATCTCAAAACAAGTACTCCTGAATAAATGCTGTGAAAAGGTATTTTATAACAACTTTCATCTTTTAAAATGTTTTGTGTAGGTTTTCCTTTCTCTCATATCTCAAGTGCAATGTATAAAATTCAACTTTTCACATGTACAATAAACTGTTATCATCACAAAAAGGAAAAAAAGGAGGAAGGTTGGTGACTGTTGGCTTCTTCCTCATTGATATTTTCTGAATGATTTTGGAGAAGTAATTATAAATGATAAACATGATCATCCTATTCATTCATGCAACTATTAATAAAGGATAGAAATCATGTAGAAAGTAGCATTTTTTTCCCTTCCTGGATTGTGTAGTAAAAAAGGAGGAAAATAGGAAAAGTGTGGATCATTTGACCCTCTTATAATTCCAAAATAAGTCAACTAATAAAACTGAACCCTCATATGCTACATATCATAGCAGGATAGAGATGTAACTTTGTATCAGCCCTGGGAGTTGGGTATGGTAGTGTCCTTGGTTTGAGCAGTGGGAAAACCAAATATACTTTCTAAACCTGCAGATCTCTTTCACTTCCTTGGGATCCTGCCTGGCCTCAGATAACAAACATTTTAATTGCTGGTTGGGGTTGGAGAAAGAGGCTAGTTTAGCTAGCAAAAATATTGATTTTAACTACTGTATTTAATTTTGTCAGACTACTTGTATGTAATCTTATATGAGTATTCAAATGCCAAAAGTTTTGTCATGTGTAATTGTATCACAATGATTATCAAAATGATTATTATCACAATTATTGATGCCCCATGTTCCTATGTAAGACTAAGATTACAGCATCTGTTTGAACAAAGGTTAAGCAGATCTTACAGATTCACTCATTTCTTCATTCATTTCATCCTTCTGATGCCCATTCAACAAATGCTTTTCAGTCTCTAATATACTGGAGAAACAGATGGAGGTACTGAGGGCATATTTGTGGTATGATGTCCTCTTATCTCACAAAGCTCTCCTTGCAGTGAGAAAAAGAGACCCTGAAGACAGTGAGTCTTGGCTGTAGTGGAGCATGGGTGGGAAGGACAGCTCTCAGGACACAGGTGTGCTGATTTCAGTGAATGAGAAGGAGCAGATCTGGGAATAGCCAGAGGCAGAGGGAGCAGCCGGAGGTAGAGGGAGCAGCAACCTGAAATGGAAAAAAGGATGTGGGATCTGAAGGGGATGAGTGTGGCTGGGTTGCAGTGAGCGGCTGGGAGAGGGGAAATGGTGGGGTTGGAGAGGAAGGCGGGTATTGAGGACTACATTAAGCTACTAAATTCAATAGAAAGCCATTAAACTGTGAAACTGAGAGGTGACACAGAGAGATAATTTTAGAAGGTGGATTTGGGAAGAATGCATTCTAGGTGTGAGGAGTGAGGGCAAAGAAGATATATTGAGAATGATTTAAGAGTCTTAACTGGAGCAAGATGGGTATACAGAGGTTCCATTTCATATACATGGAAGATGTCACAAGTGGAATAAGGATTCAGGGTTGGGGACAGTCAAGTCTTCTTCCTGTTGAGACACTGAACTGATTTTGCAATGCCTGTGAGACATCCAAACAGACACTGACATTGACCTACTTGACATCAGTAGGTCATTGGACATATAATTCTGAAGCTCAAGGGGAAGATCGTAGTTGGAGATATGAATTTGGAAATAGCTACTACATAGAATAGATGGTATCTAAAGGCGTGTGACAAATAGTATTTCCATGTGGCAAAGTTTGCAGTCATTCTGGTCACCTTTATTGGTTCCTCCAAGATTGCACACTCTCATCTTATTGCTTGCCTTCACTGTGATGGAAAATACTAGTAACATTTTAATTAGAAATTAGTATTAAAATGTGGAAAAGAAACTCCTTAAATTCTTCTGAGTCAAAACGTTTGAATTAGAATAACTTTAGGTTTAGATATTGAGGAAAACAACTGAGTGTAAAAGGCTATAAAGAGACAGCTCAGGGAGATGACGCCTCAGACACAAGACTGGTAGTATTATTTCTAAGACATGCACAGAAATGTGTGAATGCTGTAACCATTTGATCTTAGATGGTCTGGACATGATTGTCTCCTAGGAAAGAGCTTATTTAATACAATAAAAGCACGTAGTTAAAATCAGAAACTCACTTGGAATAGCGGGATCCTATAATCTGTATCCTGTATTTCAGAATTTTGATAGTCCCTCCATTGAAATGCCCAATAGATTGCTTAATTTCTTATAAAATATGAAGCAACACTTCTTTTTAAGGGGATAGTCCAATGCTGACTGCTCTCAGGCATTTTGTTATTAGCAGCAGTGTGTAGTGTTGGCAGAGATTTCTCAGTTCTAGGAACTTGAGACTGAAACCTAGCTGTGCTTACATTTTCTTTTTTTAATAACAGCATCATTTTTTTAAATTTAGCTCAGATGTGTTTTTTGAGCACCCCTTCCATTCCAGGCAGAACTTGAGATATTGAAGGGAATAGACAAATGCTTACTTTTCACCATCCATTGTAAAACAGGAAGATGAAAGGTTCTAATCCTGTGTGCCATTTCTGACTTTCCCTCTTACAGAGCGGCAGCCTTAAGTAAAGATAATTCTACCTTCATTTGACATAGCAGATGATTGCTTTGTTTAGTATTGTCCCCATTAAAGTTCTTGTACTTGTATGATTTATCAGCTATATATTCTGGTATAATCTTATGTTTGGTTATGTAGTTTTTACAGTTATGTAGTTTCTTTAATGATTGGTATATGTGTGTTTTTAAAAACAATAATGTTACACCACTTGTTACAAAAATGAACTCTTAGGATTATGAGCTAAGTTTAAAAATATTGCCTTGACTGCACTTCCTTTCAGTCCTTGGGTTAGGCTGTGTGTGTCCCACAGCACTGAGTTTTGTGGGAGACTCTAGTATTAACCATGCCAGGAACATTCATTGTGTTGTGAATATTTGTGATTGAGTTCTCTGAGTTTTCATCGTTCATTTTCCTGACCCCTCCTCCCACTCAAGCTTCATTCAGCTGGACTTGAGACAAGCTGAAGGTATGATGCTGCCTTTGGAAAGGATGTAAAACACCCTCCTCTCCTTTCTGGGGCAGAGGACAGGTATTCCAGACTCCTGTTCATTTCTCCTGTGACTCTTTTGTCCTATACTTTTCTGGGTAAAAGTATTTGAGCATTGGATCGCTTCAGTTCTCATTCATTGGAAGAAGAGAATGTTCGAGGAGTTTAGAAAACAGTGTTTGCTAATTAAGAGGGCTCTGCCTTTGAAGTAGGGGTTGGGGCTCCGTCCTGTCCTGGCACCAGCTGTCTGTTTTGGCAAGGAATGAGTTAAAGAGACTTCTCTGAACCTGCTGTGTTTACTCACACCTTGCTGACTCCTAGGTGTGTTGTTACACCCTGTGTCACTCCTGACAAGTACTTCTGGACTGTTTAACTGGTGGAGGGTGTTTTCGTCTGGTGCAGAGGAAGCCGTGTGCTTGGTCTCCCTGCCCTATGCAAAGCTCTCGTCTTCCTGGGGGCTTACATATATGGAAAGGGTTCTTTCCTGTGTTTCCCACCTGTCTCTCATTTGTTGCCCTTTCTAGAGGACTGAGCGAAACACAGGGCTTATATCTGGGTTTGGGGGATCATTTTTGTTTTTTCCTGTAGTTAGTTTTGGAACCTGAGTCACTGTGGATTTTTGCCTTCTGATGGACTGAGATGGCAGACAGATTGACAAGGAAACCTGCAAAGAGATATTACTCCTTTTCTGGAACCTCTCGGAAAGATTCAGTGAAGGCCCTGAGATTTGCAAGGTCATTGAACCTTAAAAGAGCCACTTCAGAAATCAGCAAAAGGCAGGTTGGTACAGAAATTTCTGATCTCTTCAAGTTTCCTTTGGAGTTGAAAGTAGTTGAAACTTTTGAGAAAAGCTTTGAAAATTTGATTTGAAAATTTAATTTGAAAATTCTTTCAAGGTTTCAAAAACATTGCTATTTTCTGCGCCATCCATCAGTTAATGGATGTGTATTATTTGTGTGTGTTCATTTATTACATGGGTTTAAATTATTCACTGTTACAACACAAAGTTGTCATGGTATCAGAAGATTCTGATTCCTAATATGAATTCTTCTCCTAAAAGTTTGTTTCAATGAAGACTCTCATAGTACCAAAACATCTCACTGAAAGGATTAGTTGACTTTTGTGCATAAACAAAATATTACACTGAATGCAAATTAGTGTTTATATACTTTCATAGGAATATTGTTCTATAGGACTGTATGGAATTAAACTTAAATTAAAAGAATATTTTTTATATTAAAAAAATAATTGGAGGCTACTCCTTGGGAATATAAAAAATGATAGGAAGCGATTCTGGCTGTGTGCTTTCTTGTTTAGTTTTACTATCTATGTGTTATACTGTAACTTACCGGCTGTTAAAAGAATACATGTGTGCTGTGTGCTGTGCTGTGCTTAGTCGCTCAGTCATGTCCACCTCTTTGTGACCCCATGAACTGTAGTCAGCCAAGCTCCTCTGTCCATGGGGATTCTCCAGGCAAGAATACCGGAGTGGGTTGCCATGCCCTCCTATAGGGGATCTTCCCAATCCAGGGATCAAACCCAGGTCTCTTGCATTGTAGGCGGATTCCAGGGAAGCCCAAAATAGTACATAGAATAGTACATAGAATTTTTAAAATAATGTTGTCTATTAGGATTGAAAAGATTCCTCCTCTTAATGTTAATATTTTTGGAGCTCCCTTTCAGTTACCAAAGAACAGTAATAATTGAATAAAAAGTCAACTAACATCTCACATAGAATGTGATTTTCTTTTTACTTCATCATTTATTTTTGGACAAGGGCCCTGGGTTATGTGTGCCCTCCAGTGGTCTTTTGTAGAATGGTTATTTTTGAGCTCCATTAAGAAGCAGTGGTAATATCCACACCACTACTAGGGGAAGAATTGTGCTTTTAACATTACAGAGAAGTTCTTCAGAACAACTTCCTTCATACAGTTCAGACCCAGCTCAAATATGTGATATTTATTTGGATACTTTCTGAAGGATGTGTGTTTCGGAACATCTCTCAGTGGTTTGTAGGACTGGACAGTGAAAACTCATGTTAGTATGTACCATCACTTTGATCTTTATTTTGGACCTGACTGCTAATATTGAGTAATTTTAATTTCTTCTTTTTTCCCTTCTTTTCCTTTTTACCATGAAGAACGTTGACATTTCAGATACGAATCAAGTCCAAGACATTCCAAATCACTAACCTATTTTCTCCTGCAGAAATCACAGCCATAGTAGATGTTTGTTGATTAGGGATTCTCAACAATCCTGATTTTTTTTTCCTAGTTATTTATGCACAGATCAGTGTAATTTGAATTGCGGACACAGATTAAAACCTGTTTTTAAGAAATTAAACTTTCTACGTAGAGTGTACATAAAAGAAGATGAGAAATTAATGAGGAAATCAAGGGCGCTGATTCAGATGTCAGAATCTTTTCTCTACATCCTCGAGGAAGTACAGAGTTGAAAACTCTGCTTGAACTTGAGGGTGGGACCTGTGTGACAGCATTCTGTGCTTGAGAATTTCAACAGGAGCACCCTGTCTTGTCATTAACGATTCCACGCATTGTTTACAGAAGTAGGGTGTTCACCTCCAGTTCTCCGCCAAAATCCAATTTGTCTAATTAAATTCTGCTGAGCATTTCTAACTTCCTGCCTGAAACGCATTCTAATTGCTTGTGGTTCCAGTGGTGGTAATAATAGTGATGGTGTTCTGCTCTGGTAAACATGTGTTTAAGTGATTACATTCCAACCTGTCGGGGAAGATGAGGTTACTTTTTCACGTTAAAGATGAAAAAGACTTGGTTTTTTGGAGGATGCACGGGCATGTCGGCTGTATTGGTGATGAGTTCAGATTCCTATGCAGAGTTCCTGGGTCATCTTGTATGTACAGTTGGTGACACTCTTGACCAAGAAAGGCACCTACCCTCCCCCCAAGGAAGACACATCGCCTCCTCAGAACCTTGTTTCTCTCCTTGAAGCCAGTGTGTGAAATGTCAGCAGCCATATAATTTCAGATTCCTGCATTGTTTTGCTTTAGGAAAGGTTTCCATAGGTTTCAAAATCAGGGTTTTGTATACTTTTGGTTGTGGGTGGGGGGAGGGGGTAGTAATGGTTAGGACAAGAGTGTAAACCTTTGAGACTTGTCAAGGGAATTAAGATCTCATATTAAGTGCAAAAAAACTAAGCAGAAATGTTGTGTAGTGGACAGTTTACTGGGCTCACAAGGCAAAGCAGTTTAGTGTGTGTGGTTGAAAATCTGTCTCAGCAAAAACACAACCAAGGTTTTTGGAGTCAGTGGTCAGAATTTGTGCCTCCAGGATCTGTGTGTGGCCCAGTGTGTGGATGTCTGTCATTTGCTATGACACCATCATTGCTGTCAGTCATCTGTGTGTCTCTGTCTCTATGCTGACTTACTTCTCCATCCTGAGTATATAGAAAATCAGCATGTAGACTCAAAAGTCAGCAGAATGACACATTCTGCTTAATGATTAATGATGGAATAACAAGGAAGCTAACTCAGAAAGTTAGATGGTTTTTTAATTCAACAAAAAGGAACTTTAAGAGCCTTAGGTTATATAGACATGTATTTTATCTGCTAAAGAGCCTTCATTTTTAAGTAGAAGGCAAAGACCTTAGAATAAAGTTGCCTTGGTCTTTTAGGGCCTGAAGGTAGTTATTTTGGATCCGTTTATTGGTTATCTTCAGGTACAAAGCAAAGGAAATTGCGTGGATTTTGTATTCAAACAGAGTAGAAAATTGTTTTATCTATAGTGTGTGTGTGAAGATAACATGCTAAGTCTTTTTCCATGTTCTATTAAGAGTGACTTGTAGAAGGATCACAGTTGGTCAAAGTGTAGCTCTGGTTGAATGAAGTTGTCTTCTTATACCAACCATTCCTTAACGATAGACAGTGCCAGTGCTCATCAGTGAGAGACTGCAGTTATGTCCAGAGTAATTTGACGTATAGCACTGTATTGTAAAACACTAAAACATATGTCCTTGTTCAGTGCTTTTGAGAAAACTACTTGGAAAATATTTAACAAGTTAGGAATATGTAGTGGTTCTCTTATTTCATAAAATGTAGCCACTTTTTTTTTTTTTAAAGAGGGAATGATTTAGAAATAGAATGTATATGTGTGGATAACTTGGAAGAATTTTTTGTTTTTGTTTTTTTGTTACCAGAATAGTTTTTCTAATCATAGCAGAAAAGAGTGCTGCTGATGTCACCCAGGTGGGAAGAAGTGTGTTCTTGATGAGTTTTGTGACATAGCTTTGCTGTGTACATAATAAAATGTCATCAAGTTCTATTCTCTTTCACTCTTGGGTTGCAAAAGTTGTATATTCTTGCTTTTCTCACAACCTCAATTAATGAGAAGCTCCTAAACTTAAATGCAATTCATGTTTTCAAGAATAGCTTATATATTTTTTAATATTAGGTTTAGCTTTACCCTGTGTAATTAGATGAACTGTGCAGATGGTATTACACAAAGTATCAGTTTAAAAAATACAAACCTTTAGTATTTAATACCCTTGCATTATTCTAGGGCGAATACATTTTCTTGTGAAAACACGTTGTCCCCAGATTGAGAGAGTTTTGATTTGGATTGAAGTAAGGTGGCAACCCGCTCCAGTGTTCTTGCCTGGAGAATCCCAGGGACGGGGGAGCCTGGTGGGCTGCCGTCTATGGGATCGCACAGAGTTGGACACGACTGAAGTGACTTAGCAGCAGCAGCAGCAAGTTCTCTTTAGTTATTTTTCGAGGGATTTGTTCCAGCATTAATTGTACTCCTTAGTTATCCTTTGACATTTCTTGATTAGGTAGTTTGATCTAAAATAGCAGCCAAGTTAAAGTAGGCTGAGATAATTTTGAATTTAGGAATAGATTAATCCAGAGCTTTTAATACATAAAGGGAAGTGAAATAAATGCATGTAGGTGTTAATGATGAATTGTATCATCCTTGAGGTGAGCAAAGGAAGACTGCTGAACAGTGAACTGCTAAAAGAATCAAACAGGCCAGGGTCTTTCAGATCAGATCAGATCAGATCAGTCGCTCAGTCATGTCCGACTCTTTGCGACCCCATGAATCGCAGCACGCTAGGCCTCCCTGTCCAACACCAACTCCCGGAGTTCACTGAGACTCACGTCCATCGAGTCAGTGATGCCATCCAGCCATCTCATGCTCTGTCGTCCCTTTCTCCTCTTGCCCCCAGTCCCTCCCAGCATCAGAGTCTTTTCCAATGAGTCAACTCTTCGCATGAGGTGCCCAAAGTACTGGAGTTTCAGCTTTAGCATCATTCCTTCCAAAGACATCCCAGGGTTGATCTCCTTCAGAATGGACTGGTTGGATCCCCTTGCAGTCCAAGGGACTCTCAAGAGTCTTCTCCAACACCACAATTCATAAGCATGAATTCTTCGGCGCTCAGCCTTCTTCACAGTCCAACTCTCACATCCATACATGACCACTGGAAAAACCATAGCCTTGACTAGACAGACCTTTGTTGGCAAAGTAATGTCTCTGCTTTTGAATATGCTATCTAGGTTGGTCATAACTTTCCTTCCAAGGAGTAAGCATCTTTTAATTTCATGGCTGCATTCACCATCTGCAGTGATTTTGGAGCCCAGAAAAATAAAGTCTGACACACAGTTTCCACTGTTTCCCCATCTATTTCCCATGAAGTGATGGGACCAGATGCCATGATCTTCGTTTTCTGAATGTTGAGCTTTAAGCCAACCTTTTCACTCTCCACTTTCACTTTCATCAAGAGGCTTTTTAGTTCCTCTTCACTTTCTGCCATAAGGGTGGTGTCATCTGCATATCTGAGGTTATTGATATTTCTCCCGGCAATCTTGATTCCAGCTTGTGTTTCTTCCAGCCCAGCGTTTCTCATGATGTACTCTGCATATAAGTTAAATAAGCAGGGTGACAATATACAGCCTTGACGTACTCCTTTTCCTATTTGGAACCAGTCTGTTGTTCCATGTCCAGTTCTAACTCTTGCTTCCTGACCTGCATACAAATTTCTCAAGAGGCAGGTGAGGTGGCCAGGGTCTTTAGCTTCTCTTATTCTACACCCCTTTCTGTAGTTAGCATCTCACCAGGTCACACGTGTTAGTCACTCAGTCCTGTCCCATTCTCTGTGACCCCGTGGACTGTAGCCTGCTAGGCTCCTCTGTCCATGGAATTCTCTAGGCAAGAATCCTGGAGTGGCTTGCCATTCCCTTCTCCAGGGGATTTTCCTGACCCAGGGATCGTACCCAAATCTTCTGCATTACAGGTCGAGTCCTTACCACCTGAGCCCCCAGGGAAGTCCTCACCACATCATAATACCAGCCCTAGCAGGCCTTGGTGACCAAGAAAGAAGGACCAGCATGAAATGTGGCTCATTTTGAGTAAAAAATTAAGGCCATGTAGTTGGAGGTTGTATGTTCTTTCGAAAGGCAGCAGCTCTTACGTAAGGAGTGTCTTCAAACAGGGTGGAAGCAATGCAGCCCATCCATGTGGTGGATATGATTTATATTTTATGTGCTGTTGGTTATACATGTTCCCAAGGAGAAGTCCTCTCTGTCGAATTAAAATGAATGGTTGTTCCTGCCACGTGGGACCTGTGGTTGCCTGGTGAGAGTGACTGGGTGCTTGGCTGGTGGTAAATTCCTTGTTTACCTTTTTGGGCTGTGAACTAAATGTACTGTAATTTATGTTAATTTGTGCTTTTAAAAGTCTTCAATTTTGTACTTGATCATAAGGGCGGGAGTAACAAAGATGAAGTGCGTATGAATAACAGTGTTCCTGGGGAAAGGGAGAGTGGTTAACCTTTTGAATCAGAGTCATAGGTAAATAAACTCAGCTTTTTTTAAAGTGATATATCGATTTTCAAGCTGTGTCTTTAAAACCACAAAACGAGTTGATTTTGAAATTTGCGACCTGTTTCTCTGTCCCTTAGGGACTCTGCTCCTGAGTTCTTAAGCCTAACAGCTTGTGTGGCTCTTTGTAACAGCTGGAACGACTGACATTCATTTTCAAACAATCAGTTCTCTCTGATTTGGAAACACATATAATCATATTTTGGCAAGCATTTTTCCATTCCAGTTTCTCCTAACCCTGATGTTTTAGTGTCTCTTGCAGCCATGTTAACATTGGCTCTTGGTTTTAAAATTTTTTTGAATTTAATTTTCACATGAAGCTTGAAATACATATTACTATGATGCAAAGAGTAAAACAATTTTTAAATGTTTTTTAGGACTGTGTTCTAACTATCAAGAGCCAAACAAACTTTCAAGGTTTTTTTTTTTTTTTTTTTAGTTTTTTTGAAGTTTATGGAGGAGTTCAGTTCAGTTCAGTCGCTCAGTCATGTCCAACTTTTTGCAACCGCATGAACCTCAGCACGCCAGGCCTCCCTGTCCATCACCAACTCCCGGAGTCCACCCAAACCCATGTCTATTGAATCGGTGATTCCATCCAACCATCTCATCCTCTGTTGTCCCCTTCTCCTCCTGCCCTCAATCTTTCCCAGCATCAGGGTCTTTTCAAATGAGTCAGCTCTTGGCATCAGGTGGCCAAAGTATTAGAATTTTGGCTTCAACATCAGTCCTTCCAATGAACACCCAGGACTGATCTCCTTTAGGAAGGACTGGTTGGATCTCCTTGCAGTCCAAGGGACTCTCAAGAGTCTTCTCCAACACCACAGTTCAAAAGCATCAATTCTTTGGCACTCAGCTTTCTTTATAGTCCAACTCTCACATCCGTACATGACTACTGGAAAAACCATAGCCTTGACTAGACAGACCTTTGTTGGCAAAGTAGTGTCTCTGCTTTTTAATATGCTGTCTAGGTTGGTCATAGCTTTCCTTCCAAGGAGTAAGCGTCTTTTAATTTCATGGCTGTAATCACCATATGCAGTGATTTTGGAGCCCAGAAAAATAAAGTCAGCCACTGTTTCTCCATCTATTTCCCATGAAGTGATGGGACCAGAATGCATGATCTTCGTTTTCTGAATGTTGAGCTTTAAGCCAACTTTTTCACTCTCCTCTTTCACTTTCATCAAGAGGCTCTTTAGTTCTTCTTCACTTTCTGCCATAAGGGTAGTGTCATCTGCATATCTGAGGTTATTGATATTTCTCCCGGCAATCTTGATTCCAGCTTGTGCTTCCTCCAGCCTAGCATTTCTCATGATGTACTCTGCATATAAGTTAAATAAGTAGGGTGGCAATATACAGCCTTGACGTACTCCTTTTCCTATTTGGAACCAGTCTGTTGTTCCATGTCCAGTTCTAACTGTTGCTTCCTGACCTGCATACAGATTTCTCAGGAAGCAGGCCAGGTGGTCTGGTATTCCCATCTCTTTCAGAATTTTCCACAGTTTATTGTGATCCACACAGTCGAAGGCTTTGGCATAGTCAATAAAGCAGAAATAGATGTTTTTCTGAAACTCTTTTGCTTTTTTAATGATCCAACAGATGTTGGCAATTTGATCTCTGGTTCCTCTTCCTTTTCTAAAACCAGCTTGAACATCTGGAAGCTCAAGGTTCACGTATTGCTGAAGCCTGGCTTGGAGAATTTTGAGCATTACTTTACTAGCGTGTGAGATGAGTGCAATTGTGTGGTAGTTTGAGCATTCTTTGGCATTGCCTTCCTTTGGGATTGGACTGAAAACTGACCTTTTCCAGTCCTGTGGCCACTGCTGAGTTTTCCAAATTTGCTGGCATATTGAGTGCAACACTTTCACAGCATCATCTTTCAGGATTTGAAATAGCTCAACTGGAATTCCATCACCTCCACTAGCTTTGTTCATAGTGATGCTTCCTAAGGCCCACTTGACTTCACATTCCAGGATGTCTGGCTCTAGGTCAGTGATCACACCATCATGGTTATCTGGGTCATGAAGATCTTTTTTGTATCTTCCATGTATTCTTTCCACCTCTTCTTAATATCTTCTGCTTCTCTTAGGTCCATATCATTTCTGTTCTTTATTGAGCCCATCTTTGCATAAAATCTTCCCTTGATATCTCTAATTTTCTTGAAGAGATCTCTAGTCTTTCCTATTCTATTGTTTTCCTCTATTTCTTTATATTGATTGCTGAAGAAGGCTTTCTTATCTCTCCTTGCTATTCTTTGAAACTCTGCATTCAAATGGGTGTATCCTTCCTTTTCTCCTTTGCTTTTCACTTACCTTCTTTTCACAGCTATTTGTAAGGCCTCCTCAGACAGCTATTTTGCTTTTTTGCATTTCTTTTTCTCTGGGATGGTCTTGATTCCTGTCTTCTGTACAATGTCACGAACCTCCGTCCGTAGTTCATCAGGCATTCTATCAGATCTAGTCCCTTAAGTCTATTTCTCACTTCCACTGTATAATCATAAGGGACTTGATTTAGGTCATATCT
Source organism: Bos mutus (assembly GCF_027580195.1). NCBI lineage: Eukaryota > Metazoa > Chordata > Mammalia > Artiodactyla > Bovidae > Bos > Bos mutus. The sequence continues at coordinate 7,080,574 of NC_091629.1, forward strand.
GAGTGGTCTAGTGGTTTTCTCCACTTTCTTCAATTTCAGTCTGAATTTGGCAATAAGGAGTTCAGGATCTGAGCCACAGTCAGCTCCCGGTCTTGTTTTTGCTGACTGTATAGAGCTTCTCTATCTTTGACTGCAAAGAATATAATCAATCTGATTTCGGTGTGCATGGGATTAATGCATTATTTGAGGAAATGGTTTGAAATTCGAATTCAC